>NC_140456.1:33691098-34036098 GCF_963576455.1 Neolamprologus multifasciatus | reverse complement strand
TTCCACTCACTGCGAATTTGAGGTCACTGGACGCCTCTGGCCCATCAAACTGGAAGTTCTTAAAGTCGGGGAAGTCGTCGGTGGAAGCACTGCTTCTGGGAGCAAACCTCCTGTACTGCTTGTGCTGGGTGCTGGGATCCACATAGAGTGCATAGTCACTCATACGGTTGCACACGCCGTCCAGAAGCTCGCTGAGGTGAGTCTCCGAGCGAGCGAACGGGACCTGGCAAACCAAAGAGAGAGGAGGGAATCATCATGTTGAACTGGCATGTTCCAGCACGGCTTCTTCTTGGACCGTAGAGCCATCGTCTCATGTTGCCAATACTAGATTGCAACGTTGAAACGTCTACGAACTCGTGCAGGATAGACCAAAACAGCTGCATCACGGCAAAAAAGAAAAGGCTCTGGGTTGGTGTTAGCTGTGTTACACCACAGGCCTCAGGGTGGGTCAGTGGGGTGACCTCTTGTTTCCGCTGTGTTTCCTCCATCAACGCTGAAATACCTCACCCTCCAACTTTGACTTTTAACCTGCATGAATACCCTCCCCAACCCTCCATCCAAACCCAGCCATGCTCTTCCACCACCCATCCCTTTCAAGACAAATCAACAGGGCGGTGGTGTCTAGACGGGTCAAGACAGGTGCTGTGCTCTGCTCCCTCCATCCCCGGAAGGATATTGGGTGACAGGGGTGACGCCCAGGGGTGAAGATGCAAGGATAGGGCACTGAAAAGGGCGAGGGAGGGGAGGGGTGGGCTTTAGTGTTTGTTATACCTCAAACTAGCAAAAAGAGGGGTTGGGATCCAGAGAAGGGTGGGGTCGTAGGAGGAGGAGATGGGAGAAGCAGAAGGCCTCAACAGAAGCCAAGTGCAGGGTAAACGGCTCATCTCCTCGGCCCCCACCCTGCCGCTGCGCTGTCTTTTGGCCCATTCAGCCCCTCCATCCTCTGACGATCAAAGGAGGAAATCTTCCTTGTTTTCTTTGGTCAAAGAGTGGCAGGACGGAGGTTGGGGGTGGGGGACAGTTTGGGTGGTGTGAACACAGAGGAAGAAGGGAGCGTTTTTGAGCCTGAGCTGGATCTTATAATGATAGAAAAATTATACTCTCAGCCTTTGTTTCTGTTTCTCTAACCAGCCACACTGATCTCTCACACACACACACACACACATCATACATTTTGAGATGTGTTGATGTGACAAAGGACTGCTCTGCCATCTGTCTTTCATCAAATCTTTGCCTCTTCCTGCTCAGCAAACTGAAATTTTGGGTAGTAGAGCAAAACCAGCCGGTGATTCCTCTGACAATTAGAACCACCTGAGCTCTGCGACGCTGCATTAATCCTTGCAGAAGACCCTGACAACACTGTTAGGGTTGCTAACAGCAACACTGTTAAGGTTGCTAACAGTGCTGAGGAGGAAGGAAGAAAGTTGGCCGGTCGACAGAAGGTGTTACAGCACAGGGCTAAAGGTTGGAAGGGCCAGGCACTAGGGGATGTAGGTCATGTAGAGCAGCGGCGATGAGGCTCGCCTATCAATCAAAACTTGCTTGTGGTGACTTTGGCATCAGTGCTGTCATTTCTTTCACTCAATGACTGAATTCTTTGTTTATTGGATTAAAACTTGGTCAATTAATTGATGCTGGACACACTTTTCCTAGGACCACGTTGACATATTTAAATACCTTGGTTTTATTTCCCACCAAGCTTTTAAAAAGCTAATTTGAGAATGTGCAGAAGCCACTATTTTAATGGTTTTCAAGAACACATGAGACAAGGCTAATCAAAAGGTATTGGCTGAAGCATTTGCTTATTACGCCAACCCTTTTAACAAAAGATCTTTTTGTATACAGCTCCTGTACACAGGGCTCGAAGCAAATAATAAAACAAAACAAACAAACAAGAAAAAAAAACAAACTTTCCACCTTAGATAAGTAACTACATCAAAGCAAAAGAATCAAGAGTTTTTGGTTTTTTTGGCTCTTTTCATTCTTGATATATATATTTTTCTAATACTCTATTTTTAAACAAGGAAAATGAACTACACCTTTTTAAATCACTGTCATAACTATTCCACAGGTTAACTCGTCTAACAGAAACACATCTCTGCTTTATATTTGTCCTTATCTTGTTTTTTTTAAAGAAATCTGTTCCCCTTTAGTCATATTGACTCTCTCTGACTTTAAACAGCTTCTGAGTACTGGGGAGTACAAGTTATTAAGCAAGTTATTTTGTGCTTTATACATTATCTGTGCCATTTTATATTCAACTAAATCATAAAATTTCAGGGTATTCAGATTAATAAACAAAATGTTAGTTGGTTCTATATAGTTTGATTGGTTTATAATTCTTATAGCTCTTTTTTGTAACTTGAAAATAGGAAGAGTATTTATTTTATATGCATTACCCCATATCTCCAGACAGTAAGTCATATATGGAAGCAACAGAGAACAATAGAGTGTGTATAATGATTTTTTGTTCAGGACATGCTTTGTTTTATAGAGAATAGCAATGGTTTTTGACATTTTCATCTGTTTTCACGAAATCATCTTTACCTGAAGCTTGCTAGGTTAGTTTTTAATTACACTCTAATATCCATGCCGATTTGATGGAAGCGTTATAATAATAATATAAACGACAAGTAATATTTTATATTTGCATATTTCAGTTTCATCATTGTTTGAAGTCCCAGCTTCAGCAGTCAGATTAAGGTTTAGTTGGTAGGTTTGACTGCAGCCTGTATTTAGTGAGTCATTACTGGACGGCAGCTTAAGGCACATTCAGTAGAAACAATACTCCGATGTAGCATCGTCTGTTGAAGCTGTTGCACAAATGTAATACTTTGGAGTTTCACTTAAAAACAGCACATGTTTGACAATGTAACATTCACAGGTTTAATGAACTGATTCATTGCAGAAATAATTGATAATACATGTTCCTCTATTGTCATCATGTCAGTCATATCTTTCTTTTATATATATTATTATACGAGAATGAAACTGAATATAAAACTAAATCCTCAATCTCATCCAAACAGCATAAAAAAAGAGAAGAAAAGGGCTGCTCTCCCCGGCCCTACAATAAAACCATGTCAATCCATGGGCTTGGGTCTAAGTCATTATCATGCCATGCTACAAAATGGTTTGGAATTAAAGCCCTTCCTTGCCAGTTGCAGCCGTGTGAAAGGGAGCTGTCAGTCACAGCGTTGTTTGAAGAATGGGGTGGGGGGTGGTGGTTGAGGTGGTAGTGGGGTGTGACTGGTTGGCCCAGAGAATAGGCTTCTCAGGGAAGCTATCCTCCATTCAATTCCCATTGGACAGGGAGCCATTATTGCACCACTGTGGACAGGGGCCTTTCAATGTCATTGTTCTGGCCAATGAAGACCCATAAATTAACAATAATAATAATGATAATAAACAATAAAATAACAATAATAATGTCACATTGGCAGCAAGTGGAAGGACAATCTAAAATGTATTTTTGACCTTTATATATCATTTAAATCCCAAATTTTCTAACAGCAGTTGTTGATAAAGGTCTAACGGTGATAATATTACTTCATTATGATAGAATAGTAAAGCTAATAGTAAACAGCTGGTCATTCTGAATGGAAATGCTATGCATCTTTATATGAGCTCTAAATCATAAAGCAGGGCTTCTTGATGTCACAGGAAGATGGTGGAGAGCAGAGTCAGCACAAGGACTGAAACACTGTTTGGTGGTAAAGCTTCTTCACTCTTGTCAGAAGTCAGGTGAGAAGACTTTGTCAACAGTACGCTCCACAAGCTCTTTCTTTTCCTGTGGTGTAAAGGACCATATTATAGGCCAAACCAGAGATACTAGAAGAGTAAGACATGGCACTGAAGAACATAAATAAAACTGACAAAAGCAAAGAATATGATAGAAGCACCTTCAGTTAGTGAGTGTTTAAATCAGATTGATACTTAATATCATTTTTCTTGTGCCACAACTTTGCTTAAAGTTTAGCCCATAGAGAAAAGCTTCGTCCCACAGTTCTGCTTACCTCCACAAGAGGTCCCTTTTCCTCCTCGTCCCTATCATGTGTTTGTGCACACGCCGGTGAAGCTTTGGTCACATTACTTTAGCATCTAGCTAGCTCTACTGAGGAGCAAGCATAACTAGAGTTATTGTTTTAACAGCTGACAGTTGAAAACTGCAGGTTTAAAGCTTCCTTGTATCATTTTACTTCATGCCAGACTGTTTTTTTTTTTCCTTTTTTTGTGTCCCGTTTGGATCTTTAGCATCAGAATTGTTGTCTTAAGGCCAAGAAAGATGCCAAGCGGATTTATTTTACCAAGTGGATCATCATGGCCTTGCCATATTGGTCCATTTGATTGACCTTTATTATAATTATGAATTTATTTTTATTTTCGGTTGCTACAAACGGGACAGACATGACTGGGGGATAGGACAGGGAGAAAGAATGAAAGAAAGAGAGGGAGAGAAAGAAAACCAGAGGGGAGAAGAGACGGTGAGAAAGGGGGGAAGAAAGAAAGAAAAATCACCTGTATGGAGAAAAAAAACAGAAGAGAAAACAAACAAAAAAAGAGCAACATAATAAAAACAGCACCATCACAATAAACTAGCTAGCAGTAGATAACAGTAGATACTAAATATTAAACGATATTGTGCAGCACGCAAGATAGACAGCGCACAATGTGCTTTGAGGCAGCAGCCAAGAAAGGTGTAGTCCGCGTCTGTGAACACCTGTGTGCATACCAGACTGTTTTTAACTGGACAATGAATGATATTTTGATATTTTGCTCAGGTTATCTGGGTACTTCATATTGTATTGAAAATAAGTGGTAGAAAAATCTGTTGTCTTTGAAATATTTAAATCCAGAATAAAATAATATTCTATGTATTTTAACATTTTACAGGCTGTTGTGTTCATGGTCAGGTAAGTTAAGTCATTCCTTAGTTTGTTACAGTGGTAAATGTGAGTATTTCAAATGGTCCTGTCTCACTGTAATTGTGCTCTCATAGTGCTTTTAAATTTAGGCCGATAATGCTGTTTATTCTCATTAGCCAGAGGTTAGAAAACTTGGTTAGAAAGTCTCGTGATGCTCCAGTTTCTGTGATTTATTTCTAAGTGATTCGTACAAATCAGAAAGAAGTCCAGTGTATTTAACCTTTCAGCATCTGATCAGATCTGGTTTATCATATTTTATCTCTAGTGACTGCTGATTTTGATACGCCACAATGAAATACATCAAATGCTGGCCTAGTGATGGTCTCATAAAATCCACCAAAGCCATCATGAAGACTTGAACCAGGGGAAATCTGTTTACATGTTGTGTTTTTGACCTTCTACACTGTCCAATAGGGCTGCTCGATTATGGCAAAAATGATAATCACGATTATTTTCACTGAAATTGACGATATTTATTTAACAATAACAATGTGTTGAATAATGACTTTAAAAAATAATATAAAATAGTGCAAATACTGATAACAGTGCAAATGTTTGCAATATAAAAATAAATGAAAAATGTAAACATCTATGTTTAGTGAACTTTGCAGTGTTGCTCTGTGGTGCAGCTACGACACTGTAGCAAAGTTTACACACTGTGTCTACTTGATCCACGTCTGACTCATGAACCCATAATGTTTCCACACCACTCAAGTTTTTTACCTCTCTTCAACCAACAGCAGTCACTCTCCTCTCCAAATAACTTCTGCTTAGCTTTCCGAGCTTCCCTCGGGTCCTCTTAATCAGCGGTCTCCAATCCCCGGGCCTCGGACCGGTACCGGTCCGTGAGTCGTTTGGTGCCGGGCCGCGAGAGTTGAGGCTCAGGTGTGAAATGTATAGTTTTCAGGGTTTTTATCGGTTTTCAGCGTTATTTTGTTATAGTTTTTATCGTTTACTCGGTTTTCCTGGGTCTTTTCACGTGTGTTATGAATAAATCTTCTTTTTTCGGTACCGGTACTAGTTTTATTTTGTTGTATTTATCCGCGACACCTTAAAGGCCGGTCCATGAAAATATAGTCGGGCATAAACCGGTCCGTGGCGCAAAAAAGGTTGGAGACCGCTGCTCTTAATTGTTGTGACACGTGTTCGAAATGCAGAGAGGTGCGCTCGATGTGCCACACGGAGCAGCGCGAGAGTAAAGCACGAGGGAGGGGCTAATAATCGGCTCAGTCATTTTTAATGATCGTTGAAAGCCCAGATCGTAATCGAGATTAAAATTCGATTAATTGAGCAGCCCTACTGTCCAAAGTTCAAACACACATCTACGAGCACCTCTAAACAGGGTCAGCACCTCAGAAGATGGACTAGACCGGCAACCAACTTTAGACTCACTAACTTTACTATTTCATTGTAGATGCTCTAAATTGCTATTGACCAAATTATTAATATGGGCTTGGTTGTTACTACAATAACAATTATTATTGTACAACGATTAATTTTACCTATAGTTGTAAAAGTAAGTCAGTAGAATTCAGCTGAGGGGGCACAGTCATCCTTTTGGATGGGCCTGGGCCCCAAAGGCCGTTCACAATGCTAACGCTGCCTCTGGAGCTCACAGAAGAACATGTCCTGTCCACAGACTGATCAGGTTAAGGCTTCAACATTCGCCATGTTGTCGCTGTTGGTGTGTTTTTAAGAGCCAAAAGACACCATATTTATATAATAAGCAGGAGCGCCAAGTTAGAAGGTGTATTATGTGCTGCACAGGTGCAACAGCGGTTGGGGTGAGGGGAGGAAGACAAAAGACAAAAGAGACCTGAGACCTGACAAGTTGAATAATGAGATACTAGTCTCATACATCAATAACGGTGTGAAGAGGGAAACTTCAAACATGCTTTTTATGCTGTTTAGCAGATCAAGTTAACGTGGATTTTATTGGGACTGACTGACTTTTGGAAGTCCCAAAACTTGGCACTCCAACAACGGGTTCATTTTGTTGCCCTGAGGGTTGTCGCTGTTTTTTATGCCGTGTGCAGTAAGAGTCTCAGACATGAGACTGATATCAACCAAATCAAAAAGTAAGCAAAAACAGGAAATTTGTTTGGAAGTTTGACTATTCCTTTAAGAAACCTCCAAGGAAAAATAAAAGATCCTTGTTGGATTAAAAAAACGACTGTCACCTCACTGAGTCACATTTCCAGACCATGATATTATGTGTCATTGTGTCAGCATGCTATTGTGCATCCTCTCATTCTCAATGCATGACTTCCCACCGTTCACTATGAGATCAACCCGCTCCAACTAAGTTCAATGTCTTTGGAAGCCTTAAATGTGGCATTGTTGTGGCAGGCAGGTTTAACTTTTGTGGCACAGAGCAGCCCCATACTCTCAGGAAGTCCTACTGTGACAAGGCCAAAGAGCAGAGACTTAAAACCTGCAAATCCTCCTCACTGATGGCATCTAAGCTGTGACATCCCTCCCTCTCTGATTCACACTAGGTCAAAAGCTGCTGAAAAGAAGGGAGCCGGGAGGGCATGGGATCAAGGTTTGGCTTCTTATGTGGCTCAATAACATCTGATTGACCAGATAATACAACAGGTAGAGGAAAGTGTCAGCTCAGAGTAGAGCAGGAGCTCACTGCAAGAGGAAGCTCATTCTCCCTGCTGGGTGACTGGAATGCTGTTTTCTAATCAGGATACATGTAAATGCTTAGAGGATAGTTTGGGCTTTGTTTTGAGGAAAATTCTGCAGTAAAACTTGATGACTTATGTCGTCACACAGAACATCTAATGGCTACACTGAGCTAGTAATGTCAGTGTTAACAACAGTTGTCATAAGGCGAGATCTGTGATTCTGAATTTGCCTGCAGGTGTCGACGCCTATGTGCACACACTGATCGGTGCAGTTATCGTGATACTGATAGTCACAACAAACGCTAAAGAAATCAATAGTATAGCTGTAAACCTCATGATTTTCTGACCTCTGAGCAACAGGACATGTCATAGTTCCAGGGGGGGGGTGACCTCATTACAGCAGGACAATAGCCTGGATCAATCTTCGGTGCTCACACAGTGTCATGCACACAGCCACAGTAACAACAAAGATCAATCGACTCCTCCATGAAAAGACAGCATCTGTTAACACAGCATCTATGTAGAAATGGCTCCTTGTACCATGATGTTCAGTCAGTCTTTAACAAAAATCAAAGGCAAATAAGAGCCTCGGGTCGGATGGGATTACAGGAAGACTGCTGAAGAATGCAAAGCAACTTGTTCATGTGTTTCATGACACATTTACCATGTCTTGTGTGCAGAAGTGAGTCCCTAAACTGTGGAAGTAGTCTATTGTGTTCCCTGTGGCTACATACTGTATACCCAAACAGTTTAATACACTCAAACCAGCAGCTCTGGTTTCACTGGCTAAACAGGAAGGAGAAATGGACTAGGCGGGGTGATCGAGATGGAAAGGATGTGCAGCAGCTTAGAGTGCTTAACGTGGAGATGTGCTAGTGCAGAGAGTTTGGTGAGAGTGTGTTGAGAATTAACTGATCTCTCCGAGTTAACTTCAGCAACTACCAAACCATCAACGTGTCTTTAGGACCCATTCCTACAAAACTGTTCAAAGAAGTCCAACTATTTATTTATGCTTTAATTTCTATTTTAATCAACCCTCTCTATTAATGGGCTATGTACCACAGACCTTCTAGCTCGCAGTAATTAAACTGCTACTTGAAAAGCCATCAGTTAAACCACAGGGTCTTAGTCTAGGGAGCTTGGAAAGAAAAGCGTCTGGACTTACTTAAGTTACTTCTTAACTTAAGCAAGTGCAGAGAGTTTGGTGACAGTAACTTAAGTAACTTAGTTTAACTCAACTTAAGGTTAAGGTAGCTTAAGTAAGTTGGGCGTACTTAAGTCAAGAAGTAACCAGTCAAGAAGTAACTTAAGTAAGTTACTTAAGTGAGTTCTTAACTAAGTGAACTTAAGTTAATTCTAACTTAAGTAAGTTGATTCTAACTTAAGTAAACATAAGTTAGAATTAACTTACGTAAGTCCAACTTACTTAAGTTACTTCTTAACTTCTTTTTAAGTTATTTAACTTAAGTAACTTAAAAATGTCCAGATGCTTTTCTTTTTTAAGTTACTTAACTTAAGGAGTAACTTAAGTAACTTAAAGAAGTCCAGATGCTTTTCTTTCCAAGCTCCTTAGACTACGATGACCTGGATGACCGAGAACCTTCACAGACAAGGGGTCTTAGCTAATTATAGACCAATCACCAGCCTTCCTTTTATCCCAAGATTTCCCGAGATTTGTTGATGTTTACTCTGAACTGCATTGCCTTGGCTTCCAGTAACACTGTGAGGAACCTTAGAGTTTTTTAAACAAATGTGTAGGAAATTCAAAACGTTTTGTCTTAGAGTGACGCTAAAAAAATGAGTTTATGCATCTATTCTAGGGTGGACTATTATAACTCAATGTTATCAGACTGTCCTAAAAACTCCTTGAAAAGCCTCCAGTTGATCCAAAATGCTACACTTAGAGCTGGAAAACGTCATTCCTAGAAAAAGAAAGCAAATTTCACCCGTAATGGCTTCCCTTCACTGGCCTGTTAAACCCAGAACTTTAAAATCCTTCTCGCATAATGAATAATGAAGAAGAGAGAGAGCACTTCACTCTCGGACATGTGGTTCATAGGATGTTTAGAAATAAAATGGAAGGCAGAGGCAGACCCCTCTTTGGTGGATTCGGGAGACAGACACTAATTAAGCTTCAAACTTTAACTTTTTAAGAATACAGTCAGGGATGGATCAGGTGACCCAGAGTCCTCCCTTAGTTATGCTGCAATAGACCAAGGCTGCTGAGGGCCTGCCATGATGCACTGTGATTCACCTGCACTCATTGTGTGTTTACACACCACTCTGTATTTAATCATTAGTTGTTACTGGTTTCTGCATCTCTTAAACAGTGTATCTTTGTCCTGTCGTCCCCCATCAACCCCAATCAGTCACGACAGATGGCTGCCCCTCCCTGAGCCTGGTTCTCCTGGAGGTTTCTTCCTGGTAAAACTTTGATCCTCCTTCCCACTTTTTACTCATAGGGGGGGTCACCGATGAGGAAGCATCTGTTGGGGCTTTGGCAAGTGAGTGGTGTGTGTGTAAACACTGGCGTAAAGTACCTTTTTGTCTTTCATGGTTCCATCAGGGTTGAGTCTAAAGCTGCCGACATTGATGGTTTTCTTTGGGTCCACCTGACTGATTGAGTGGTTCAGTTCATCCACGATTGCCTTGCATGCTGGGAAACAGAGGTAAACCTCAGTGATGGAAACAATACAAGCAACAGCTCACAGCCTGGAATTTAGTGAACATCAGTACGTAAGTAACATGAAAAATCATCCAGAATTCAGTCTCATACTGATGTTTGTGGAAGTGCTACAAGGTCAAAATGCTATGGATGGGAATTGATTCCCGATTTGATTCCCTTATCGATTATCACTGGCTCCACCAGCATCTCTAAGCAGCATATCAACAACATTACATTCATGCAAATTAATTACATGCTGTGGGTCATATGTTTGTGCATGTTGTAAGTATTATTTATTGTGCACAACACACTGTGCAAGATAAGAAAGACGGGACAGGAGAGGAAGAAGAGAGGTTAGATTAAAAGATGAGGATTGATGCAAGTCGTCATGTTTTTAAATCAGATATTGGGTCTGTATATGTGGAATCGCATCGTCCCTTTTCTTTAGATTCAAGCTGAGTATAATACGAATTTTTAAAAAAGTTTTACAGTTTGTATTCCCATCTACTGATATTATTTTATCATATAAATATTGCATGAGGTTCAGTTAGCTTTGCAGGAAAATAGAAATATCCTCCAAAGAGCTACTTTTCACTTTATTACTTTGAGTACATTTCTGAGCCTGTAGTTTTTATGTTTACTTTAGTAAAGAAGTTGAATCAGCACTTCAACTTTACTGAAGTATTTTTTTAACAGTAGTATTTGTACTTAAGCACAGAATGCCTGTACTTCTGCCAACTCTGGAGTTACTTGGTGAGATGCTTTTGCATTGCAGTTCAGTTGTGGTTTTCCTTTAAATAGCATCAATATTCTTTGAGACAGAAAGCTTCTGTCAGATCTGCATGACTTACCAGAACAGTAGAGCACCTTGTCCCTCTTCCCCTGGCTGCTGCCAGTAAAGACAGAGAGCACCATCACCATCATCTGAATAACCCATGCAGTCATCTTGATAGCCTAATAGTACAGAAAGGCATATACAGTAAAAACTAAAATCAAATTTCAGTATACTACACCTAAGTAACAGAGTCTTAAAGTGTGAAGACATTTCAAAAAACACAACATATTGTGTATTTTTTTAAAAAACCAAACCACATACAATTTAATATGCAAATCATATTTTAGTAAATTTAGTGTTCTTATACATTATTGAAGTGTTATTTTACCTCCACATGTACACAACTGAAACTGAGACCTGAAACCTTAAAGAGGGGAGCACTTTGGGAACTTTACGGAGGAATCAACAAGTGCTTTTCCTAAAACGTTACCTGTAGTTGTTGCAGTACAAAGCCCCCGGATGGTCACACGGAAAAGGCAAGCATAAATCCGATCAAACTGTACTTAAATCGAACTATTTATGGACTTAGCGAATGCCGAATTGTAGGCTCATACAAGTAAAATATTAACAATATTTTCAACGCGTTCTCACCGCTGGGATTTTGATCGCCATACGAGACTTGTCTTAAGACTTCACATTTGTTTACGAGGTACGGTCCACGTCGGGGTTAGTGAGGGAGCGCTGGTAGCTTGTCTTACCTTGCGAGGAAAGCGAGCTATAGCAGCTAACAGCGGACGTGGAGCCGGCTGGACTCGGTGCAGCAGCGCTATTACTACAATAATGACATGTCCTCAGCTCATTTGTCTGTTCATGCCTATCTCTACTTCACTTACTGACAGGTAACAGCACTGACACATACAGTACAACAGTTAGCTTTCCGGGTGTGCCTTTCAAAGTAAAAGGGCATTGCCCGAAAAATATTCGATATTTAACTATTGTACGGGAATTGCGGTAGTAAAGTTCACACACAAAATAATAATAATAAAAAATAAGTCAGAATCTTTGTCTCGAAATAATTATTCACTATATCTTTATCGTAACAAAAATTATGCGTCAATCTTAAAAGCACACTCGGCCTACTTCTCTTAGTACACCTACTTCCGGTTCGCTTGTCGTCTTGACGTGCTCGGCTCTGGTGTAGCCACGTTCAGTCGGGCATAGAGGCGGACAGCCAATCATATTTCAAACTCAAAGAGCATGGACCAATCAAACTGACGCAGCGTCTACAAGCGCTGACTCCTGGACGCTTTGGTAGAATGTGGAAATCGGACTTCAGTGTGCTGCTGACTTTAGTGGTGACTTGTGAATTCATACAAAAATAAATAAACAGTACTGCAATAAATTCAACTACATTCATTTATCCAAACATAAACCATCTCCTGTTACAGTCAGTTAAAACTAAATATAATTTAAATAGAATATATTCAACTGTTCAGAAGATATTTACGTGCATGTGACTTTCGAGCTTTCGACTGCAGTGCTATAGAAAATATACCACCACAGTGATATGCTGTGATATGCTGTGGCCGTAAATACTAACGGATCTGACTGAAGAGCTCCTTCCCCTTCTCTAAACATAACAGCTCAGCTCCATGCTGAGGTTAATCAAGCAACGCATTGTAATTCACTTCCCACCTGTGCATGCGTGAGAGCGCGAGACTAAGAGCCAGGTGGTGTCTTTACGGGGGGATCTGACCTGGTTTTCCTGCTGCTAATTGAATCTTATCTTTAACATCAAAGTCTCGATTGGACAGGTAGATGTAAATGTTCACAATGCAGTATGGCGTGCAGTGGTGATTAAAAGCTGTCTGCCATTGCTAAAAAGGTCAAATATAGTCAAGATATTTGTCAGTGTGCTGCTTATGCTTGCAGAGGCATCGTGTTCTCAGATTGTACAGCCATACATCCGTCTGCACATCTTCATGTTTTAATTTTTAATGTTTAAATGCCGAAAAGATGCTTCAAATAATGTTTCTGCAAGGTTAAAAGTTTAGCACTAGACGTGCCAAATGTGTCATTTTGACTCCTTTGGCATTTTAACATTAGCAAGCAGTAACTTTTACATACAGGCAAGGAGACACAACAGCACTGTGTAAGAGGAAAGGACAAAGATCGCTTTTTAGTACATTTTAATTAATTGGGGGTTTTTTTGTTTGTGTTTTAAAGGCAAGCACTGCTTGCTTTTCTTGTCCATCATTATATTTTAAAGTATCTAACTGGGAAATGGAAACACCATAACTTTAAGTTCCATTACTTTTCCTAAAATAAGTTTATCAATAGTGAGCTTTGGGGTGTGTGGCATAAAGAGAAAGATATACAAACGTTTACACATCCAAAGGAGTTATTATGACACCACAGAACGTGTAAAACAACACTCTAGTTACCTAGCAACATGTTATTTACACGTTTTGGCTGCTGTGTGTGTGTTTCAACGATAATTTCTCTATAACTATAACAGTATTTTATAAAATTGTATACAATAAGTGATTTTTCTCATGTAAGCACAGGCTTAGCTGCATTGCATATGAAAAAGTTGAAGTAATCCTCTGGCATGAAGTTCACACTCCCCGTATGTCCTCTTAAAGATGGTCATGCCTCCTCTTCTTCAGTCTCTCTTGAGGTCATTGAGCTTGAGACATAAGGTGTTTTTTGCCAACAGGTCTTCAACACACACCATTGAAGTCATGATTCTTGCATCTTATCTGCAGCTGCGAGCCTTTAGACACCAGAATGACTGCAGGTGTCCATAAGTTACGCTTGCGTTACTTCCACATCTACCTAGCATTACAGAAGATGAGCGAGGATAAAGGCAATAACATGTGGGGCAGGTAATTTTAAATGCAACATACAAACAACATACTCAACAAACATCAGCAAACAAACAAAGTGTTTGTGTGCAGTCGGTCTCACAGTGTGTTGCTAGCTAAAGGTCCAGTTGCTGTATTTCACTGGGAGAGAAAAGAAAGAGAATTAACTTCACTCAGAGATGGAGAAAGATCAGAAAAACAGGACAGGAGACGAACAACAGAGGTTAGATTTAAAGGTAAGAACTGAGGGAGACTTACTGTGTTATTTATTTATTTCATGCAACATTAATTCATTTTAAAGGTTGCATGAAAATACTCTGATAAACAGGATAATTTTCTGTACTGTGTTGGATTTAAAGTGTGTGTGAGTGGTTTCAGAGTTAGCTTAAATGAAGTGTTGCAGAGATTAATTTAAAGTTAAGCTGATGATACTGAGATTCGTTTACTGAATTCCACCTTCATAACAACTTTATAGAAATAAAGGACACCTCATCAAACATCAGCTGACATCTGGTTGAATCCAGTTGTTGACTTCGGTTGTGTATATCCACAAAGAGCAGCAGGTTAGCTCAAGGTTGTTTATTCGTCATATGCATAGTTACACAAGTATAACACACAGTGAAATGTAACCTGACACGCTCCTCAACTTGTGCAAAAACTAAAAAGGTGCATAGTCGGAGCGGAGCGGTCAGGAAGGCGTCTAGACGTGGCCGCGCCATCTTAAAATCGCTGAATCGCAGCCTGTGTACTAGGAAAATCTACAATAGAAATTATTGTGAGTTGTGATTGTTTTCTCTACACTGAGCCATTACAAGCGATCCTCCACCTGCTGAAACCCACTTTAACCTCTTCCCTACTCATTTCCCTCTTTAGTGCAAAGTCACCCTCTGCAGTGTAGCAAAATAGAGCTACTGTTTTGCTTTTGTTTGTTTTTTTAATGTTCCTTCTGTTTCTCTGCTCATGCTCTACTTTACAGATTCAAGTTGAGAGACCGAAATAAAATTTCCATCTACTAACATTATTTTATTATTACCTTAATATAGGACAAAGTTCAGTTAGCTTTGCTGGTAGAAACATTTTCCAAGGAGTTATTTTTTACTTTTACTCGAGTAAAGAAGTTGAATCAGTACTGTACTTTTTACTGGAGTATTTTTAACACTAGTATCTGTACTTCTACTTAAGTCCAGATATTCTGTACATTTGCCACCTCTGGCCATCACTGAAAATGATGGAGCCAAGTATTTGAACACGTATTCCCATGATGCATTGAGTTTTTCCTTTCCAGTCACCTTTCTCACTCACTATGTGTTAACAGACCTCTCTGTATTGAATCATATCTGTTATTAATCTCTGTCTCTCTTCCACAGCATGTCTTTATCCTGTCTTCCTTCTCTCACCCCAACCAATCACAGCAGATGGCCCCGCCCCTCCCTGAGCCTGGTTCTGCTGGAGGTTTCTTCCTGTTAAAAGGGAGTTTTTCCTTCCCACTGTCGCCAAAGTGCTGCTCATAGGGGGTCATATGATTGTTGGGTTTTTCTCTGTATCTATGAAGCGCTTTGAGGCGACTTTTGTTGTGATTTGGCGCTTTATAAATAAAATTGAATTGAATTATTCAGGGTTAAACCACTGACAACCATTGCCCCATCTGCCTGTGGCTCCCACTGCATGTCTTTAAATGTAGCTGCATGGCATTCACATCCAGCCAATCCTTCCACTGTTGTGTGTGATGTTGAAGGCTGGGTTTAAAGCCATGGATTTGACCAATTATTAGGAGACCTGGAGAGAGAGACTCAGAGATAAAGAAGAAGGGTCATACTAATGCACAAAACGGCACACAGAAGAAATACTACACTGTAATGAATATGGCCATAACAGGTATACAGCAGGTTCCAGGGAAGCTAAAAATCGGCTGTTGCTTTGTCTATATAGAGGATAAAGAGCTTTGGTAGGTTTGATCGCAACACTGAAAAGCAGCAAAGTTACTGTTGGGCATTGTACAGTCTAGTTACATTGTGGCAGAGCAATTAGACACATTGGACATGTCATGTGTCCCCAAAGCATGCCAGATGAGCCTGGTGAGACTTTTTCATATTCCAGAAATTCTATAAGAACGGGCTTGTTTTTCCTGTCTTTCCAAATGCAGCTGGGCTCTATGGATGCTGTCAGTCATCCTACACCTTTTGCCAAATCGGCATTGATTGGGAGAGATGGTGGCTCATTTGAAGATCATTGTGGGGTAACACAGAAGCTGATTGGCTGATTATTTGCACACTCCAGGTCTTGTAGTCCTGGCCATCCAAACCCAAGATGCATCATCATAATCACTGATAATGTGATTGAACAAGCTGGCAGAGGTGTAAGGGGTCAGCATGGCGGTGTGGTGGTTAACACTGTTGCCTCACATCAAGGAGGCTCTGGGTTTCACCATTTGGGTGGGGTCTTTCTGTTTGGTTCTCTCTAGCTAGTCCAATTTCGTCAAAGGAGCTTGCAAAGAAAAGCGTCTGGACTTCTTTAAGTTGCTTGAAGACGTTTCACCTCTCATCCGAGAAGCTTCTTCAGTTCTAAGGTCAAATGGTGGAGAGTCCCAGATATAAACCTAGTGGGAGTTTCCCCCCACAGAGGGACAAAAGGACCCCCTGATGATCCTCTAATCGCCTGAGCCAAGGTGTGAAACTGGGTGTGGGTCCCAATCAGCCAGAGTTTCGGGTGAGCTTGTTGTGAAACCTGGCCCCACCTTATCATGTGATTTCCTGAGGTCAGATGGCCCAGGATGTGAGTGGGTGTTAAGGCGTCTGGGGAGGGAACTCAAAACTGGATTATAGATGGCAGAGAGTTGGTGTCGTAAACCACCGCCTCTGTTCAAAGATGGTCGCTCACAGTGGACATAGATGCTTCTTTCACTCCTCTTTCAAACCATCTGTCCTCTCTGTCCAAAATGTGAACATTGGCATCCTCGAAAGAGTGTCCTTTATCCTTAAGATGCAGATGGACAGCTGAGTCTTGTCCTGTGGGGGTGGCTCTTCTGTGTTGTGCCATGCGCTTGTGAAGTGGCTGTTTGGTCTCTCCAATGTAGAGGTCTGGGCATTCCTCGCTGCACTGTACGGCATACACCACATTGTTAAGTCTGTGTTTTGGCGTTTTGTCTTTCAGGTGAACCAGTTTTTGTCTGAGTGTGTTGCTGGGTCTGAAGTACACCGGGATGTCATGCTTGGAGAAAACCCTCCTGAGTTTCTCTGATACACCGGCTACATAGGGGATGACGATGTTGTTGCGTCTGTCCTTCTTATCCTCCCTCGCTGGTGTCTGATCTTCTTTTCTGTGCCTCTTTGCTGACTTTAAGAATGCCCATTTAGGATAGCCGCACGTTTTGAGTGCTTCCTTTACATGTGTGTGTTCCTTCTTTTTCCCTTCAGGCTTAGAGGGAACATGTTCTGCCCGGTGGTGTAGGGTCCTAATTACTCCAAGTCTGTGTTCCAGAGGGTGATGGGAGTCAAACAGGAGGTACTGGTCCGTGTGTGTGGGCTTCCAGTAAACTTCGATGTTGAGGTTGCCGTTCTCTTCAATGTGCACAGCGCAGTCCAGGAAAGGCAAACAGTCGTCCTTTGTGTCTTCCCTGGTGAACTTGATGTTTTTATCCACAGCGTTGATGTGCGCAGTGAAGGATTCCACTTCTTGTGTCTTGATTTTGATCCAGGTGTCGTCTACATATCTGTACCAGTGGCTGGGTACTCTTACTTTGAAAGAGCCAAGAGCCTTCCTTTCCACTTCCTCCATGTAAAGGTTGGCTACAATAGGTGACACGGGGGAGCCCATGGCACAGCCATGTTTTTGTCTGTAATAGCCTTCGTTGTATTTGAAGTATGTGGTGGTGAGGCAGAGGTCTAACAGTGTGCAGATCTGATCGGGATCCTTGCCACCTTCAGGTCTGGGAGCTACCAGGAAGATGACAGTAGCTTTCTGCACAGTGGACAGCCACACTCTCCCGAAAACACGGCTCCTAAACATAAACAGACCCGGAGGGAGGGGCGAAGGAAAAAAGGAGAGAGACACACACACACACAACAAGCAGGTCGTCCGACCGTGACAAGTTTAGTAAGAGTGAGAAGCCCTTTTTGTTAAAACCCATTTTTTTCTTTTTCCTTCCCACTGTCGCCAAAGCGCTTCCTCATAGGGAGTTCATATGACTGTTGGGGTTTTCTTTGTCTTTACCTTACAATATAAAGCAATTAAAAACAACTTTACACTCAGGTTGTTGTACAACAAAGGGAGTGGGGAGAAGAACCCACCACCATCCAGACTCCACAGCTACTGGCTTTTTCTCAGCCAATAAAATAAGCAAAACAACAAGAATGTTAATGTTATACTTGGTACCAGGCTGGTTGCTTACAGTCATACATTAGCAAAAATTACTAAAATCTATTCCAGGCATACATACAATGTTAACAATCTCTCTCTCTCCCTCTCTCACACACACACTTTGAAAAAACTACAAAAACAAAACAATAAAAGAAAATTGTCACGTCATCGTACCCCAGTCCTCCCTGACTTCCTACCAGAGTTTGTTGTTGTCTCTCCCCCTCCTCCCTCTCTGTCTCCTCCTCTCACCTCTTTTGTCCTCCCTGCTGGTTCCCTGCCCTTGGCCAACTCACCTGCTGACATTCAGACACCTGCAAATCATCATCATCTTCAAAGCCACTGCTTAAGGTGATGGCAATTGTCTCTGGATTGTTGTGCTTAATCTAGTCAGTGTACCCATGGCTCTCGCACCATCTCTATTTATCTTTCTCATGTTTACGTGTTCTAACGTGTACTTCCTTCTGGCACAGACCTACCTGGATTATTCCCTGTGGCCTTGGACTGTGATGAGCGTGTATTTCTGTAAATGACTGTCAAGTGAAGAGTGTGAAGTCTGGACTTGTGTGCCTTCCTCTGTATTCCCCACTGTTGTATATAGCACCTGGTAACCACGTTGTATTTTATTTTTTCTTTGTCCCGTTTGGATCTTTAGCATCAGAATTGTTGTCTGAAGGCCAAGAAAGATGCCAAGAGGATTTATTTTACCAAGTGGATCATCATGGCCATATTGCTCCATTTGATTGACCTTTATTATAATTATGTATTTATTTTATTTTGGGTTGCTACAAACGGGACAGACATGACTGGGGGATAGGACAGGGAGAAAGAATGAAAGAAAGAGAGGGAGAGAAAGAAAACCAGAGGGGAGAAGAGACGGTGAGAAAGGGGGGAAGAAAGAAAAACAAACAAAACACCTGGATCACCTGTATGGAAAAAAAACAGAAGAGAAAACAAACAAAAAAAGAGCAACATAATAAAAACAGCACCATCACAATAAACTAGCTAGCAGTAGATAACAGTAGATACTAAATATTAAACGATATTGTGCAGCACGCAAGATAGACAGCGCACAATGTGCTTTGAGGCAGCAGCCAAGACAGGTGTAGTCCAGGTCTGTGAACACCTGTGTGGATCAGCACGCTTGTATTCCAAAGGTTTCTCCATGTAACGATCTGCTAGGGAGTGTGGGGAGCCATAGCCCCGCCCCCCCGGGTATGAAGCAGGTATGGAGGAGATCCAGGCCCCAGATATCCAGAGGCCCCAGAGTACAAGGACCCGAGGAGGACCACCAAAAGGGGGGGAACCGTGCCACCCTCCTGGGAAGAGCTGAGTAGAGCCCCAAACAAGAGGTCACCCAGCAGCTACGGAGCAGAGGCCAGAGGGGGTTGCAGTGGCGTGCCCGCGGGCTCTGCCGGCAGCCAGCTGTGCCAGAGAGGACCGAGCTTCAGGCCCAGAGGCCTGAGGGCATCCCATCCCCCGGAAGGGGCCCAGCCGGGCCACAGGCGCCGGGCCCCGCCAATCGGCCACCAGGAGTGAGCCGGTACATACATGAGCGCCCAGCCCCAGTTGTAAATAAACACACCTCTGATTGTAAACCTTTGAGTCCTGCATTTGAGTTATGTCTGACTACCATGACAGAATGATCCAGCCATGCCATGGACCTCATCCGCCATGTTCTCACTTCCCAGGAGGCTCTACTAGGCCGGTATGCTCCAAATGCTCCTCAATATCAATAGTGTCCTCACTGCCCTCACACAAGATTTGGCCCAGCACCAGCTAATCCTCCACTCCCTCCAGAGTTTCAGGCACCATCCGCTCACCAGAGCCACCTGAGGGATTGTTTTTGGAAAATAAGTTGTTTGTAAAAGGGGAAAAATGTGAGTTTCATTTTGAAACAGTTTCATTCCTTGGTTACATAATTGAGAAGGGGAACCTTAAACCAACCTGGTCAAAGTGCAAGCAGTTGTTGATTGACCAGAGGCAACGGACCACAAACAGTTTCAACATTTTCTTGGGTTTGCTCATTTCCATTTCCATTTTGTCAGGGACTTTAGCAACTAAGTCATCTGACCTCTCCTAAGGTGCCTTTCCAGTCGGCTCAGGCAGCTTTTGATAGGTGCACCGCAGCTGCACTGATCCTGTCTCAACCAAACTTATAGACCTCTGCATTGAATCATACTTGTTATTAATCTCTGACTCTCTTCCACATCATGTCTTTTATTCTGTTATCCTTCTCTCACCCCAACCAGTTGCAGCAGATAGCCACCCCTTTCTTCCTGTTAAAAGGGGGTTTTTCCTTCCCACTGTCGCCAAAGTGCTTGTTCATAGGGGATCATATGATTGTTGGGGTTTTCTCTGTATGTATTATTGTAGGGTCTACCTTATAATATAAAGGCCTTGAGGTGATTGCTGTTGTGATTTGGTGCTGTATAAATAAAATTGTCAAGGAGACCACCATCCTTCCACCTATCCGCACCATCCGTTCCTTGTCATGGGAGATCGAATCAGCCATCTTGGAGCCCCGGCGGTCGGAACCCGACAAAACAACTGTTTCTTGTTTGGTTTTCATCTTAGTAACAAACCCAATGTATTAAAGTTTCTTCTGACACACCATAGTGACCAGTCTCACTGTGGATGCCCAATTCTAGAGGAGAAAAGGAGATTTTGTGCTACTTGTTTGCCACAAAACATTCAGTGATGGTATGAATTTAAAGTTCATATTCATATTTGGGAGTTAAAAAACCACACTACTCTTGATGTAGACTTGCTATTGTTGTTTTTTATGTGTTCCAAATAGGGATGCACCGATACCGATACTGGTATCGGGTATCGGCCTCGATACCACATTTTCTAAAGTACTCGTACTCGTTAAAAGTCCCCCGATACCGGGGACCGATACCACGGTCTGAGACCTGTCTATGTTTGAGCGGCATGTAACGGGTTAATCACAGGCGCCGAGTCCCCGCCCCCAGGCCCCAAGTGCCCGCCCCCAGGCCCCGAGTGCCCGCCCCCAGGCCCCGGCTGCAGCTCAGAGCGGGGAGAAGGCGAGGCGAGACAAGTCAGCCATGTGGAACTATTTCAAAGTGAACGAAGACGCGAAAACAAAGGCGGACTGCAAATTGTGCTCAGCGAAATTGTCCAGAGGAGGCTCTAAAGGTAGCGCATTTAACACAAGTAATTTAATCAAGCACCAAAATCCCAACACGACAACGAGTACAAAGAGTTTACCCATGCTTATTTACCCACGCTTATTTACCCACGCTTATTAGCACAGAGGAGCATAGCTGATGCTACAGCAGTGGGACGTAAAATAGTTGGGCATTTTAAACACTCCGCCTTAGCCTACTCCCGCCTCGAGGACATTCAGGGACAGCTCAACCAGCCAATAAAGAGACTGCAGCAGGACGTACAGACGCGCTGGAACAGCACGTATTACATGCTCCAGTCCCTCATTGAGCAAAAGCGAGGGCTGGGCGTGTCCGAGCACGAACTCCCTGACTATCTCACCGCTCACCAATGGGCTCTTATGGAGACGACTGTTGCCATCCTCGCCCCCTTTGAGGAACTAAAAGTGAGCAGCTACGACGCACTAGCCTCTGATGTCATCCCAGCTGTGACTGTGCTAGTGAGACTTCTAAACAGAGAAACAGACGAACAAATTTAAAATTCAATTTTGTTTTTTTATAATTATTTATTCTGCTTTTCATTTTAAATAAATGTTCTTAATTCAAAACTAGTCCCTTGTTGTTGTTTTTTGTTAAATTATAGGACTAAAGCTGTTACCTGCAAATCATAAATCATGTTTTTATTAAGTACTGGGTATCGGCGAGTACTGAAATGCAAGTACTCGTACTCGCTTCCAAAAAAGTGGTATCGGTGCATCCCTAGTTCCAAACATTTGGGCAAAGAAACAAAACACACTGGGTCGTAGGAGGGAGGTGAGAGAAGAAAGGGTAGGTAAGAGGAGGGATGGTGAGTGTTAAGGACGGCATTTGAACCAGTGGTGCTGATTGGTACCAGACTTATTATGTATCTGCAGTAAAATATCATAGCTTGGCTGTGCAAACATATTTTCATTGTGTCGATGAAGAATATTGAATGTTCTGAGAGACAGAAAGAAGAGTTTTATCATTTTCACTTTGTTCAATGTCTATTTCTCAGTCAGCACCAAAAAGAATAATTATTAACAAAAGAAGGCAGCGCTGCAGTGAATTTTACAAGAATGAAGTCATTTTCATGGTTACTATTGTCACGCCACTTTCGTTTTCCTTTATGTCCTTTATTAAAAGCCTGACAGGGATCTCCTCTGCTGGGCAGGCCTCCAAAAGCATCAATTGAAGGTGTCATGTGGAATCATTTCATCACACTGGGTGAGGGAATTAACCTTGACGTTCAGTAGCAGGGCTGTAATTTATGATTCGCAGCATTAGAGAAGACTGCCTGTCAATTTTGATCCAGTGCCAGCTTTTTTTACTCCATTTGCTCAAGGAGGGGATGGCGTTAGGGGTTTGATCTACCATGAAGTGCTTGAGAATTATTTAAGACAACATTTAATTCATTAACAGTGTTTCTTTGATGTTAAGAAATGCTCCAACATAGAACCAGGGTTTAGCTTTTACTGCTGTTTGAAGCGCTGCATTAATCCAGTGCCCTGGAGTACTGCACCAAGAAAGGTTCTCAAAGTTCTCTGTTTTTGGATGAATTGTGATTGATGGGCAGAGCATCCCAACTGTCACTGAGCAAGAGGCGGGGTACACTTTGGCAGTTCAGTGTTGTTCTAATGATGTGACAAAGATAATAAGAAAAAGTCAAACATTGTGGCACAATCACTCGTGAAACAGACAAAATGGCCTGTGGGCTTGATAATGCCACGATAATAGCAGCTAGTTAGGAAGCATAACTGTGTGTTAAGACCAGTGTTGGGGAGTAACGGAATACATGTACCGCCGTTACGTATTTAAAATACAAAATATGAGTAACTGTATTCCGTTACAGTTACCGTTTAAAAAGGTGGTATTTAGAATAGTTACTTTGTTGAAATAAATGGATTACACGGCGGTACTTCCCTGTTTCATATTGTGGCGGGTCAGGACTGTTTGGGTTTTGTTTGACAGCTACGTTCTGTTGTTCCAGGCAGCGTTACGGTTGCCATGGTTACAGGGTGACGCTCTCTCTGCGTGTTTCCTGGGTGAGAGAGCGCCTGTTGTTGTTGTGCTAAGCTAACAGGCAGAATGCTACAGGTATAGCTCTAAAGAATGTAGCATCATGGGCAGTGTAGTCCGTGCTGCAGGGAGAATGGACTGCCGTACACGTTATGTGTCTGTGAGCGAGGGAGGGAGAAAAAGGAAAAGTACGAGCTGTCATCGAGCAGAAACGGGAGCTGGAAGCATGTAAATATAATAATAACCACTGCAGCCAAGAAGAGAGCCTGACGAGCCCAGCTGTAAGTAAGCTATTAAGACTCCACTGTACACCGTGTTCGTGTTTTCCTCCAAAAACAATAAGTTCCGTTGGAGCAGCCTTTCAACGCCTCTCTCTGTCTCTGCTAGCAAAGTTGACCCAGACAACAAAGTAAAGCTAGTTTTCAGCTACGAGCCCGACACAGAACCCACCGTATTAGCCAGAGGTCCCTTTACTACGGTTCGGAGCCGCGGACCTTCAGTAACAGTAATAAATCACAGCAATAGTACATTCATGTAGTTGTAAACAGCATGATAATATATTAAGTAATCCAAAGTATTCAGAATACGTTACTCTCATTGAGTAACGTAACGGAATACGTTACAGAATACATTTTGGGGCATGTAATCTGTAATCTGTAGTGGAATACATTTTAAAAGTAACCTTCCCAACACTTATTAAGACCAGCAAGGCCTCCTCGTTGATGTACTCGTTGATTCTACTGATGTAGAATAAAGAAAAAATAACCCAGAGAGGACACATCTGCTGTTTTTCAGTTTAAAAGACTAAAACTTGGTTTGCTGTTATTTCCATGTGGGAGCTTTGTTTGTAGGTTTATTTGAAATGACTGATAACTTTATAGCTGTGGAAGAAATGAGTAAATGTATGGGCATTATTATTATAGCTAATATCATTAGCTTTATTAGAAAGTGTGAAACCGTTGTCTTTGAGCAGTCTTTTTATATTTAAATGCTCGTTAATTCACATATATCAGTAAAGATGAAGGCAGTTAATTATAAAACAGCTGGCACTTTACTTATAGCTGCCTTTTAAACAGGGGACAGTTGCTCTTCCACCTCAGCGTATTCACACTAATGCAGCACCCACCGCTCTGTGTTAATTGTTATTCACTGCAGACTGTCCATGTAGTAGTTGGTTTAACAAGAACGTATTCTCCTGTCTACAGTGTGTGCTCAGTGATGCTATAAGTGTTTGTTTTCTGCAAAATACCAATTAACTCTGCAAAATAATCCTATGTGTACTGTGTGTATAGAGGATTACGTAGCAGATGACTTGGCCCGGCTGCTGGTTTTACAGCATAACATTTCAAATATGCACCATTGATATGCAGCTGGTTTCATTTCTTCTGATAGGAATGTAACATACTGGACTCCAGCACTGAATGCAAACATTTAATCAGTATGTTCTTCTCATGAATCATGTTGATGCCACTGTTAGATTCGATTAAGGGGTTAAATGCTGTTTCCAAAGCCTTCACATTTGCAGACTAACTCCCTGCACTATTTTAAAAATGGAAAAATATAAAAATTTCAAGAATTGCCACCAAATTTTATGGGTCAGTTCTCAGCTACTGTGCTATATAAAGTCAGTATCCTTGTGAATGCAGAAAGCTGACGTAGCATGACAATGTGTAGATAATACAGCTTGTTTACATTGGTAAATATGTCCTGAATTTAGAGGACACGTCTTTACTGTTCACTTTCAAGTCTTACATTCAAAATTCAAAAGTAATCAAATATTAAAAGTTAATTTAAATATTTTATGGGGTGGTGTACTATGACCTGTTACATTTTTAAAGCAGGCTTCACAACACTACTTGTTTATGCAATGCGCTCTACATTGATTCAAAAGTTGATTCTGTTCATCTGGACGTAGCGTTTTGTGGGAGAAACGTTTCGTCATCATCAGGTGACGTCTTCAGTCTCAGCTGACTGCAGGTTTCAATCTTATAAACAGCACATTTGCATAATGACGGAAACCAGCCCACTGAAGGAACAATGGGCTGGGAGGTCAGTTCAATTCAATTCAATTTAATTTTATTTATATAGCGCCAAATCACAACAAAAGTCGCCTCAAGGCGCTTCATAGATACAGAGAAAAACCCCCTATGTGACCCCTATGACCCCCTATGAGCAGCACTTTGGCGACAGTGGGAAGGAAAAACTCCCTTTTAACAGGAAGAAACCTCCAGCAGAACCAGGCTCAGGGAGGGGCGGGGCCATCTGCTGTGATTGGTTGGGGTGAGAGAAGGAAGACAGGATAAAAACATGCTGTGGAAGAGAGACAGAGGTTAATAACAGATATGATTCAATACAGAGAGGTCTGTTAATACATAGTGAGTGAGAAAGGTGACTGGAAAGGAAAAACTCAATGCATCATGGGAATCCCCCGGCAGCCTACGTCTATTGCAGCATAACTAAGGGAGGATTCAGGGTCACCTGGTCCAGCCCTAACTATATGCTTTAGCAAAAAGGAAAGTTTGAAGCCTAATCTTAAAAGTAGAGATAGTGTCTGTCTCCTGAATCCAAACTGGAAGCTGGTTCCACAGAAGAGGGGCCTGAAAACTGAAGGCTCTGCCTCCCATTCTACTTTTAAATACTCTAGGAACAACAAGTAGGCCTGCAGAGCGGGAGCGAAGTGCTCTAATAGGGTGATATGGTACTACAAGGTCAGTTCCTTAATCTTAATTATGCAAATTCTCATGTGCATTGAGGGATGATCTGATATCGTCATGTTGGTGTTGATCCTGGAACAACATGTTGTTCCAGGATCAACATTGCAAGTGACCAATCACATTGTTGTGACGTTATTCTTTGGCGCGCCAAGCCATTCGTGCATTTATGAAATTCCAATGTTGCAAGGACAACATCAATTCTGCTTAGCGTTTATTAAAGGGTCAGGGTTAGGGTCCGTTGATCGGCGGACAGAGGCGGTTTCTCGCAGCTTAAGTACAGTTTTTTGTTTTACGGCGGTTTTTCCCAAAGTCGCAAAAGTATGACATCACAACATTCTGATTGGTCACTTGCAATGTTGATCAACACGACGATATCAGATCGTGCGACCATTGATCAACAGCCACTGATCAATGTTCATGAGTCCCATTCACAGAGCGTTGGGGAATGGCTGCAATCACAGCGTTGTAAAAATGTGCTCTACAGTTTCATGCATGTTTTCTCCTTGGCTAATGCTGGTGTCTTGTTATCTTCCCTGTCTTTACCTATGTCCCTCTCTTTGTTGTTACTTCCAGTCTTATTTTATAAGTGGCTTGTGTAACCAGCACAATAGTGCGGCTATGTGGAGTTTGCAAGTTCTCGCTGTGGCTCTGTGGATGACCTTTGCATCCTCTGGCTATTTCCCATAGTCCAAAGACAAGTTAGGTCATTCTCCTATGGATGTGAGGTAGAAAAAATACCTAGAAAGTATAAAATAAAACACTGTATGTTTGCACGGTTAAATGTGGCCTTGGTGCTCACTTTTCAGTAGGACTAGAAAAGTGCTAAGCTAATCGTTTCTTATGTTTTTTACTCGTCATTTCCACTTGTGTTTTTCTTTGGTTCCTGTTTTGTTTGCATTAGACTTTTGGACATTTGTGTTCAAGTTTTAACAAGCTTAGCCAAAACGAACCTTTTATTAGACCGTTTGCATTGGGCTTCTCCTTTTGATAATCAACCATGATCAACCAGATTATGATGAAATGCTAATATTCTCTGTGCTTTCTTTGTTCGGGTGCAAAAAACAGCCACAACTTCTCTATGATCAACTGATCTGACCACTCAAACAATCACAGTTACTTTCAGCCTTATCTGGCATTAATCTGAGTATGGTAATCAGAATACTATTATCCACTATGAGACATGTTACAGAGACATCTCTGTCTGCTGGCTGGAGATACTGGAGTCGACTGCAAGCACTGTGTTTGAGTCAATAATCACATTTCTGGGTTTCTGTGTCGTTGCTCTGGCATTGGATCCCTGAGAGCCCAGCAGGTCGTGACAGTCTCACCATCTGCATCTCTGAGCTTATGACCAACGATAGGCTCAAAGGGAAATAATTTAACACTACATGTCCCACATTCTCCACGTTCTGTAAACTGTAGCAGTCAGATCACTGCAATCTGCTGTGTGTGTGTGTGTGTGTGTGTGTGTGTGTGTGTTCACCATGGCTGAACAGCCCAACATCTTCATTCACTGCCTGTCGCAATAATCTGATACACTCCTTCACCTTTCACCGAAGCCTGCACACATGTGTGCGTGTGCGTGTGTGTATGAGTGAGTATAGTGTGCGTTGCTTGTGGCATATGGACAGTATCCTGTCACGGTCATCAGCATGCTTTCAATCCTGCAGGTGCTCAAAACTCCTGCTAATCTTTTCATGAACAGCTTTGCCACAGCAAAAATCTGTAGATGTGTGTGTGTGTGTGTGTGTGTGTGTGTATTCATAACTACATCTTTGTGTGAACAGAACACAAGAAGGAAAAGAAAGCACCATTTTTGACGACTTAAATTTGGGTTTGAGTTAAGAGGTTTGGGGAGTGAAGTCACTGAGGGTACAAATGGTTTAATTATTTATATAGCACATTTAATTACAACAGGAGCGTTGACCAAAGTGCTGTACAAGAATACAACATACCTAATAAAATAACTTAGAGTATTGATAGCAAACAGCAATGTATGTTTACATTTGCTACATTTGAGGAGACAACGTGGAAACACCGTAGACATCACTGAATAACACTGTGTGGGCATTGAGTTGGCTTTATGGTTTCTGCTGCTGCTGGGCCGTCTGTTAGACAACAAGGAAAACATAATATTAATATTACATAGGATATTATGTGCGGTGCATTTGTCTAGAACATTGCTCAACAATACATAAATAAATAAGAAGGACCATAGTTTATAAAAGATAAAGATGTCACTGTGACATCATCACAGGTTTACAAAGGCTGGAGGTGTTCTCGCCATCACCTTTTCAACTCTTTCATAACTCAGGCCTCACCGCTGAACTCAGACACAACACGTGCTTATCAGTCAGCAGGTAGTCCCACCTTCAGTATCCTGTTTGTCCTCTAATGTGGACATCACTTAGTGATGTTAATGAGACATGTCTTAGAATAAGACTATTTTTAGACTTATTAGTTAATAAGACATAAAACTATGAAGTGAGAAAATTAATTCATCAAAGGAAAGGAAGCAGATGGGTGTTTTTATTGACTTCTTGCTGCCTCCTATGGGCATCTGAAAGAAGGGAGATTTAATCCCACTGGCTTTATCTTCCGCCATCTCAGGTACATATAAGACAGTACTACAATATTAGCTAGCTGGTTGTGTCACAGTCTGCAGAAGCAGACGCGGGGTTAGCATTAACGAGCTAACCCCGCGTCGTCAGCACGTTAGCGGGAGCAATCCGCGCTACTCCCTAACGGAGATTTGCGGCATTAATGCGTCACCTCCTAAGACCTGAACTCTTCCACAGCATGCATATTTAATTTCTCTTTGATATTTGGGCTGATTGGGACCCGATGAATGTAAAAACAAAGAATTACCAGATTTTTATTTTTTTTTACCTAATTTTTGTTTCTAAGAAAAATCAGAGCCACATATGAGGATATTCGTTTTAAACTTTGGGTAGAACAGTGGCATATAATGTCCTCGTAAGTGGATATCAGGCCCTTGTAGAGCAAAATTGAGTATTTTGGTCTAAATAACCCAAAATGTGATGTCCACATGTGGAAGTTTCCAATGAGACAAAACGGAGGACAAGGCTCCCAGGGGGCGGAGCTTCAGGAGACAGCATGACTTTTGAATATCCTTTAAGAATATGTGAAATGCACAAGAACAGAATGTGGTCAGGTGAGAAATACAAACTAGAGGATATACATGCAGTAAATTTCCAAATGCAGTAAGCTCCCAAATGCCATTTGTTTTTCAGATCAAAGATGTGCATGCATTCATTCATTTTACTTATCCTTTCCTAATGATGTCCATTCATCTATTTCCTTATTAAACCTATTTCTAGTTTCTTTTATTTTCTCTCTCTTAGCTTTTCAGCTCCACCTCAAAGTGCTTTTCAGCGCTTTGAGTGCTCAGAAGAGTAGAAAGGTGCTATATAAGAACCAGTCCATTCCAACCAGTCCACCTTTTTACTCTTGCCTGCCCAACTTCATCAACCACTTCTTCCACACACTTTAGGGTGGGTGCACAGTAGCTCCCTGTCGTATTACCAGTCCAGCTCTGCTTGTAGTGTGGAGTCTGTCTCACAAGAGCTCGTTACCAGTCCCTTCCCACTTTGCTAGGTGACCTTTTTAACATTGAGGTAGTGGGCACTGTCAGCCCCAGTGGTGAGCTTTTTAAGGCTGCCAGTTTCCATCAAGCTCTGCTGCTGTCAGGAGCCTAGTGAGTGGTCCACAGAGTGCTTTTCTTTGGTAGCCATATCTGTAATCTACATATGGGGGTGGGGGGGTCTGCGGGTTGCTCATTAAGCCTGTGTACTGAGGGCTTACCATATAAAAATATCAGGCCATATGCAGCTCATCGAGGTTACAGAGATACACCGAGCACACATTTAAGCTCAGTGTGGTGCTTCAGCCACAGAGTGCCTGAGCTAATGAGATCTAACCAACAGAAGTGGGACTTAAATCACACCTTTCTTGGCTGCTACTTCAAAGCACATTGTGCGCTGTCTGTCCTGCGTGCTGCACAACAACATTCAATATTTAGTATTTACTGCTGTTTACACTTAGCTAGATTAATGCGATGGTGTTGTGTTTAGTATGTTGCTTTGTTTTTTTTTTTTTGCTTGTTTTCTATTCTTTTTCTCTCAACAGGTGATCCCGGAGATATTTTTCCCCCCCTTTCTCACTGTCCCTCTCCCCTTCTGTTTTTCTTTTCCTTCCTCTTTCTTTCTCCCTTTCCTATCCCTCACTCATGTCTGTCCCGTCTGTAACAACTGAAAATAAAATAAATAATAAAAACAAAGGTCGATCAAATGGACCAATACGGCAATGCCATGATGATCCATTTGGCAAAATAAATCCATTGGGTATCCTTGTTGGTCTTCAGACAACAATTCTGACGGCTAAAGAACCAAATGGGACAGGCAAAAAAAAAAAAAAAAAAAAAGTGGGAATGAAAAGCAGTCTGTGTATTCAATTCAATTCAATTCAATTTTATTTATATAGCGCCAAATCACAACAAAAGTCGCCTCAAGGCGCTTCATAGATACAGAGAAAAACCCAACAATCATATGACCCCCTATGAGCAGCACTTTGGTGACAGTGGGAAGGAAAAACTCCCTTTTAACAGGAAGAAACCTCCAGCAGAACCAGGCTCAGGGAGGGGCGGGGCCATCTGCTGTGATTGGCTGGGGTGAGAGAAGGAAGAGAGGATTCTGTGATTATATTATCCATCATCAGGAAAATGTCTTTTCTTTTTGTCTATTTTATTGATTTTATGTTTACGTTTTGTAATACTTGTTTGCCATGCCACTACAGCCACTACAGTCACTTTTAACCTAATGTTTAAGCTTTACTCGAGCTCATTTACAGCTTTTCTGTTGATCGCTAACACTGGTCCTGAATGCATCATCAATTCATCAGATAAAATATTTGCGGTTTAAACTGTTCATAGCTTTGAAACATATGTGTTCAGGGAACAAAAGGAGACCTATATCTGGCCTTGGTTCCAGGTCTGTCAGCAGTTTTGCATCTCGTATACATGCACGCTTTCTCCCCCAGTCCAAGGACGAGCTTTTCAAATGGTCTGGAGACTCTAAACAGCTCACGTGATCATGTGAAACCACCTTCCCAGACTATTGCAGCTTATGGGTGCTGTGCTGGGAAAGGTTGCAGTGAGAATGAATGTCGGTGGAGACTTTTATGGAATACCAACAAAAATGAGGCTGTATCCTGCTGCTCATGCCCTGGAAAAGGCCTTTATTGTGGGAGCTGGCTTAATGTGCCATGATCATAGCATACACAGACTGCTGACAAAAATCATTTCAGTCCAATTAAGTGTTATACTGAACACTTGAGTATAATTAGTTGTTTCTTTTCTCGAGCCGCTAATCTCCTTATTCACCTTATATTCACCTCTGCACGGCTGTTCATGACAGGGAACAGAGCCAAACAGCTGAGGAAGTAGAAGAAGAAAGTCAGGGAAGGTGATGATCTGGGGGCATAAGGGAGAGTGAAGAGTGCTGAGATGGGATCTGGACACTGTGCTATTCCATGTCAGTTGAAGGGCTTTTTCCATCATCTGTCAGTTTCCTGTAGAGAGAAACCTGCTGATGGCAGGAAGATCCTCTCAGCTGGGTCAGTCTCCTCCATATGTTTCTTGCAGGCTGTGTCAGAGTCTGTTAAAGACTGCGAGGAGCCCTGATGGCTGACAATATCCAGAGTTAACACAGGGCTGTTAAGGCTCTCTACTGTAAAGATGGGATCCCACCACCACAATTCAATTCATTTAATTCGGATTTACTCATAAAGTGCCAAATCACAACAACAGCTGCCTCAAATCGCGTTATATTGTAAGGTAAAAACCCTGCAATAACACAGAGAAAACACAAACAGTCTATGAGCAAGCCCTTGGTGAAAAAAGTTCCCTTTTAACAGGAAAAAGCAGAACCAGGCTCAGGGAGGTGCAGTCATTTGCTGCAACCATTTCGGGGTGAAGTGATGGAGACAGGACAAAGACTTACTGTGGAAGAGAGCCGAAGATTAATAATAACTCATGAATAAATGCAGGGTGGTGTTAAACACCTATTAAGTGAAAAAGAATCATGAGAGGCCTCCAGCAGTCTAGACCAAGGATTCATATAGTCCTAACCAGAGATGGGCAGTAACGCGTTACTTGTAATGCGTTACTGTAATCTGATTACTTTTTTCAAGTAATGAGAAAAGTAAGGGATTACTATTGCAAAAACAGTAATTAGATTACCGTTACTTTCCCGTAGGAACGCTGCGTTACTGCGTTACTAAAACCGTGATTTTTTGTGAGAATGTCTCATGACAGTGACGTAAGCGAGTGCGACGTTCGTGACAACAGCTGTGTGCAGATCAACAATGGATCATATATCGAGTGCAGAGAGAGTATGAGCGTGCAGCGTTTAAAGCGTGGAAGTACTGACCTTACTTTGAGTTTGATTCCATAAAAAGTGACAAAAACATTAGTGTCCGTTGTGCGTGGGAAGAAAACTTCTTTTTACAGCGAAAAAAACCCCTAAACTTCCAAACAAGCACCGAGTAGCTACGACGTAATGGGAAACTCACAGAGAAACTCGCGGATTCTTCCACTGACCGCTGCACACCTGCACCAGGGTAACCCTCCGCCTACCCCACTCCTGCTTTACAGGTGAAAATAGAGCAACAGGACCGCTAGTCTTTGACTTTATTTATTTTCTGCTGTGTTTTACTTGCATCTATTTGAAAGACTGAGTGTAAACACACAAAATATTTTATTTTATGTGCTGGAATGTGCAGAAAATAGGTTTAAATGTTAAACTAATTTCTTCCAGTCAGAGAATGTTGCAGATAATTAAATTTTTGCTTGATGCATAAAGTTAAAAGATTAAAACTAATAAAACAAGTTTTAAAAAGAGACTTTTCCATTTGATTACATTTTGTATGATGATTATGCAGAAAAAGTCGAATTGGGCTGAAAGATCTATCACTTTATCACCTATTCAGGTTGTAAATCGTGTTTTTAAAAAGTAACTAAGTAACTAAGTAATTAATTACTTTTGAAAATAAGTAATCAGTAAAGTAACAGGATTACTTTTTTGGGGAAGTAATTGGTAATTAGTTACTGATTACTTTTTTCAAGTAACTTGACCAACACTGGTCCTAACTATATGTTTTGTGAAAAAGGAAACCACTAATGGCATGAAAGCATGGATAAGTCTAGAAGTGTTATGTAACTGTGTACATTCACTCAGTACATTTATATTTAAGAACTTTACTGAAGCAGAGTTTTAGTGTATTTCTGTTTCTGCATTTTGCTGCTTTCTACTTCAACCTCATTATATTTTGGATGCAATATTTGACTTTGTACTCATACAACGACCAAGGAGGAGAGGAGGCTGCAGTGGAAGCAGGTCAAGAGAGCACCAAAGTACCAAAAATCAAACCCATGTGCAGAAAACCCAAAGCGGAGGCTGAGGAAAGGGTTTAACAAAGGTTTATTAACTAGCACAGAAATGACGTTTACAATAGTCCTTGATTTAAGCTTGACACATGGGGCGTGAGGGTCTTGGCCAGGGGAGAGGGATAAGCAAGGGGACAGGTCCAAGAAAGCATCGGCAGCTGGCTGGTGATTAGGTACATACTGGAGGAGAGGAGAGCAGTGTTAGAGCAGTAGCCAATGAGGAGTTGTGGAGAGGGTGGAAGCTGTGAAAATCTTCGTCTTACTGTGCAGGTGGGAGATGGAAGCGTCGAAGGAGAGGTGGTGCAGTCCAGGTGGGTTTGGTGGTGTGTGGCAGCTGTCCTGAGCGGTGAAGGGCCAGAGGTGGTGTAAGGGCAGGAGGGCAGGTGAGGCAAGGAGATGATTCTGAAAGCAGGGGTTAACCAGATTTCCAAGACGATTCAGTGTGATGGAGTTTCCAGGAGTAACTAGAACACAAGATGCAAGGTTAGTAGAGCACTTGAGATTCATAGACATGAAGCATGAGGCCTGTTACCAACATAGGGTGGTTGACGAACTGGCGAGGAAGCAGCGTCAGCAAGCAGCTTAAATCTCCAACCTGATTGCCTCAATCAGCTTCAGGTGAGGGAGGCAGTAGGCCCTGCCCATGGGTGGATACCAGGGAGGTATCGAGGAGGTCGGTGTCACCCAGACCATGACACCGCCCTCCTCGAGCACCGGAGCTGCCTCCAGCTGTTCAGCGCCAACTTTAAAAAGAATGAAGAAATGAAGAGACATTGGAGAGCAACAAGGAATCGTTCACACTGGAGGCCATGAAGAGAATTCTCGGTCTCACTGCCGAGGGCAAAAGGGCGTCCAAGTGGTTTTCTGCTGTGGTAAAGAATGTTGAGGTAAGTCGAGGAGAAACTGGACTTGGTATTGCTGTTTATTAGTATATTCCAGCGAAACCTTAAGGACCCAAACCAGCTCATTAATGTCATGTATATGATTCTGAAAAGCATCTTTCTATATTATTATTATGTGGCCTTGCAGCAAGAAGATCTGCAGTTCAAATCTGCTGGTCAGCAGGACCTTGGTCTGTGAAGTCCGCATGTGGCTTCCCTCTGTTCATCGTGGTCTATGGACCATGAACTTAAAAGTCTGCAGAGACAGATATCACCGTGTGATCCAGGTGATGGCATCCTTCATGCAATGGAGCCACTGCAGCATGGCTGCACAGAGGATCTGAACAGAGGGTGAAAGGGCGCCCCAGGAGGTAATAACAAGGAGTCGATCTGCCACCGGATCACAAGGCACTCTTTCTTCACGTTGCTATACTGGGCTTCTCGCTCGGACAATTTCTGACTAATGTACCGTGTTTACCTACCGAATTTCAAATTTCAGTAGGCTTTGACCTTTTCTTTCATCAGGTCCAACACCCCCCACAGCTTTCTGCCAAACAGTAATTCAAAGGGAGAAAATCCTGTGGAGGTCTGGGGCACCTCCAGCACTTCCAACAACAAAGGGTCTAACCAGCGATCCCAGTTGCGTTCATCTTCGTGAGTGAATTTATGAATCATGGACATGTCAGAGGTCGGTAGATGCTGGTCCAAACAGATTTAATGTCCAGTAATTCATACAGTTCTTTTACTTTGTGAGACATGAACATTGTGCACTGGTCAGTCGATATCTCTTTCAGGAGGCCAGGTAGGGAGATGACCTGAAACAGCGCCTGTGCTACACTTGGCTCGACAAGGTCCATGCTAATGTGCTCAAATGGGACTTCCATTAATGTAACGGGCACAAATGGGACTTCCATTAATGTAACGGGCACAAATGCGCTTTTGGAATTACCAACTATGCTGAGCTGAGCACACGGTGTCGTCACAAGTCTGTTCTGGTGGAAAATGTTCCATGAAGTGAGTTACCGGGACCGGCGGTGCCTTCACGCCCTCCTCACTCCTCAGTGTCGGACGACTGCGTCGCTGCTGAGCACAAACCCTGTATACACCCTTTGGCACCTTATTAGAACCCAGTACGTATCTCTGGGGGAGGGTGTCAGAGGGCCAGCAACGCAGACTAGTCCCACCTCCATCAGACACTGATGCGATCGCCAGCAGGTGGTCCTCGGAAAATTTTACAGCAATTTCCAGGATAACCAGCCGATGAAAGTGGACCCACTCCACCGTTCCAGCCGGAAGCCACTCGTTCCACACCCCTGAAGGTCCTCTCCATGACAGGGAGGCTCATAGTGTAGTCGGGCCTCTCCCCACAGGGGCGGCAACAAGCGGTAGGGCCCACTCCTCCTCCGGCCACCAGCACACCTCCACCATGGGCGCAGAGATCTCCTTCTCCTGGGCGTCATCTCCCTCCACCATCCGGTGAAACATCACAGGGAGTTTTCCAATACCTCTGTCTGCCGCTCGGCTTGGCCCTGCACTGCCTTCAGTCGTTTACGATGACTGTTACATTTGTGCTTCTTTCACACATGCCTGCTTTTCCCAGGACCTCGCACCCAGAGGTGGAGTGCCTGCTTGGTGCTCCGTTCCAGTCGTTGCTCCATCAGCTTCTTCGCACTCTCTCCTCTTCCCAGCGGCTACTAAAACGTGGAAGGCATGATTAGATGACGTTCACCAGCTGTGACAATCAGCCTCCCCCTGACACCATGCCCTAAACCCACTGCTCCACCCCTCCTCTGCAGCTGAGCCACCAACCACACCCCACGACAAATTCATTCATTTCTCATTACTATGCATTACTCTCATATACTGGATCATGTATGACATGCCTACAGTCTCACACACTTACATAAATCCCTATCTAATGAGGACACGCTCCCTTTGAGTGTTTACGTTTTTAACACAAGCTAACAGCACAGCTGAAAATGACGATGCATACTTCAGGTGTTCATTGTCAGCCAAGGTTTTTCTGTCTTGTGTGTAGTTTGCTCTTTAAAATCACATTCTTGTGATTAAAAATAAAATCAGTCCAATGGCTTCTCCTCAGATGTTGCAGACCTCTCTTCAATATCCTCCTCCTTCCACATGAAATGAGCTAGGATGACTTTATGTACTTTAAATATTCTTTAAAGATAAACTTTTGTTACTGTGTCAGGTGTGTATGTGAATTACGTGCACATACAGTGTGTTGGTAAACTTAAAAGCATAAAAATGTGGTCATTTTATTTTTCTGTTTTTGTTGGTGCATGGCACCTAAACTATGTAGCATTATCTGTCTGCACTAACACGAGAATCAGAGAAGTATTAGAACAACTTCTGAGGCCAGTAAACAGCCCCCTCTGCTGGGTATCCTAGCAAACTACATGGAGCTGGTCTCTGGTACCTCTGCAGCCTCTTGATTTTCCAGGTAATTTCCAACCGCCTCAAAAGTTTGAAAAAAAATCTCACCTATACAATCTAAAACTATACAATCCATTTTTTTCTATCCATCCATTTTCTTTTGTTTGTCTGTGGCTGGGTCGCAGGGGCAGCAACCTAAACAGAGAAGTCCAGGTCTCCCACTCCCCAGCCACGTCCTCCAGCTTATCTGAGGGAACACGAGGCATATCGAGGCCAGTCGAGAGCTGTAATCCCTCTGGTGTGTCCTGGGCCTGTCCCAGGGGCCTTCTTCTGGTAGGTAATGCCTGAAACACCTCACTCAGGAGGCATCTTAGTCAGATGCCCAAACCACCTCCTCTCTCAGATTGCTGAACGCCTCACCCTATTTCTAAGGGAGAGTCCAGCTACCCTTGGAAGAAAGCTTTTTTCAGCTGCGTGTATCTACAATCTCATTCATTACACTAAACGCATAAGTGATGGTGGTGTCGTCCAAATCCAGCATAACATTCTGACTACTGACAGGTATTATTATTATTATCTCTTCATCATGGCAGCTGTGAGTGGGTGGAATATATTGGTGAGTAGTGAACATTTAGTCCTCAAATGATGTGTTAGAAGCAAGAAAATGTGCAAGTAGAGGGGTTTAAGAAAACAGAGGCCAAACTGTGATGGCTAGATGACTGGATCAGAGCATCTCCAAAACTGCAACTCTTGTGGGGTTTTCCTGGTCTGCAGTGGTCTGTCTAACAAAAGTGGTCCAAGGACGGAAAGGTGGTGAACCAGAGACGGGGTCATGTAGGGCCAAGCACCACTTAAGCCCACGTGGTCCAATCCAATAGATGAGCGACTGTAGCTCAAACCGGGAAAAAGGTTCATGTTGGTTCTGATAGAAAGATGAATACACAGTGCATTGCAGTTTCTCAACTTACAACTTAAAGGACTTAAAGGTTAAGGTCGTCACTTAATTGTCCTGGCTTTTTTCTGGTTCATATTTGTAGTTCACGTGTTAAATCAGCTTGCCTTGTGTTTGATATCATTCACCTACCTGCTTTCACAGACCAGTGGATATGGGCTTTGGACTCATAGTAGACACAGTGGAAGCCTGCCTCCACATCAAGCCTGCACAGCATGTCATACATGCTCTTATTCCGGTCTGAGGTGGTGATATCCACCGCTCGGTCGTGATAGTGCAGAGACTCTTCAGGATAATAGCCATCCTGATATTTCTCTTTCTATTAGCTTCAAAAAGAATTTTAACCTCCTAGGACCTGCCGTCCACATGTGGACGTCACATTTTGGGTTATTTAGACCAAAATACTCAATTTTGCTCTATAAGGGCCTGATATCCACTTACGAGGACATTATATGCTACTGTTCTATCGAAATTTTAAACGAATATCCTCATATGTGGCTCTTATTTTTCTTAACAATGAAAATAAGGTACAAAAAAAATCTGGTAATTCTTTGTTTTTACATTCATTGGGCCCCAATCAGCCCAAATATCAAAGAGAAATTAAAAGTGCATGCCATGGAAGAGTTCAGGTCTTAGGAGGTTAAGTTAAGCTACACCTCATGATATAATAGATATCCATAGTTTAATTTTATCTTTATTCCCCAACCCCAGCAAGTTAATTGCTGAGGTTGGGGAACAATCACCACTGTGGGAGAGTAGAGACCAAAACAAACAGACCAAAAGGGAAAAAGTGAAACGAGTTCCTTGTTTCTTATTTAAGCTTATCATTTTTGGTTTTCCAGCCCACATTTTAATCATTTTGATTTAAAAATTAACAGATAAAATGGAAAATAACATAACGCTCAACAAACAAACCACTGGTCCCCATACATTTTAAATTATGCATAGTTGCTGGTAAATGTCAGTGTTGTTGAGCTCCAGGCATGAGGTTTTAATCCAGTGAAACCACATCATAACTTTCTGAGCAGAGCACAGAAAAAACACTCATTTTCATGGGTGAATGTGTGACAGGGTGCTTTAGTGCAACCAGCAAGGGCAGGGCAGACGAGCAAAGTGGAGCGAAAGACTCAAAGTGAGGAAGTATCAGAGAAAACTCACATGCAAAGTAAATTATTTCAGTTTTTTTCTATTCCGTTTTATTTATATAAAGTGCCAAATGACAACAACAGTTGTGTTTTATACTGTAGGGTAAAGATATATAATAATACTGAAAATAATAACAAAAAAACCCTAACAATCAGATGACCCCCTGTGACAGTGGGAAGGAAAAACTCCCTTTTAACAGGAAGAAACCTCCAGCAGAACCAGGCTCAGGGAGGGGCGGGGCCAACTGCTGTGATTGGTTGGGGGTGAGGGGAGGAAGACAGGATAAAGACATGCTGTGGAAGAGAGCAAGAAAAAATAGAAGGTAATGATTAAATGCAGAGTGGCGTATAAACACATAGTAAGTGAAAAAAGCTGAGTGGAAAATCACAATCAAGCCCCCGGCAGCCTACGCCTATTGCAGCATAACTAAGGGAGGATTCAGGGTCACCTGATCCAGCCCTAACAAAAAGAAAAGTTTTAAGCTTAATCTTAAACTCAGAGGCTTGGTTATCAAACAACCAAGCTATATAACAGTCAGTTCATTTACCGTACAGAGAATAAAGCACAGGGAGCCCATTCTAAAAAACACTTGCCTTTGATGGATGCTGATTTTATTAAATCAGGAATAATGGCAGCAAAAGTTGCATTGCAATCAATGCAAGAGTGATGAAGATAGGACCAGATGAGACGGTCAGCAGAACATATCTGAGCCCTACTCTCCCTTTGCCTGCCACTTGAGGAGTGACCAGGCAGTGAGGTGAAACCACAGCCATCGTAACAATTACCAGGAAAGATATCACCTTAAGCTTTGATGTAAGGAAGGAATAGTTATTGAAGGACGTTTCAATAATTAGCAAATTATACAAGAGTTTACTCTTGTATAAAAAGTATGTATATAAAAAGTGTCACAACCAACCTCAATCTACCCTACTAATTAAAATAAAGCATGACTGAAGTGTTTCCTTAAGTGATCAAGAAAATACTGGAAACATTCCTACAGAAATGAACACAACATGAAATGTCCACAAGACCAAAGTAAACGATTCATTTTCATCATGATCAGACTCTCCTTACCAAAGTTTAAGATAAAGTGATTACTCAGAACGATGCTGCATGGATTTGCCATGGTCCTATACTCCAGTCCATGCCAAAGCATCGCAGCTGCAGATGGTTCCGGTTTTCCTTTCATTTGTCCCAGTTGCAGTATTGTGCCTGTCTACCACACTTCCTACCTGAATATTATTATAACTGCATTACTTCTTTTTCTTCCATCACTCTGTAGGTGAACCTGATAAAATGAAAATGTTGTACTTGTGAGACCAAGCTTAAACCCAACTTTACTTGTAGTTGTGGGTGATCTCGCATCAAACTTCCTGCTGGCTCCAGGGTTTTCTCAGCCAAACTTGGAATGAACTTCCTCTGCTTCCCTTATATCCTGCCGGGTCCACAGGCAGAGCCAGCAGCAAGCAGAGGAACACTGACAGCATCGCTGTCATCACGACCATCTCTGGTGGTTATATGTGATGACTCCTTGGACTGGGCTTGGTGTATGATCTATTTATGGTGCAGGTGCCATACCTACTGTGTCTCTCTCCCTTATGCTCTCTCTCTCCACTGTCTAACTGCCTGCTGCTGTTTTTATCAGGAATTTGAAAGACAAAAGCACATTAAAAAGAAAAAAAGAAGCTAGATTAAATCAACATTTGTTGGGCGAGCAGCTTTCACCTTTAAAACAGAGCCTGTTCTCTTTGGTATACTTGCACACAGTTGCCCACGGTTCTACAAGATAGGGAGGTAAGTTGTTCAACACACTGAAGACCTGCACAGTTCTTTGCTGAGGCAGGGTGTTTCATTGTCTTCTGTTAATATGTCTTGTTGTTGATCTGACTTTGCATTTAAATCATTTTAGAAACTGTTTAGGACCACTTGATTCTTTTAAATAGCATCCTCATATGCAAACCATTAAAGGTGGTTGAGTGTCATCAAGGGGTGTAGACTAGATCTCCTGAAAGCTGCACGTTCAGTCCTGTCTAAGTTTACATCCACAGTCAGTTTGTATTTATGAACATTGCAGCATCTAACCTTTGGATGAATTAACTGGGATATGTGCATTACCTGTAGATTAAACAGAATATAAAAGAATTTAAAATGAGCTTTAAACCTTCCCAAAGGTTGATTCTGTTCATCCTGACGTAGCGTTTTCTGGGAGAAACGCTTCGTCACTCATCCAGTGACTTCTTCAGTCTCAGCTGACTGCAGGTTTCAATCTTATAAACAGGACTTTTGCATAATGACTGAAACCAGCCCACTGAAGGAACAATGGGCTGGGTGGTCATTTCCTTTAACTGCCCTCCCAGCCCATAATAATGAAAACACAGATGACATCTGACCAGGATTTTTACATTTAGTCTTCAGTATGAGGTCCATTTTGATTTGTTTGAGTTTAGGTACCAAAACTACATCATTCGGCTTTGGAAAATATTTCGAACTGGGTTCAGACACAGCCATTTAAACCCTTCAACACATTCAAGAAAAGTCCATTCTCTTTGATCCGTGTCGGTTCTTAGCCATCCAAGTTATTGTAGAAGAAGAAGCTTGGAAATAACGCAGCTGGACTTGTTTAAGTTTCGTGAAGAAGTTTCACTTCTCATCCAAGAGGACTTCAGTTCTGAGAGTACTCTGAGCAGGTTATCTTAAATACATCTGGATGCCTAAATACACTTCCTGCAATTTAACTACCCAATTAGTATAACTGCACAGTAATAAACGGGTATACCTAATGAAGTGATTGTTGAGTATTAGTACAGTGTCTAAAAATACCTTAACCTCAAGTATAAATCTGGGTTTTTGTTTGTTTTTTAAAATAAGGATTCTAATTCCTTCATGTTCAAATGACATCCACCTATACAGTGTGTAGTGTTACTTTCCTAAACACTTAGCGCCACTGGGAGTTTGGCGAGGGTGACTTATCTTACCTAAGGTGTACTTCTGTCCAACTTCCCTGTCAGACATGCACCATACACACAATGCAGTTAACTGATAGAATTATTTAAAAGCTTTATTCAACTGAAGCTGGATATCTTAGTTTAATATCTTATGTGACCTAGCCTACCTACTTCCAGAGGCACAATATCCACAGACTCAGTCAATGCAGGCTGATGGACATCTCAGCCTGTACGCGTGTGATTGTGACCTTATGACGACACTTACCTTTGGTTTCAGACGTGGAGCACCTGAACTGGCTGCTTTCCAAAGCAATGCTGAATGGTCTGTGACAGACAGGGCTGTAGCTCAGGAGGCTGAGCAGGTTAGTGGATCAATCACAGGCTGTTCTGGTAAAGCGCTTTGAGTGCTCAGAGTAGGAAAGCACTATATAAGAACTGTTCTAAATATATTCAAATGTTGATAATTATCAATACAAATTTATATACTCTGCCATCCAGAGACCTGAAAGTGGCACTGTGGCACAATGAGATGGAAATTTCCAGTGAGATCCCATTTGTGGTTGTCCGTCCTTTCACAGTGGGTTTAGCCTGACATACACTTTCTAATTATGACGCCTTATTTATTCATCGTTATCTGTTTCTTATGTCATGAACTGGCTCAAAGAAAGCAGGAGACTGCAGGGTTTACTTTAATATTGAGTCAGCAAATCAGCGTATGCTACTCACTTCAAAGTCCGACACTTTTTAAAAATGCTTTTCATGCTTTATACTTCAGTGTACACCATTTTAACCTGCCTGTCACTCAAAGTACTCGAGTTTGCTTTACAGTAAAAATGCAGCATTATTATTGGCAGGATTCCAGTCGTCCTTCAAGTCAAGACTATTATTATTATTATTGACTATATTTAAAAGAATCAAACGTTGAACTGTTTTCAGAAAGATTCTGTGGAGTTCTCGGCCACGCCCACTTGTTGGAGATTTCCCACCAGGTGTTTCTTTCAGCATTATACAACTTCTCTAACTCTCCTCCAACTTCTTTTGAAATGTTTTGCTGGTATAAAATGTACAAAATGCATTTTTCAAAACGGTCTTGATTTCATTTTGTTTTTGTTTTATTTCAATGAGGTCTGCAAATCCCAGGATTATGTTTTTATTACATTTTGCACAATTGAGTCTAAATTTTAGCACAATATGTACTGTATACATTACATCAACACAAATATTAAATGCATTAATAGCACAGGGCACCTCTCCAAAGCATGGAGTTGGTATTAAAGGAAAAAGAGCATCTCACTACGAGTTTAAGCCACCATGTGCCGCTGATTCTCCGTGTCTGTGGATCTGTAGTGGAGAGACGGGCCGCGATTCTTCTGTAAGATATTCCATGTTTTGGTGATGGAAGTGGAGAGCGTTATCTAACACTGGTCCAAACTCATTTGCAAGTGTTCCTTGCACAGTGTCGCACACAGAGCCGCCTGCAGCCTCCACGGTGCTGCTCATCCAATCTGAAGCCGAGCGCTGCAGCTTTAGTCAGGCTCACTGCTGCTGCGAGAGGACGGATGGAGCTGGGTGCAGTACTTCAGAGGGACGTCCAGACCCACCACAGGACCCACCACACTGAGCCACAACAACACATAGTTCACTGGCCTGCCCACACACACACACACACACAAATATGTATGAATCCAGAGGAAGCAACAACTGCATCAAAAGAAAACTGCAAAGAGTGACGATGTAAAGAGTCGACACCCTCTGTCAGTTCAAACGTTTTATATATCGGGACAACAAAGCAATCAGATCTTTACCAGGTTTTAAAATGATTTAAATACAGACTCGGATAAACAGAACATGAGGTATTATACATGCTGTCACTTATTTAACAAAAACTAACTAAACGCAGAAGCAGAGATGTAGACAGCAGGACTGTATTTCACGTTACTGTTCTCAGACTGGTTTGATGTTTCATCGTAGTGATGTTAAACTTCCCTCGTGTGCATTAAACCAGCGGTCCCCAACCCCCGGGCCTCGGACCGGTACCGGTCCATGAGTCGTTTGGTACCGGGCTGCGAGAGTTGAGGCTCAGGTGTGAAATGTATAGTTTTCAGGGGTTTTATCGGTTTTCAGCGTTATTTTGTTATCGTTTTTATCGTTAACTCAGTTTTCCTGGGTCTTTTCACGTGTGTTATGAATAAATCTTCTTTTTCGGTACCGGTACTAGTTTTATTTTGTTGTATTTATCCGCGACACCTTAAAGGCCGGTCCGTGAAAATATTGTCGGGCATAAACTGGTCCGTGGTGCAAAAAAGGTTGGAGACCGCTGGTCTAAACACTGAAAAGCAACAAGACGGTTTTGAAAATGTAACGAGTTGAAATTACAGATATTCATATAAAAATGAAGAAAAAAGTACCTGAAAATTCTACTTAAGTACAAAAACAAAGTACTTGTACACACACACATACACTGCTCGTGCCTATGTTACGACAACTTTTCTCCATGCCCCTGGTACACTGCGCAGAAACACTTTGCCACACACACACACTTGGTCGTTTTTCTAATTGTACTGTCATGAAGAGTCTGAGATATAGTTGTTGGGTTTTCTGTATTTTTGTATTTCTGCTTAGTTGTGTTAGTTCCAACATGTCTTGTTGTTGACTTTGTATTTAAATCATTTTAGAAACTTTTTAGGATCAGCTGATTTTCTTAACCCTTTAAGACCGACCATAGAACCAAGTCCACCAGAGCTTATATTATATGTTTACATGCTGTGGAGCCATTTTTGGGAGCATTTCAAGTTGCTATACATCAATACAACCATTACAGCCTAGATTTTAATAATATGTCTGCATTAAGTGCATAGTAATTACATAAATTGCAAAAAAGTGCAATAAACTACAAAAAAATTGAAAATCGTTTTTGTTTTTTTAACATATATTTCTAGTTAGAGACATTTAAGAGGCTTATCCCTCAAAACTGTAAATACAAAAAAGTTTCACAAAATAGTTTCCCACCACAGGAAATTTATTTTGAGTGTCTTCATAGTTTTATTTTTGAAATACACCAATTTTTATACACTGCAGGAAAAACGAAAATAAATATTATAATGCAAATTTGCAAAAAAGCAGCATATGCATCAAAATAAACTATTTCCAGCAGTGCAATATGAGTCCTAAGCATCCCAGAAACGACACAGAAAGTCATAAAGTCAAACATAACTTTTAAAAAACACCAGTATAGGCTCATGAGGCCCTGATGGTAAAAAACTACATTTCCGTGAAAATGACATCACTTCCAGTTTCGGGCAGGTCATGGCGGACATGCAAAAGTTCGCGCTGACGTCTATTCCAATATAGGAAGTGTTACAAACAGCTGATCGGATCGGCAAAGCGTGTTTCTGGAATATTATGTTTTTGTTGCTGCAAGTGCTTTTTATGCAGTTTTTGCAAAGTTATATGTGGAAGGAAACTGTGACCGAGGACAAGCTGATGGCATAAGATGTAAGTACAACTCCTCCGGTTTCATATGCAAAAAAAATTATTGCGCTAGCTCACGTGGTTGCAGAGCTACCGGGATTTAAAAATAGTTACGCAAAACAGAGCGTGCTGCTCTGACCGGTTTTAAAGGGTTAACAGTGCTGTGGTTCAGTGCCCCTACCTGGGCTGTTCCTCCTGCAGCACAGGCCTCAGGAACTCCTCCGTCCTACAGGGGTGGAGCATAAAGAAAGGCTGACCCAGCAGAGGATGCTCCTGGCACACAGACACAAGAGTAAGTGGATCGTCAGGAGGAAAGTAAAGACGACGATGCCGAGACTTCCTTTACCTGTTGAGTGATTGCAGTCAAAGGACTGTTCTGAAGGCAGCGTCTGAAGTTTGGATGAACTGAGCTCCACACGTCCTCTAACGTCACACTCCGACCCTCTGACAAAGAAGCAGAGCAAAACGGGTGAGTTTATACCACAGGGACGACCTCCTGCCACAGGTTAGTGCATCATCACCAACATCAGTTGTGGTATCAAACAGGAGGACACAGGGTAGGTGTGCGTGTGTAACTAACCCAGGGTGAAAGCTCTGAAATACAGCACCGGAGCGCTGTAGCTGCAGGAGTACAGGATGTGATACTCGTACTGAAGCACGTGGCTGCTGCCTTCAGACAGCGCGCAGACCGCATCGTCCTCATCGCCGCCGTCGCCTGTGATGCCGTCAGGATGAAGATGGGTAGCAACAACAGGCTGTGGAGGAAGAGACACGTTTAGTGATGTTTAGTGGAGAACAGCTGGAAAATGAAGCGCTGCTCAAGTTTCACCTGCGTCCTTTCCTGTTGCTGCAGCTCTTGGATGGGGGGAGCGAAAATGGGGGAAACCGAAGCAGCTTCCTGTTTCTGTGCATCGCAGCAGTCGGCTACGACTGACCTGAGAACGGTCTTCCTGAGGTAGCCCTCTTCTGAACCCTGCACCAAAATCAGACTCCTTTAAAGCACAGCTCCAGGCTGCTCGTCAACATTAAGACTGAGAGGCCTCCTCACCTGCACGGCCTCCCAGCTCCAGCCATCTCTCAGATGCTCAGACTGCTGCAGGAGGAGCTGACAGCAGGACAAGAACTGCTTTTCATTCAGCGCACACACACTCATCTATGCAGAGGACACACAAAAAACAGTATTTCATGTGTAGTCAGACTGTGGGTGCACGTGTGCCGATATAAGGTGCATAAATATCAGGACCGAGACAACTCAGAGGCAGGTGAAGCCTTTCAGCTTTCATTCAGCAAGTTCAACTAAAAGTTTGCATAAAAATATTACATTTAAAAGCATTTATTTAACACAATCCCATCATTTCAGGGGCTCAAAAGTAACTGGATGAATCAAATAACTGAAAATAAAATGTTCATTTCTAATACTTGGTTGAAAATCCTTTGCCAGCGATGACAGCCTGAAGTCTTGAACTCATGGACATCACTAGATGTCCTCCTGACTCTCCCAGGCCTTCACTGCAGCAGCTTTCAGTTGCTGTTTGTCTTCAACACGTGAAATACTCAACTGGGTTAAGATCAGGTGACTGACTTGGTCATTCAGGAATATTCCACTTCTTTGTTTTAATAAACTCTTGCAGTCAGCTGTCCAGCGTTCTTCGTGGACCACTGGATATGGACACGCCTTACTCACGGAGAGTGTTGTTCACCTGATTGGCTGTTGTGAAGTCTTTTCTCATCACCATGGTAATGATTCTGCAGTCATCCGTAGACGTCCAGGTCTTTTTGTGTTTCTGACTTCACCAGTGCTTACTTTCTTTCACAGGATGAACCAAACTGTAGATGTTTCCATATTGTAAAGACATTTCTCAGATGGGTTTGTTTCTGTTTGTTTCTGCAGCTTCAGGATGGCTTGTTTCCTGCATGGACAGCTCCTTTGACCACATGTTGTCTGTTCACAGCAAAATCTCCAAACGCAAGCACCACACCTCAAATCAGCTCCAGGCCCAAAGACATAACGAAGGAACTGCCCACACCTGCCTGTGAAATAGTCTATGGCTGTGTCCCAATTCAGGGTCTGCAGCCTTAAAGGCCGCATTTTAAGGCCGATTACGTCACAGCGACGCGACGAAGGCTGTCCCAATTCGAAGGCTGCTCGAAATGTGGCCCTCAAATGCGTCCTTCATTTCCCTGAATTTTAAGGACGTGGCGGTGTAGACTTCGTGGCCCAACATATCCCAGAATGCATAGCGCGGCGGTGGGTGTGGATAATTTTGCCGAAAAAAAAAACGCGGATGAGGAGCACCCGAAGAGTAAACTTAAAGTAAGTACTGAATATTATGTCACTTATTTATGTGCAAATGTTTAATAACGAAGAACATTAAAACATTCCTGTTGGCCACATGTCAGCAAAGTCATGTGACATTAGTGACGTTTGTACTAACTTGGTTTTAAAGCCTTTACTTTAAAATATACGCCGTTCAATAGCTGAGCTTAATCAGAGAATGATCAAAGCTCATGTAGAAACAAACAAATGAACAAAAGATTTTCTCCTTCATTTCTGTCAAACAAAGCTGTATGACACGTTTCCAGCTGTTAGTATCATGGTTGCTAGGCAACCTGGGCAGCGCGACGGAGGCTAGACTGTCCCATTTCACAAGCCTCGCACTTCCGGCCTTAGCGGTCTTTAAGTACGCGGCCCTTGAGGATCGTTGAGGCTGCAGACCCTGAATTGGGATACAGCCTTTGAGTCAACTGACCAATTACATTGGTCCCTTTAAAAACAGGGTGACACATGTTAAGGAGCTGAAATGTCTGAACTCTTCATCCAATTTGAATGTAGATAGTCTACACATCATGTCCACGTCCATTATAGAACTATAACTGGAAAATGTTTCAGTAAACAGGTTAAAAACTAAACTTGTGTCAGTGTTCAAATATGATGGACCTGATTGTCTTTGATTTTTCTTACAAATGGAGCTCATGTTACGTACAGATGCACTGACCTCATATTTAGATGGAATATTGCTTAAAGGCAAGATGACTCGTGTATTCCACCCTGGCTGTGACAGCGTTTTCCCTACGTTTGCATGAGTGTTTAAGTTGACTGCTAACTGTGAGTTACCAAAGCTAAATGCGTTCACGCTAGAGATGCTCTTCTGCTTTTTCACTCCCTCTTGCTCATTATGGTTGATGTAACAGTTGTTGGGGCACATCGTCTTAATTGATATTATCCCTTATTTTCAGGGAAGAACCACAAATTGTTCATAGTTAAAGCAAAGTTACGTGCTACATATCTGTATGCATGCTCAAACTGGGTAAGTACATCCCAGAAAGTTGATTCTTTTCATCTGGATGCAGCGTAATGCAAGCTCTTCCAATGCAACCACAGCATTGTAAGAGCTTGAAAGTACCGTTAGTGCACAACCAGCCAAAACACCACAAAGACTGCGGGCGCGACACGTGATGGGACACAATCAGTCTCCTCAGACCGTGACCTGTCCTGATGATAAGAGGGTTGTATGAAGGAGTCAAAAACAGAGCCAAAGGGTCTGACTGTCCAAGGTGGACAGCTGTGCAGGTCTTGGAGGATCCTCTGATGTTGGTGTAAACCTGATCCAGTGTTTTTCCGTTCCATGTTCCAATGGGAACGTTTTTGTGGCACTTTGGTAACACAGACTTCAGGTGTGTGTGGTTAAAGTTCTTCTCAGCCTCTGGTGTGCAGTCCACTCTGTAGACACGGTGTCCCTGTGTTTCCACAGCTGCATCTGGGATGTTTTTAATGCAGCCATGTCTCGGAAATTATTGTTCCACACCTGTCACTGACAAATTAGAGTCTCAAATCATCCGTTTTGTTGAAAAGTGAGCGAGAGCAGGCGAGAACTAAACTGTGCCGAGACTAACGTAGCCCGGCTCTAATCAGAGCGTGTGCAGGTCCAGTCGGTTTTGATTCCAGAGCCGGATTTCTAAAAAAGAGATTTAGCTGTGAGGTGGATCAGTGTTCTTTTTGTACTGATGAAAATGAAACCCTAAAACATTTTTTTCCATGCCCTATCACACAATGCTTTTGGTGTGACATAAAAAATTGGATTTCTCTAAAAATGAATGATGTGCCACCATTTGAACTATATCATGTTTTTTATATGGATCATCTAGCTTTGGATGTCTCTGTCAGAGATATTTACCCAACATGGTATTGAGTAAATATCATATCCATTGTGCTAAATGGAGGAACTCTAAGACTTCTTTCCCTGGTTTTATTAATGATTTTAAGTTTTTTTTTTCTTCGCTTAAAAAGACAAAGAGCAAATATGCCAAAAACTTTTACCAGGGTATTGCCCATCTCCTGCTATTCTAAATTTTGACTTATTTTATGTCTTTTGTTTCACTGCTCCCTTTTATGCACAATTTAAATGCCTGCCATGTATCTTTTCTGTTTTTTAATTGTACATTTTTATTCATTTACGTTTCTATTATTCCCCTAATGCTGTATTTCTTGTACTGTTTCTAATTTTCATTTGTATTATTATCCGTGTTCCTCTTTGACAGTTTGTATTTTGCAATTGCTCAATAAAAAACCCCAGTTTGTTTTCCGGCTCACGTGACCACTGCCTTCATGACGATTCATACGTGGGTTCCTCATCCGGCTCCTGCGATGCGTTTTTTTTTTATTTATTTTTTTATTTGGATACAAATTGTAAACTCAGTCTGACCCATACTCCGGAACAGTAGGAGGCGGTAATGCTCCTTTACGTTGGTTGCCAACCGCCGTTAAACACAAAGAAGAAGAAGAAGGCTCCTGCGATGCGTTTATCCCGCCGCCATATTGCAGCGGGGTTCTTCGGGTCAGCCCAAAATAACAGAACATGCCAGACTTTTGTGCCGCTCTCGGGTGCTCTCATCAAAGGAACGCCAACACCAAGCAGCGGGGAATAACGTTTCACAGGTGAGCCGCTACAACACTACTGTTGTACGAGCATCTAGTTATACGACTATTAGCGTTTCTTCACGCAGCAGAGTGTCAACAGCTTTAACAGTTATTTAACTTTAAGCTGCCAAAATATTAAAGCGTCAGTGAGAAGCTGTGAGTGAGCTGGGTGCTGTAATACTGACCCACGGCACGCGACGGATGCGGTATCTGTGGTAATGTTGCTCCTGTGTGTTTATTTCACCTCGCACTCACCAAGCACAGCACTGCGCGAAGGGTCCCGTACGAAACTGCCACATCCGTTTTACGACAGTTCCTACCGCTTTCTGTCATGGCACCGAGTGACGTCGCAGCAAACGTATTTATTATTTATGCCGCAGTGATGTGCGATACCACTGATTTCCTTTCCGATCCGATACTTTGTACAGAAACTTAATGTGTGATTTAAATTTGTAGTTTCATAACGATCACAGGACATCAGACAACTTAATTATGAAGAATTATCACGTAGAAATAAAAAGTTAACTGACGTTATGTGAACACGTATATGTGTCATTTAACATGTATGTACTTGCCTGGACAGTTCAACAAAAACATCCTACATTCACACTTCCCCTCATCCATGGTAGAGCAGCGCCACACTACACATTTTGGTATCAATCCAATACCAAGTAAATACAGCGCCACTATTGCTGATATCCATACCAATAATTGTAAGTTATTCAGGCAGCTGATTGGGGGAGAGTGGTGTGCCATCACTTAGGAGATGAAGTCTCAATTTGCAAATTCTGACCACATTTTATTCACCACTATATCACTGTCATTTACTTTGCATAATAATTAGTTAACACAACAAAACACACCTTTCAGCTTTTCATGTGTTTTGAAACTGGGTTTTTGGGGACCTGGAATGTAAATGTTTCTCTCTCTAAACACACAAAAAGGTTTGGAAATTGTTTGAAGTGCATGTTTGAGGTTTATTTTTCAAAGAAACAATTAACACAGTTCAGTGGGCTACATACTGAATCTGAAGGATGGCAAAGTTGGATGGATCCACCCTCTAACGTTTACGTTGTAAAGTGGGACTACAGTTATTGTTCAGACAACAACAACAATGAATTGCATGGCCTTCTAAAAATGATATTGGGAAAAAATAATAGCTGATTTTTGAATCCAGTAAGTTCAGGTAACAGATGTCTTCATGTACCTGTATGGAGATATTTCCCTATTCAAACAACAGTGCCCACTTTGTCCCAATGCGCCTAAACAAGAGGAAATGCTGCTCATTTGTTTCAGGCAATCCAGCCCAGATATTTGGAGAGTCTCAGCTGCTGCAATAGCTTTTGATCAGTTTCTTCAGATGTTAACTGTAATTATTAGAGAGATTATCATATTTTTGTCACCAGTCTTCCTTGAATACTTGAGATAAAAAAAATCTAACTTTAGTGTTTTGTATGTTAGAACTTTACTCTTCTCATTGACTGAAGCACCAACAACAGCACAAGCAAGCTTGGGCTAGTTACGTGGTGCAGACGGGGGCTGCGACTGCCCCTGACATGCTTTGTGGTCCCCTGCTGAAGCATGAAAGAGGCTGGGGGTTTATGAGTCGTGGTTCAGTAGAGCATGCCGATCCTTGCAGTGGTTTGTAGCCTCTTGGATGTTGATGTGACTCACAGGTTCAGATTCGATGGGGGAAAACAAGAGAATGTGCTGAATTTCAGATCTTATCTTTCAGATATTAAAGTGAACATGAAGCTCATTTTCCACATTATGGTCATTCTAGGAGCCAGAAAAGAGAATTCTCCTGGGTAGGGCTGCTCGATTATGGCAAAAATGATAATTGATTATTTTCACTGAAATTGACAATATTTATTGAACAATAACAATGTTGAATAATGACTTTAAAGATTGTCAAAAATAATATAAAATAGTGCAAATACTGATAACAGTGCAAATGTTTGCAATATAAGAAATAAATGAAAAATGTAAACATCTGTGTTTAGTGAACTTTGCAGTGTTGCTCTGTGGTGCAGCTACGACACTGTAGCAAAGTTTACACACTGTGTCTACTTGATCCACGTCTGACTCATGAACCCATAATGTTTCCACACCACTGAAGTTTTTTTACCTCTTTTCAACCAACAGCAGTCACTCTCCTCTCCAAATAACTTCTGCTGAGCTTTCCGAGCTTCCCTCGGGTCCTCTTAATCAGCGGTCCCCAACCCCCGGGCCTCGGACCGGTACCGGTCCGTGAGTCGTTTGGTACCGGGCCGCCAGAGTCGAGGCTCAGGTGTGAAATGTATAGTTTTCAGGGTTTTTATCGGTTTTCAGCGTTATTTTGTTATCGTTTTTATCGTTTACTCGGTTTTCCTGGGTCTTTTCACGTGTGTTATGAATAAATCTTCTTTTTTTTTGGTACCGGTACTAGTTTTATTTTGTTGTATTTATCCGCGACACCTTAAAGGCCGGTCCATGAAAATATTGTCGGGCATAAACCGGTCCGTGGCCAGATCGTAATCGAGATTAAAATTCGATTAATTGAGCAGCCCTACTCCTGGGTACGCCCACTGGGTAATGACTTACAGCCAATCAGTGCGCAGTGTTTCTCAGTCAGAACCAGCACTCCCACATGGTCAAGGGAAAAACAGCTTAAGGCTCCATAATGGGATACGGTGAACACAAAAACAGGCAGCTGTGTTGAATCAGCAGTGCTAACATGAAATGAGAAAAGCTGAGAATAGTTCATTAAAAGGAGGACAGGGTGCATCAACATGTGGTTGTGTGTATACAGCGTTGACTTTGAGAGGGGGGAAACCTCTGAGGGACCACAGTAGTGTACAGTGTAACGTGTTGCTACAGACAACAGGACTACATGCTGTTCTCCTCATGAGGGTCTTATCTCTGTAGGTTCCCGAAGGACAAAGTTAAAAGGCAGTTATGGAAAAGAGCCCTGAAGAGAAGAGACTTTGAGCCAAACGACCGCTCGGTTGTCTGCAGCTGTCATTTCAAAGCAGAAGACTTTGACAGGACTGGACAGACGACTCGTATAAGAGAAGGAGTGATCCCATCGGTTTTTTTATTTACAAGACATCTCGGCAAGGTGAGTATCACATATCACAGGCTGTGTTGAACCGAGTGATAACTGTGAGGAAAACCTTTTGCACTCTGAACCTTCCCAGGAACATACTGCAGCCAGGACAAGCAGGACCTCTCAGAAAGCTGCAGAAGAACTCCCACAGGTGCAGGCTGTGGAGCAAACATCTGTGAGTGACAGCTGCCGTTTACACATTCTGGAGCTGCGTCGGTTAGAAAGCCACTTTTCATTCGGTCGTAATATTTTTCAGGATCATCAGTATGCTCTAGACCCAGTGCAAGTAAAAAAGCGGTTAAACGAGGCCCGGGAGAAGCTGGAAGAATTGCGTCGGGACTTGAGAAACGCTAAGGATCGGGAAAGGAGGCACAGAAAGACAGTAAAAAGCTTGCTGGAGGATTTGAAACACAAACACATGCTCTCAGAAGAACTGCAGCACAGACTGGATGATATTCTGCTTGGCTAAACTGTGGCCTCTTTGTCTCTCTGCCTGCGATGTTCCTAAAAACAAAAAAAAAACGCTGCTCAGATTTGATATTAAAGTTCTTAAAAAAATAGTGTTTCCATGACAACGTATGGGTTATATTAGTGTGATCCTTTGTAAATGTTCAAAATAAAATCTATAACACTTTTTTAAAAACCAGTGATAGATGTTTATCAAACATAACATTCATACTGGAAGCAAAGGAACCTCACTCGTGTTTCATTAAGTGCTCGTCAGCGAGCAGCAGACCAGAGCATCACCTGACAGCAGACCGATGTTAACCGCCACTCAGGAAGCGGTTCCTCAAAGACCGCTTTGTCCAGTGTTAAGAAGCATCCTTCCAGAAGACTCCAGTTGGGCTGCTTTGACTGACAAACGTAGCAGCACAGGTTGGCTGCTGTTCCAGGTTTTAGAGCAATTTAATGGAATTATCTGACCTGCTGTTGTGGTTTTAAGGCCTGATATTGCACATAATCTAAGGCTACGTTCACACTGCAGGCGAAAGCGCATCAAATCCGATTTTTTTTGACCCTATGCGACCCATATCCGATCATGGTGTGACAGTGTGAACGGCACAAATCTGATATTTTGAAATCTGATCTGGGTCACTTTCGTATGTGGTGCTGAATCCGATACATATCCGATGTTTTAGAAAGCTGCTGTTTGATGGTCATGTCGCATTAAATCCGTCTTTTACGTCACTGACACAAGACAGACGCCAATTATCAGCGCCGGAGAAGACACGAACGCTTCCTGGCCATCCAGTGAAACTGTTGGGAACAACGCTGGAGAAACGTGAACATTTTATTTGTACTGTATAATCTGCAGATTCTGACAGAAATCTGCAACTATCCTTTGAAGCAGCGCTCCTCTAAAACAGCAATAAGGATCATTATTAGGTTATTTACATTATTAAGTAAATAACAAAATAACTTAAAGCAAAAATTGGGAAACGTGAAGTCTGAAGTCTTTATATTAAGGTCATCAGTCAAACAATACTGTTGGTCTGGGTCTAAACAGAGCGCGTTGTGTGTGACGTCTTCTTTTGCCGCTTTGAGCGTTCACACTAGAGCGCGTTTGCTGTCGCATTTTATTTGTAGTGTGAACGAGCAGACAAAAAAATCTGAATTGAGCATCAAGACCTGCAGAGTGAACGCAGCCTAAGTAGTCTTGCAGACACAGCATGCTAACGATGTCTTAGTCAGGAGCCTCTAAGATCCCCTCCAGAAGGCTCGGCTTGTATCTCATTTTTACTTTCACATTAGATTTTATGTGTCTATTATCAATTCTTTCCCGTTTTGTTGAACTATTCCATCGTCTGCTACACAAACCCAGATTCTTAAGCATTAACGAGCTGTTCTTTTAAGCTTGGTTCATGCGTGTTATAGAGCTCAACCTTCATGCGGCTCCTCTGCAGTAACATTAAGCACCTTTGATCTCACGAGTATCCAATCAGATCTCGAGACATATTTTTGTACTCTTACAATAAATCATTTCATCTCTCGTATTCACTCCCATTTATATTTATTTAAAAGCCCAGCTATATCATTTGACTTGCTAGTATTGAACCGATCATTGTAATACTTGAAGTTAACAACCTTCACCTTGAACGAGTTCAGTTTATTTCTGTAGCACCAGATCACAGCAGTCGTCTGTGCCAGCCCAGGTTCATGTGTGGACTGCAGAGAGCGCTGCTCAGGTTCCACCATCTCAGTTTAACAGGTCGACGCTTACAAACATGAGCGGCAGGACATGGGAAAAGAAGACATTTATTGAAATAATGCAAAAGAAACTAAACACGAAGACATTTTTGTAATTTTTTTCTCCCAATCAAGCAAAATGTAACAGTTTCCACATCAAAAACATGATCAACACTGAAACAGTCGTGCCCAGCTCAGTCAGACAGTTCTGTTTGAGGGCAACAGCAAAACAGCAGAGCTTTGTTCCCAGTCTTTTATGACACAGAAAAAACTGAAACACAACACACCGTCCTTTGAAAATCAAATATATACATTTTCTTACAGTATTTACACTTTGAATGAAAAGTAAAACAATCACCACTCTAGATCCTTCTGTCCCGGAGTCAAAGGAAAAGCACATCATGTCGACAAAAGTGAGAATGGCACACGATGTCGCTGCTGCCGTACCACGCTGTCGGGGAGAAGCAGCAGGGTTTGCTTGATTCCACAAAGGATGCTGGGAAGACGTGAGGCGAATGAAGGGTCAGGAACAGGCTCAGCCTCAGGACAGGGCCGGTCCTCCAGCTGGCTTCACTTCACACCCACTGTCTTAGGAACATTAAACATCCCGCAACTCACGACAACTGTGTCCACACACTTTAGGATCACTTGGTTGGTGTTTTGTCTAATAACTCTGAGCTAGGGGTGGGGTTGTTGCTATTGTGAATGGTGTATGTTAACCTAAATCATCAGAAGCCCCTCGGACACTGCACGACTATGGTAACGAGTGTCCTGCTTTACTGTTAATTATCTTTTACACAGGAAGCACCACATTGTGTTCACGAAAACATCAAACTAATGACTAAGACCAAAAACATAGTAAAAAAGGGTTTAGGAGAAGCGGACTAATCGTGTCACACATTTGCATACATGCAGTTGGAGGGTTTCCCCTGCTTGTCATCAAAAACAATGCTTTGACTTATTAAACATTTCTTTTAACCCAAACCGTATAACCTGCTGCTGATAATCAGGTGTTGTCGCTGCATGTTCCTAACCAAACAGAGTAGAAAAGCGCTATCCGGTCGTTAAGTGATGACGTGACGAATCCTACTTCCGGGCCTAAAGTAGTCTGCGTTTAATATGGCTTTTGTGTTGTTAACATGTTTAATGTTTTGTATTTTCTTCTATTTAATCTCAAAAAGCTCCTAAAACAGTCAGCGATCACTGTTGACCTCCCTCGGCTTTTATTACCGCTAATCATTTATTTAAGCTCAGTTTTAAAACCTTAGGATGTAGCTACAGCCCAGCCCATGCAGCAGTATATGAATGACTAACCTCGTATTGTGGATGGATTATCTCAGTTGTTCTCCTGACTGAGGTTTGGTCCTTTTACAGCATCCTGCCATGCGATTACATTTGTTCCTGACCACCGAGAACACTCACAGTAACTTTTATCGAGTGGAAAAAAGTTAGCTTGTTTATATTATGCTAACATAGCTGTGTCGCTAGCGGTCACGTAGCACATCATTATATACCAGCTAGCCAAACTTCAGTAACCCTACAAACGTCACTGCTGTTTAGTTTTCTGTCTTCATTTATGTTGGAAGTGATAACAGAGCTGTACGTTTGAATTTGTTTCCAAAACCCCGCAGTCAGGACATGCTATATTGTATTAAGATAGAAGCTAGCTAGCTAGTTAGCTAGCGAGCTAACTTCCTGCTAACTTCTAACTCCGTTAAATGTCATAAATTCCGTTTTCATGGATGCCTGGATGTTAAACTCAATTGTTACACCTGGTAGAGCAGAACGCTGATCATTTTATTAAAGATGAAAGACTTTAGACAGTTTTTCAACTCTCAGTAATGCCATAGTGATCGTTTGATATATGGACCTGCAGCGGAGTTTAGGCCCAGACACGGCTAGTGACGTCAGACTGAACGACCGGATATAAGAATCAGTCCATTTGTATGTTTCAGAGTTTAACAATGAATTTCATGACTTTTTTAATGTTTTCAGAGCACTAGTTTGACATTTTAGAGGTAATATTTATATTCAGTATGCTGACAGTATCACTGTTCAGCATCATCTAATTATTCTCTATATCCTCGCTAATGTTAAGTGGGTATCTTCAGTTGCTTTCATGTTTACTACCGTTTTCACTTGTGATGGCAGCGTGTGCTCATTGACTGAAGAATCAAGCATCTAACCAATCGCTGGTTCGGGATCTGACGAGAGTCTTTTAAGGCTTACTGACACTTGGACTCATTGCGTCTCCTATAAGGTGCAGAGGCTGCTGGGAGAATGAGTCCTCAGAGAAAACTACAGCTTTCCTGGTACTTGTTTCCTTGTTTCCTAGCAGCTGAACTTTTGTGTTTCACGAGGCACGTGCTATTTTCAAGAATTTGATGTTTGGAGGGTTTTTGAGATTATTACAGCTATGCACTTTGTTCATAGTTACTCAGAAGAACAAGCATTATACTGTGACCCTAACTGCTCAGCAAAGACCCTGTGCATCATTTCAAGAAACAAGAACTTGTTCCTGTACCTGAGAGCACTGTGTGAACAGCTAACCAGTGATGTACAGGTGCATTTAGAAATGTTTCATATGTTACATTACTTATGACTGCATCTACGCTGCACCTGGAGTTCTGTCAGTATGAAACATTCAAAGCTGTAAGACATCTGGCAGCAGCTGTGTCCATTAGCTGAAGCATTTATATTCTGACACTGATAGTAAGCACCTTGTTTTTGGTTGCATTTGAAAGTGGACGGCTTTATAGGGAGCTTAACTAACGTGTGAGTCATCTTACCCCCAACCCAAATTCAGTTTAACGTTGCAGAGCTGACTCCAGCTGTTTCAGACGTTTATGCTTCCACAGCACCAACACTATCTGCAGTGCAGTATGAGGGGCAGTGAAGTGAAGCCAGCAGGGCGCTTGGACCTTTGCAGACCTGTAAGTGAGCTAAAAGGAGGAGGTGGTGGGGTAGATGGAACTGCTGGCTGAGGCACTGCATTCACACCCATATGGCTTCAGGCCTTCAGACATGTCAGCGGCTTGCAGACAGATGTGAAGGGTGGTGTGGAACTCAGTAATCCGGCCACCGTCATTATTAGGAGCAAACAAAGGCCGAGTGAAAGACTTTCCTCCTGTGATGGACTGACTGAGGGTTTGGATACAGCAGAGAGATGGAGTCAGCGCAGGGTGCAATCAACACTTCAGTCTGACACCTTCATACACTGCAACACGGTATGCATAATATTGCTTTCAGTGTAGGTTTTTGCACGTGGTGACACATGATGATTTGTACCAACACTGTTTCGACAGGAGAGTCTTGGTGTCCTGCAGCTTCACATTCTCATTAGGTTTCCACTGCAATAAACCGTCTGTGGATACATCTACAGGTCTGATTGTTTCAGCTTCTTCAACGCCGGACGTTTGGTTTATTTGGGCGCCACCAAAGAAAAGTCAGTAGTTCTGTTTAATAGTCCCACTGACATCGGCGGCATAAAGTCAAGGTTTGGTACTTTAACACTTCTGTTGATGTCACCCTACGTCATGAAAGCAGCCTCACGGAAGAAATCTGTTCATTACCACAGTTAATTTTGACTCGAGTGGTACAATGGCTGTCTGAATGGGGAAAGGCTCCAACCCTCGGTGACCTTAAGATGGAGTAGTTGGGAAATTCCCATTAAAACTACAGCTTATATCAAAAGCTTTCCGATTGAAACTAGAGGTCATGGTTTTCTCTAGAATACTGTAGGCTCTTCACTTTGCAGTGTAAAGTGCTTTGAGGTGACTGCTGTTGTGATCTGGTGCTAAATAAATACACCTGAATTGATTGAATTCCCACCTCAGGACACCTAAACTCTCCGCTCAAATGTTCTGTTGGCTGACATGGAGGCGTAATGAGACATTTCGCGATAAAGGCCAAAGAGTGTAATGATTTGATGGTGTAACCACATAAATATGCTCAGAGTTTGTGACATTAGTTTTTGTTTCATGTTCCTTGCTTTCCTTCATGTCTCACTCACCACCCGCTCCGATGTCTTTATTTCAGAGTTTTTCAACAATTTGCAGCAACTTCATTGAGGCAAGTGACGAAGTCGTCAATCCATCCTTTAACAGTCACTTTACGCAAATATCAAGTGATTTTACCGAGATTGCTCCGACAGTTCAGTCGTGTTTGCAGCGGCGCCTTTCACAAGGTGTGTTTAGCAGCCTCGTCAGCATGGCTGTTCTCACAGTGGACATTTGGACTTGTTGCTGTAGGAAAGCACAGACGATGACGCCGTTCCACCAACTTATGAACAATGACAACTCACGTTATGGAAACAGGTGCTACTTGATAAGGATTTTCACTTTTTATTTAAAATTCATGTGCTGTTTAACCGTGGGTAATAGCAACAGGCATTTGTTAACTGCACTGTTACCCAAACCTCCCAGTGTTGCTGTCCAGGGTTGCCAACTGCCCCGTTTTAGCTGTATAATGAGCAAACACTGGTTTGTCCCTTAGTCCACCTTAAATGTCCCATTTATTGACCATTACCTGCAATGTCACATACAGTGCATATGTGCACTACACCCAGCTGGTTGTGTATTGTGCTTCTGGCATGCCAGAGTGTCCCGTATTCGTTAGCTAAAAAGTTAGCAACCCTATTACTGTAAGTGACTGATGCTACTTTTAAGATTAGGCTTCAAACTTTCCTTTTTGCTAAAGCATATAGTTAGGGCTGGACCAGGTGACCCTGAATCCTCCCTTAGTTATGCTGCAATAGATGTAGGCTGCCGGGGGATTCCCATGATGCATTGAGTTTTTCCTTTCCAGTCACCTTTCTCACTCACTATGTATTAACAGACCTCTCTGCATTGAATCATATCTGTTATTAATCTCTGTCTCTCTTCCACAGCATGTCTTTATCCTGTCTTCCTTCTCTCACCCCAACCAATCACAGCAGATGGCCCCGCCCCTCCCTGAGCCTGGTTCTGCTGGAGGTTTCTTCCTGTTAAAAGGGAGTTTTTCCTTCCCACTGTCGCCAAAGTGCTGCTCATAGGGGGTCATATGATTGTTGGGTTTTTCTCTGTATCTATGAAGCGCCTTGAGGCGACTTTTGTTGTGATTTGGCGCTATATAAATAAAATTGAATTGAATTGAATTACTGATGTTTCTGATAAGGCGAAAAGCAGGAAACTGGGGAGCTGATCACCTCAAACAATCAGAAAAGTGCTGTGAGGAAGAACTTCTGCGAGGTGCTAGACGAACCACGACGAGTGTGACGTCATTCACCAAGGGTTTAGCAATAAGCTACATGCGCTGCGTCGAGTGCAAATTTAGGCAGATTGTGTGAAGGACAGCTGCCTCCGTCCAAGAAATGTGCAGATTTAATGCTGAATCCAGAAACCCACTTAGCAGGGTCTTTGTTGTTTCAGTTTATCACATGTATACATTTACTATGCAAACTCAGTCACAGGGTCAGAGGTTAGGTTTTTGTTTTGTCCCAAAGGGAGAACATATCCAAAGTATCTGTAATGAGCGATAAATGTAAGCAAGACTGAGGCCTGTGCTAGCTAAAGTTATTTATTTTTCTAGCAGACAGCATTTGTGAGGTAAGATGAAGTTCAACCACTTACAACTGGCCGACTATTTCCTACTGAGGATGTGACCATGAAAGAGCACAAAAGTGGGCTGAGGAACATTTTAAAGACGATGAGTGTCAAAGGCTACATGTAACAGTGTCAGTCGTACTGATGTCTGACAAGTCCAAATGTCCTCTGTGAGAAACCTCTTCAATCCTTTCTACTGCGATGGCCACATTATGGATCCTTGGACAAATGTAGTGCTTACACAACAGTTCATACAGCGTCCACAGAGAAGCAGCTAATTGCCACTGAATCTGCTTTTCCTCTTTCTGTTCTTGGTGTTTTTCTTGTTCTAAACTTCGGAGGACTGCAGTCTTTGTCTTTTCTATAATCTTCAGACACTCTTTTGTCTCTTTCCTTGCTTGGGTTACACCTGTGCAGTCCTCCCTCTTTCATTCAGCTGCACACAGTTGAAAAAGTTTTCGTTCAGCAATAAGACAACAACCTCTTTATCTGTGAGAAAAGCCGCTGCAGTGATTCCTTCAGAGATTAGGACAGTTCGTCTTTAGCCTAAAGAAGCTCCACTTCTAAACATGGGACACTTTGTGCGACTCTCTCGCCTGCTTTATGCTATATAGCCATTTAATGACCCGTGCGTTTCGCTCCACAGCCGAAATGCCATATGGCACACGCTCCCCAGCCTCCTCCTCTTCGTCCTCACCCTCATCCCCATCTGACAGACCGTCGTTGGAAGATCGCCGAGAACGATCGCAGTCAGAGGAAATCATAGAAGCTGATCGGAAATTCAAACTGACGATATCCGAGTTGGCCCGTGCAAAGTTCTCCGGACCGACCGCCTCCAGCTCCTCGGGGTCGAGTCCGCAGTAGTTAAAAAAGCGCTCCACGTCAGCTCCAGCCCGGGCGTAGCGGTCTGACAGGTCGGATTTAGATCTGTGCAGCGAGGAGCGGCGTGCCACCGACGAACCAGGTTCTAGCTCGAGGTTAGGATCGGCTAACGTTTTTGAAGGATCTCCAAGATCACAAGGTAGCGACTGAGGGGGGGGTGTTGTCACAAGGTGAGGGGGACGGGGCCGGACGAGGGGGAGGCAGTGACAAAGAAAGTGCAGGAGGAGGGAGGGATGACGGTTTAGGTTTTGGAGGGAGGGGCGGAGCTGAGGAGCTACTGGATCGTGCGGTACGGAGCGGCTTGCCATTGCACAGCCGCAGGAGGTCGGAAGATGAGTGGGAAGTAAGCAGAGGTGGCAGCGGGGACCGAGAACGATCCATAACGCCTCCTTCGCCGCTTCTCTCGTCGTGGACTCGTCTGCTGAGATTCAGGTTTCCTCCCTGTTGCGGACTGCGACGCCCCCCGCTGTTGATCGGGGGAACCTTCAGTGAATGGGAGAAGGACCGGAGGGAGTGTGAGGTGCTGGGACTGGGAGTCGAGTCGGGTGGTTGTTCGTTAAGAGTCATGGTCGACCGATAGGTTAACGGCATCCTAGGAGCAGAAAACAGAAAGCTAAAACGAAATAAAGACACAGACACAAGTATTTGGATGGTAGCTCAGCTTTGGAAAATTCGCCTTTATAAACCACCAGCAGCCAAGTTAATGAACACGAGCCAACTGAGCGTTTGCTGTTAAGCACAGAGCTAGATTTACTTTTGATGTGCACCAGAGCAAGCCCCGATTTTGGTGTTGGAGCCTCCTGGTACTAAAGAGACTCCACACAGCTGAATGTTATCGCCGCCCACAGCCAGTGTTGCCAACTTAGCGACTTTGTCGCTATATTTAGCGAGTTTTCAGACCCCCTAGCGACTTTTTTTCTAAAAAAAGTTGCTAAAAAAAGACGTGAAAGCGCATATGGCTTTTACTCTCAACAAGCAGCGGGTGCTGTAACGCAGTCAGTTCTTCTTTTACTCTTATGCTGTTTTGTGGATCACAAGGTTTAAAACTACTTATAAACACACACACACAAAGTAACTCCACCAGAGTGCCTATTTCAGGTCACTTTTGCCGGTCCAAGCCCGGGTAAAGGAGCAGGGTTGGAATTGTGACATTAAAAAAAACAATAATTGCTAAAATAAATTTAATTTGTAGTTCTAAATAAATTCTAAATGCATTTAGGACGTTTTTTACTCACTTTATGTCTCGTCCACGATGTTATTTCTCTCTCCAACAACGTAGGTTACAATTACATTAGCATGACCAATTATGCAAATTAGGTGATGACGTCATTTAGCGACTTCTAGCGACTTTTAGGACAGCCAATAGCGATTTTCCTTACTGAGGAGTTGGCAACACCGCCCACAGCTCTTACGGTATTTGGCTACGTTAAATAGGTACCATCTGTGGACAGCCGACACGTGGATTAACATTGACAGCGGTGTATGGAACTATATTCATTTCAAAAGTTCAGAGGGAGAAAAAACATTATCTAAAGTCCTGTCACGTAATTTCAGTGCCTGCTTTGCTAACCAAATCCTGCTCGCCCAAATGAACTGACTTTCACTGTTTGGAGGCCAAAGAAAGAGACGCCCTGATAATGTAAAGTTTGCGTTACATCATGGCAGCAACATGAGCACCGGTTTACACCGGATTTGTTTACAATTTGGAAAGTAAGTTATTATCAGCAACTATTGTTTACTGTGTAGCAGAAAGACTGACGACTGTCACTTGATCACTTAAATACTGAAGAAACACGTGTTGAAACCATTATTCTGGTGTACAATATAACATACCTTTAAAAAAACAAACAATCGTCATATCAAGGAGACATAAAAAGGAAAAATATTTTTCGTAGTCAGTTGAGTAAACTTCCTTTTTCAGCAGCAGTCCTGTGAAAACTAAACTGAACCACCTTGAGCAGGCGTAGCTGGAGTCGTTTTCTTTATGGTTTTATCAGATTGCTGTGGAGGACTTCTGTCTCCCTCTTCTTTGCAATCGTTGAGGTTTTTGGATCTTTGTTTGTCTGTCCACAGCTGTTCAGTCAGGTTGAGGAAAAGAGTCAAGCCTCTGCAGTGGCCCAGTCATTCTGATAAAGAGTTGTTTCTGTGATAACTGGGCCTTATCACTAATATTTCCCAAGAAATTCTCGAAACGTGCCCACCAACCTATTTTGTTCTTACAACTAAACTAAACCAACAGCCAAAGTGGAGAAAGAGGTAATGATGCTGTGAGCCTGCACCGCTGAGGGGAAAAGAAGGTTTGACTGAACCTGAAACTATCAGAGGAGGAAGCCAGAAAGTTGTAGTGCTGACTGCAGTGACGAGACAGGAAACAAAAGGAATTCACCAAGAAAGCAGCAAAGCTCGAGCTAATAACAACAGAAACCAGGTGTCATTTCTATCAGAACAAGACAAAAAAACTCACAAAACTGAGATTCTCCAGCATCTCTGGGGAATGAAACTGTGAGACATTCAGCAACAACGGAAATCATTTCGTTAGTATAATTAAAATGATTCTTCTTATTATCATCAGTAATAGCAAACGCAGTTTGCTGCTGTCCATGACAGCCTGGTCTAAATCGTACTTCATCGTCTTCATCTGTGTGAGGCGCTCAAATCATCATCCCACCGCCGCCATGCTGACAGTGTTTGGTTTTGCTCTTAAATCAAAGTAGAGATGCTGCTGTCTCCACTTTGGTCTCGTCTGTTCATAGGACATTAAAGCTGATTGAATCGCGAGGACACAAAAATCTGTACGTAAATTGTGTATAAAACGTTACAAATGTTGGTTATTTATCAATATTTTTTTTAGCTGACTTTGTTTGCGCTTCATGAACATATTTAAAGTGCATACGAACAAGTTATGACGCCCGGCTGTCTTTTGGTCATTATCTGTAGGTTTGAATACACCAGAAGCCACATTTGTCTTCACTGCAGCTCATCTCAGGCCGACACTTCACTTCCTGCTTGTCACTCACCTGCTTTCTTATTTTGCTTGTCATATTTTTGTCTTTTTGCATATCAACACTGACCTCCAGACTTTTCTTTAAACTCAGTCACAGTGAGCATCTCAGCAGAAACTATTTTCAGAAGCTTCTCCGAGCTGGAGCTTTGATTTTTCATTATTAATATTTTTTAAAACTGTCCTCACAACAGTGGAAACACTTTGGAAAGCTGTGCCTTTTCAGGCTTCCTCTTTGGACACAACTCTTTTACTTCTTTCAGTCGGAGCTTCGGCGGTCGTGTCTCAGGCGGTAGAGCACGTCATCTACCAATCAGAAAGATGATCTATCCCCATCAGCACTTTCTCTGCTTCACCTGGAGGTAAACACTACACGCCTTTGGAACTTCATGTCAGGGGTTTGATTCCCGACCATCTGTATCCAGTAACGGTCCCTAGGCTAGACCCCCCAAGCTATCCAAGCCTACCTTGGACAAATAACCGCCTGCTAACTGAGGCCTGCAGAGTCTGACGTGTAGCTCGTGGGCTTTTTGCAGTTCCTCTGAAGGCTGCATGGTCTTTGCTGGAAGGTGCACTCCTGGGCGTTGTGTTAACACACCTGACTGCTGCAGACTAGCAAACTGCCAAAACCTCTGATCTTACAGCTGTGGTCACACGTGATGATCAGGCTGAACTGGGCAGCAGTGAGGTTGTATATAGCTTTTCACAGGACTGTAGCAAATATAACCAAGTTACACTCAAAGTAACACATTTAGAGGAACCTTTCTGAATGCAGATATTTGAACGCCACATAATTATTGATTACATATAAGATAAAAGTATATTATTTTACCCCGATGGCGTCCAACTCCTGGCCATTCCACCTGTTGACCTCATCTGCACAGCACTCTTAGCTCCGCCTCCAGATCCTGCTGCTGAAGAAGACGATGAGTTTAGCAGATTTTTTAGGATCTCGAGGTTTAAATTCTCCCGTTTGATGCTGCCACAGCTTGTTGCGCACGTGTCTGACTTGGCATTGTTATTGGATGCTTTGAAAGGTAACCCGCCTCCACTGCCTCCTCCACCGATGCCAGAGCCTCTCTTGGATAGCAGGGGGTGGCCAGCAGGTGGTTTAACAAGCACAGGCGGTTTGATTGGCTCCTGCTTGGCATTGATGACTTCCTGGCTCTTGACATACTTGGCCTTATCAGCTTCTAGTCTTTCAACAGCACTGAGGCGCTTAGGGTTTGGTTCCACCTGAGACACGGGTTAAAAAAGAGAGATGAGTCAGTCCCTTACCTTAGTCTAGGGTTAGGGTATTTATATTTAGGACTTTCTGAGTTTCTCACAGATATCTTAGCCCTAAATTTGCAACAAGCTCCCACACTTTTACACACATTTATAGCTAAGTGCATATCTACAAGGTCATGTAAAAGTTGTTGCAGTTGTGTTGCATGGTTCACAACAACAACACCCGATAGCCACAAACGCAGCCTCACGGATTCACAAGGCAGTGCATTCCAGTTTCAGCCCCAAGCCTGGATAATATCCAATCATCTGTCTGTTAAGTCCTCACTAAGTTAGGCATATATAGGCATATATCTAATTATGTCTAATGTTGCTTCTCTTAGAATTCTTGATTAAAGTTGAGAAAAGTCTACGAGCAACTTGACGGCAACAGTGACAGCCTACATGATCAGCAACAGACGATGGAGCCCCGTCAGCAGGAGCACAGCAATACTTCATACACGTCTAACTGTGACGTGGATTAAGACCAGTGTTAGTTCCTAATGGATGGACAACTTTTCCTGACAATGGTACAGTGGGTGTTACTACAACAGGATATTAATTGCATTGTAAAGAGCTAGCTAGTTCTTTTTAAGACAAGTTTCACTGTACAATACAGTCACAAATGGTACAGGCATTTTTATCAGTGGTTATTAACCCTTTAAGACCTACCATAGAACCAAGTCTGCCAGAGCTTATATTATATTTTTACATGTTGTGGAGCCATTTTTGGGAGCATTTCAAGTTGCTATACATCAATACAACCATTACAGCCCAGATTTTAATGATATGTCTGCATTAAGTGCATAGTAATTACATAAATTGCAAAAAAGTGCAATAAACTACAAAAAAATTGAAAATCGTTTTTGTTTTTTTAACATATATTTCTAGTTAGAGAAATTTAAGAGGCTTATCCCTCAAAACTGTAAATACAAAAAAGTTGCACAAAATAGTTTCCCACCACAGGAAATTTATTTTGAGTGTCTTCATAGTTTTATTTTTGAAATACACCAATTTTTATACACTGCAGGAAAAACGAAAATAAATATTATAATGCAAATTTGCAAAAAAGCAGCATATGCATCAAAATAAACTATTTCCAGCAGTGCAATATGAGTCCTAAGCATCCCAGAAACCACACAGAAAGTCATAAAGTCAAACATAACTTTTAAAAACACCAGTATAGGCTCATGAGGCCCTGATGGTAAAAAACTACATTTCCGCGAAATGCCGTCACTTCCGGTTTCGGGCAGGTCATGGCGGACATGCGATAGTTCGCGCTGATGGACGTAGGAAGTGTTATGAACAGCTGATCGGATCAGCAAAGCGTGTTTCTGGAATATTATGTTTTTGTTGCTGCAAGTGCTTTTTATGCAGTTTTTGCAAAGCTATATGTGGAAGGAAACTGTGACCGAGGACAAGCTGATGGCATAAGATGTAAGAACAACTCCTCCGGTTTCATATGCAAAAAAATTATTGTGCTAGCTCACGTGGTTGCAGAGCTACCGGGACTTAAAAATAGCTACGCAAAACAGAGCGTGCTGCTCCGACCGGCTTTAAAGGGTTAAAACACGATATTATACGACTCACAAATGACCGATTATTATGGAATTATATTGGTTATACAAATGAGCTCGACCCTGGAATTTTGTGGGCAAAACGCTTAAAGTTATGTCTTCTGACGCTTCAGTTCAATCCAACATTTCCCTGAACAGATCTACGTACATCCTAACACACACAGTACCTGTCTCCTGAAGTACTCGGGGCCCTTGTTGAGGATGCGGAGGGGTACAGTGGAACTGAAGGGCGTTGCAGGGCCAGCAGCCTTGCTATCTGGCAGGGCTGGAGTCAGTGTCTCTGTCGGCATGGCAACAAGGCGATTGGGGTGGTCTGCCGTGGTGGCAACGGGTGCGGGGGGGTCGACACGGGGTGGGGGCACCTGAGGACCCCCAAAGCATGAAGACAGAAGGTGTAGAGGAAAGTGTCTAGAGAAAGATGAAGCTCCTGGCTCGTCTCATCGCCCGTGGGACTGAACCAAACTCTGTGGGTGGGGGCAGTTACATCCACTTGTGTTCTTTCTATCAGCAGTGCTTCTACAGAAACAGCTGAGATGGTCTCCTAGGCTTTGGCGCTTGGATTCTGTTGACCTATTTGTCGAGCAAGATGGGCAGATAGATGATAGAAGGAGAGTGAACGAACAGAAAGAACAGTAGGAGTGGACTGGGCAGTGACAGAAGTGGGGTTTCCAAAAACACGGGACAGCAGGAGACCAAAGTCCTGCTGCTCTCCACCTTTGCTTCAGCGTTCTTTTCAGTTCACCACACGATCTGAAAGAGGTTAAAAAAAGAAAGAAAGACAGAAGCCAATCAGATTAGGGTAACACACTGACATGCACCTAGCAACAATAGCAGGAATAGCCAGGACCAAACCACAGAGGAAGTCCCTGCAAGGTGACAACAGTTACAAGTAGGGATGCCGATACTGTAAAATGTGTGTGTACTCATACTCGTAAAAGTTAACCGATACCATGAACCAATACTAACTTATTTCATTAATCAGAGGGTGGCATGTCATTTCTGTTGTAGTTTTTTAGATTGGCCACTAGGGGGACATCCCGCGCTAAACAGGCACAGGGTTAGGCGAGTGAGACTGGCGGCTCCAGATAAAAAAAGAGAAACTGGAGGCTGCTGTAGCTAGGCTAAACAAAATGTCAGCAGTGTGGAACAGCCAACTTTAACTCAGGTTTTGGAAAAGCGATGAAAAATGTCAAGAGAAAATCCACGGGCAGTTTAAATAACAGAGGCTCTGACTCATTTTATCGCTCTGGATGACCAGCCAATGCCGGCCGTGGAAAACATAGGATTCTTCTCAGCATACTCGAGCTGCGATATGAAATTCCCAACCGCCCAGACAGTGCCAATAGTTCAGTGATATTTTGTTAAATTACAACGTGGAGACTCTGCAATAATTTAACAGAAGTGCTTATTTTTCACTTGAAATTTTTTTGTGGTCATTTTTATTAAGATTTTATTTTTTATCGACAGGGAATATAATAAAACCTGTCTTCCAATTCATTGTATTTGTGTGTGTGTGTGTGTGTGTGTGTGTGTGTGGTAGAAGTATCGGTTTTTGTACTCTGTATCAGCAAGTACTCAGATCCAAGTATCGGTATCGTATTGGTTTGAAAAAATTGGTATCGTTGCATCCCTAGTTACAAGGTGTCATGAATGGTTTGTCATCTCACCAGCAACAAGCTACACAACATTAAAAAGTGACAACAGTTATATAAACATCTTAAAATGTTGTTGCCTTCATCCGATCTGTAAAATACATTTGTTCAAACACAAGCTGCTTATTTTGGGCATTTCATCAGTCACACAAACTGATGGCTGCACCAGGGACAGTTTAGGATTCAATATCTTGGTCAAGGACACCTCGTCATGCTGTCCACGCACAGTTCAAAGCTAGCATTTCGCACAACACGAGTAGCTTAGAAGATCTTTGGGGGTGTTAAAGCAACACATGTTGGTACCCAGATGTCTTCTTCTGGTCTTGATTACTTCAGAAATTCAGTATCAGACCACACTCCTGATGTACAGCAGCATGGCTCCATATTACCTGTCACCCACTGAAAACACTGGGACCACTGTAACAACAACAGTCCTGGATGACTGAGCAGCTGAAATCCTCTATCAATCACTGATGGGAAAACCTTTGCCTTCCAAAAAACTTTCTGTTTTCAGAATTTCTTCTCTTTTTATTTTCATTGAATTGCTAGTTGTGCCTTTCTGTTTAGCTAATATCCTGAAACCAAACGCTGTTCTTCGACCATGATTATGCAGCAGAGATTATTCAAAACGTAGAGACTACAACGGGATAAAGAAGGCATTCGTTTACAGACACTAATAAGAGAATCGACTGTGACAACAGAACCTACAGCAACGCACACGAAGCAGGGCTGGAACTAAAGAGACGCAGCTTCAGCGTATTGGTGTCCGCTCCGAGGGAGGAGGACGCCTCAGCTGCGACCAGACTGAAGGAGCAACTAAAATGGCAACGCCTGGAAAAGAGCCAGAAGGAAGGCTGATCTACAGCTGCAGGGAGCGCCAAAGAAAAACTCTGGATATTCAAAAGGAGCACGCCGGAATGACTACGATGGGGTGGGAACAACAACGGGTCAGATGTAAATTTGCTTCAGATGCTTAAAGCTGGGAGCAGCTTTCGAAATTAAGAGCGCTGGACAAATAGGATGGTGGTTGTTTCATCACTAGCCTCCAGCGTAGGGCCCTGTCTTTACGACAGGCCTTTCCCATGACCCACCAGCAGGGTTATGGAGGAGGACAGCTATCTGCCCCACCATTGGAGTTCACAGTATTACTTGGTCTTCTAACATGTTAGGTGTTCTGTTACAGTTCTGGACTCTTATAGAGTATCCTTTTTGTTTATAGGGCTGACTGTTGGAATGTTAATGGTCTTGGCAATCCTATAAAAAGGAGTAAAGTCACTGCAAAACTGAAAAAGGCGAGAGCAGTTTCTCCTAGAAACACACATGAAAACGAACATGAGAAGATGAAAAGCTGGGCTATATAAACTCTTTCTGCAGTTCATGTAAGAATAGCAGGAGGAGGCGGGTTATTACACTAATATCTAACCGCGTCAATTTTGAAGTGATGAAAGTGGAAGATGGTAGATATGTCATTGTTAACCCTTTAAGACCTACCATAGAACCAAGTCCGCCAGAGCTTATATTATATTTTTACATGCTGTGGAGCCATTTATGGGAGCATTTCAAGTTGCTATACATCAATACAACCATTACAGCCTAGATTTTAATAATATGTCTGCATTAAGTGCATAGTAATTACATAAATTGCAAAAAAGTGCAATAAACTACAAAAAAATTGAAAATCGTTTTGTTTTTTTTAACATATATTTCTAGTTAGAGAAATTTAAGAGGCTTATCCCTCAAAACTGTAAATACAAAAAAGTTGCACAAAATAGTTTCCCACCACAGGAAATTTATTTTGAGTGTCTTCATAGTTTTATTTTTGAAATACACCAATTTTTATACACTGCAGGAAAAACGAAAATAAATATTATAATGCAAATTTGCAAAAAAGCAGCATATGCATCAAAATAAACTATTTCCAGCAGTGCAATGTGAGTCCTAAGCATCCCAGAAACGACACAGAAAGTCATAAAGTCAAAGATAACTTTTAAAATCACCAGTATAGGCTCATGAGGCCCTGATGGTAAAAAAAACTACATTTCCGCGAAAATGACGTCACTTCCGGTTTCGGGCAGGTCATGGCGGACGTGCGATAGTTCGCGCTGATGGACGTAGGAAGTGTTATGAACAGCTGATCGGATCGGCAAAGCGTGTTTCTGGAATATTATGTTTTTGTTGCTGCAAGCGCTTTTTATGCAGTTTTTGCAAAGCTATATGTGGAAGGAAACTGTGACCGAGGACAAGCTGATGGCATAAGATGTAAGTACAACTCTTCCGGTTTCATATGCAAAAAAAATTATTGCGCTAGCTTACATGGTTGTAGAGCTACCGGGATTTAAAAATAGTTATGCAAAACAGAGCGTGCTGCTCTGACCGGCTTTAAAGGGTTAAAGGCAGAATCAACAGCACTGTGGTCGCCCTAGTCGATATAGACGCACCTCCAGAGAGTAACCTGACATGTCTCAGGCTTGTTTTTGATCAAATAATCTCCCTGAGTGAAGGTATTTATAAGAAGAAGGAATATTATATCAAACTACAACAAAAACTGGACAGCATACACACAACATACTGTGTCTAAAAATGTGGAAATGTTTTAAAAAATTAAGGAAAGTGAACTATTTGAGGTGCTGAGGGATTTTACACATTACTCTGCAACTCACAAGGTCTATTCCAGAACTATTTCCTGATGAACACTAGAGAGAGACAGAGGGTCTCAGATTGTACAATTGGGACAGCTGACACATCAGATCATAACACCATTCACCTGACAGTTAACCTGGAAGACTTAAAACGAAGGACCCAACAGAGACTAAACATTGGAATTTTGAACAAAAAAACAATAGTGCAGGAAATAAAGAAAGAAATCTGAGATTGTAATAATTTAAACAAAGATAATGAAGTGGAACCCACAACAGTCTGGGATATGGTTAAGGGTGTAATGTCTTCAACCTGAAGATGTTTCTAAGCTGCAGATTCTAAATGTGTGCTTAGAAACCATCAAAGGTTGGATGGCTGACAACTTCCTCCAACTTAATGAAGAAAAGACTGAAGTCCTTGTATGTGCTCCAGACAGACATGTACCTAACATAATGAATGCTCTTGGTCCTCTTTCAACATGTGTGAAATCGTCTATCAGGAACCTCGGGGTAACCTTTGATTCTGCTCTTACCCTGGATGTCCACGTCAAATCTCTGGTTCGGTCCTGCTTCTATCATTTAAGAAACATTTCTAAATTGAGCCCTTTAGCATCTCATACTGAACTGGAGATTGTTATTCATGCATTCATTTCATCACGATTGAACTACTGTAATTCACTGTTTGCATGTCTAAACAAAAACTCTCTGGAGCGTCTGCAGATTGTCCAAAATGCTGCAGCAAGGCTTCTGACAAAACTTTTAAAAAACAGCTAAAAACACATCTTTTTAAAATTGCATTTTGTTAACTTTTGACTGTTTTTGTTTTTTACCTTGTAAAGCACTTTGTGATCTTTTATCTAGAAATGTGCTATATAAATAAATTTTACTTACTTACTTACTAATGAGAGTGCTGTGGAAGTTTTAACATAAACTGCAAACACTGATGAGCATCTGGTTTGATCACATCGTCAAACACCAACGTGGTCTCTAACAATGAAAAACAAAGCGTTTCTTTAAATACAGGGCTGGACAAAAACATTCCCCACCTCTTACATATTGTCCCATCGCATGAGCCTATACCCTCAGCTCCCTCCTTGAAACCTTTCCTTTAAACAGAGAGATGCGCCCTTGTTTTTCACTTAGCCGTCACCCAGAGATTTACCTCTCGAATCCTCCCTGATAAGGGAAGGAGCCTCACCATCTGTTTAATGTCTCCCATGAACTTACAACGCCCCACTGTGTGTGTGTAGAACACATGCGATCCTATCCTATATGTATATAACTACAGTGGCTTGCAAAAGTATTCGGCCCCCTTGAACTTTTCCACATTTTGTCACATTACAGCCACAAACATGAATCAATTTTATTGTAATTCCACGTGAAAGACCAACACAAAGTGGTGAACACGTGAGAAGTGGAACAAAAATCATACATGATTCCAAACATTTGTTACAAATAAATAACTGCAAAGTGGGGTGTGCGTAATTATTCAGCCCCCTGAGTCAATACTTTGTTGAACCACCTTTTGCTGCAATTCCAGCTGCCAGTCTTTTAGGGTCTGTCTCTACCAGCTTTGCACATCTACAGACTGAAATTCTTCTTTGCTAAACAGCTCCAGCTCAGTCAGATTAGATGGACAGCGTTTGTGAACAGCAGTTTTCAGATCTTGCCACAGATTCTCGATTGGATTCAGATCTGGACTTTGACTGGGCCGTTCTAACACATGGATATGTTTTGTTTTAAACCATCCCATTGTTGCCCTGGCTTTATGTTTAGGGTCGTTGTCCTGCTGGAAGGTGAACCTCCGCCCCAGTCTCAAGTCTTTTGCAGACTCCAAGAGGTTTTCTTCCAAGATTGCCCTGTATTTGGCTCCATCCATCTTCCCATCAACTCTGACCAGCTTCCCTGTCCCTGCTGAAGAGAAGCCCCCCCAGAGCATGATGCTGCCACCACCATATCTGACAGTGGGGATGGTGTGTTCAGAGTGATGTGCAGTGTTAGTTTTCCGCCACACATAGCGTTTTGCATTTTGGCCAAAAAGTTCCATGTTGGTCTCATCTGACCAGAGCAGCTTCTTCCACATGTTTGCTGTGTCCCCCACATGTTTGCTGTGTCCCCCACATGTTTGCTGTGTCCCCCACATGTTTGCTGTGTCCCCCACATGTTTGCTGTGTCCCCCACATGTTTGCTGTGTCCCCCACATGGCTTGTGGAAAACTGCAAACGGGACTTCTTATGGTTTCTGTTAACAATGGCTTTCTTCTTGCCACTCTTCCATAAAGGCCAACTTTGTGCAGCGCACCACTAATAGTTGTCCTATGGACAGATTCCCCCACCTGAGCTGTAGATCTCTGCAGCTCGTCCAGAGTCACCATGGGCCTCTTGGCTGCATTTCTGATCAGCGCTCTCCTTGTTCTACTGTGAGTTTAGGTGGACGGCCTTGTCTTGGTAGGTTTACAGTTGTGCCATACTCCTTCCATTTCTGAATGATGGCTTGAACAGTGCTCTGTGGGATGTTCAAGGCTTGGGAAATCTTTTTGTAGCCTAAGCCTGCTTTAAATTTCTCAATAACTTTATCCCTGAGCTGTCTGCTGTGTTCTTTGGACTTCATGGTGTTGTTGCTCCCAATATTCTCTTAGACAACGTCTGAGGCGTCACAGAGCAGCTGTATTTGTACTGACATTAGATTACACACAGGTGCTCTCTATTTAGTCATTAGCACTCATCAGGCAACGTCTATGTGCATCGAACAGTAAAATTACAACAGGATTTGAAACGGTGCAGTATATTGAACTGAAGGATGGAGAAAGCATCATTGGATGGCTGTTCCTGCTCTTAATGTGTTATTGCTACTGTTTTTTATTTTTAATTATTTTCCCAGTTATTTGGTTATATTGTAGCGTTGTACGGATATTTAAAACAGGTCACGTGTCTTAGTGACATTTACCTGTATAATGAAAATGAAAATGAAAAAAAAACTCTGCAACAACAAACATAACAACATGGCCAAATATTAAAGCTGTGCTAAAATGATAACAGTCCCCGCTTTAAACATTTCTCAGAGAACCAGTCATATAACAGATAAAAATGCGTTGTTACTTTGTTTTACAGGGGGACAGGACTGATGGTAAATGGAAATGAACTGGTTCTTATATACCTTATGCATATATATATATATATATATATATATATATATATATATATATATATATGCAACGATACACAAAATTCATGGTTCGGTTCGGTTCGATACTTTGGTGTCACGGTTTGATATTTTTTCAATACAAAAAAAATGCTCATGCCTTTTTAATTTGTCATTTATTAAAATTATAAATATATATTTTAACTCAAAAGTACAGTTTTTAAATTTAATGTTGCTGAAACAACAAAATAATAAATCTATCTGATGGAGAAATCACTCATCTTTGTAAAGAGAGTTTATTACAGAGAAATGTCTCTTTCAAAATAAAAGCTCTACTAAACGCTTCTTCTGGGCTATATTCTCAGCAGCATATTAAACATATCAGGTCCCCATAAGGAGAATCATGTGCTAACGGCTGTCTAAATGACTCGGGTAAAGTTTGTAGCATGCGTGCTTGTTGTTTTTGTCTGCTTCCACTTGTCTTTGCACTAGGATGATGTCGGAGTAAATGTGCAGTCATATTCGTTGTGTTCCCACTAGTGCTGTCAGCGTTAATCTGAAATGACGTTAACGCCACAACACGGCAAATCTCCGTTAACGAGCTACCACGGATCACCCCGTGCGTGGGGCTGGACGGCCAACACGTTAACGAGCTAACTGCGCTAACGCACTAGTTCTCACCAATGTAATTGAGCATTGCTGGCACATCCAACATACTGTTTTACTTTAGTCCATGACGCGCTTACCTTCAGGGTCATACGTCACATGAAAACCAAAATAGTTCCAAAGGCCAGCTCTGAATGAGGGTGGGGGAGGTTCAATTTGCCATGTTGCAACGAGCTTAGCTTCTGTCTTGCTAGCTTGCCCTGCGCTCAGTGAATCTGCGTTCGACTACTCCGCCTAGGCTGCACTGTCGAGCACAGATCCACTGAGCGCTCAACACAGACAGCATCGTCAGAAGGAAAGTTGATAAAATAAATTAAAAATTTTGTATTGTTCATACATATGCGTACCGAACCAAAAGCACTGTATCGAACGGTTCAATATCGATACGAGTATCGTCGCACCCCTAATAAATATATATATATATATACATATACCTTATATATCTTATATAGTGCTTTTCTACTCTACCTGAGCACTCAAAGTGTTTTATACAACATGCCTCATGATGATGAATGCATCAGAACTTGGGGAAAGTATCTTGCAAAAAGATATTTGGGCGTGCAAACTGACAAAACAGCCTTCTGATTAGTACATGAGCTGCTCTACCTCTTGAGCTACAGCCACTCAATCAGGAAGTCAACTGGAATTCACTTTGAAAGATTTATTGGCTCTTTAGTAATCTAAAACTGTACGGGCACAGCCTGGTTCTTCTTTATTTATTTGTTCTTGTCTCCTACATTTAGGTAAAAGTAAAACAGACGCCTGTAGCACTTTGACCATGTTGGGATCTCAGTGTTAGCATGGTTCACACCAGCAGGTTGGGAAATGAAGGGTCTTCTTACTGAGTCGGCATCAAGAAACCGTGTGTGATGACTCAACTCCACCTCCTCTCTTTTTACTCATTTCTCTGTTACTTCTAGGCATAGAGCCAAGGAACACAAGCAAACACACACATGCTCACATAGCCTCGAGTTCTTTCTATTTCCTGAGTTAGCAGCTTGGTGAGCAGAGGCAGTACACTCCACATTCCCACCAGTATTCATCACACTTCAGCGTCTCTTTCAGAAATTAGCTTTTGGTTCATAATAACCTGGATGAGCACAAATATTGATTTACATCATTCAGATGCAACATTTTCTTTTTATACGATTGTTTCTGAACCTCTGTGCTCTCTCTACACTACAGACTGAGAGGGTACCAACCAAGAAAGAAGGCCCTGCTCTAAGGTTGACACCTTCAAGTTTGACTGACATTTTCAGCTGCCCACATGAGCAAACCAAAAGCCTTCTTCTCCAAAAGAGAACCCCAGAGAACACAGGTGATCGAGTCGTGCTGTGGTTGGATCTGGCTAATGCCTACGGATCGATACCACACAAACTGATTGAACTTGCACTTCACCACAACCCTGTTCCCAAGAAGATTAAAGACCTAATCCTGGACAATTTCAGGATGCGGGTCAGAAAAATCAGAATGGCATTGCCTAGAGAAGGAAAAATAACAGGTTGTACCATCTCTATAGCTGAGTCAGCTGAAGTTGTGTGCAGAAGATGTCCAAGTCTCAAGTATGGCAGCCCCACCTAAGAGCCTACATGGATGTGAAAGAGTGAGCAGCAAGGAGCATGGACAAGGTGGGAGGGTACACTCCAGTTTAGGATTACCAAACTGAATGCAGGCAGACACACGGTTGGGCATGAAAGGAGTCGCCAAGGAGAAGCCCATTTAAGCCCATTTAAGGTGGCTTTAGATTAAGGGGGCTGGTCAGTGGACTGCTCCTGGGACATAAGTCGAGGCCTGATCAACCCCAACCGGGTCACTTGGGTGAGTCAGCTAAGACCCAGAACGCCCCATGACCCCAGGAAACGTGGACTGATTATAAATGGTAAATGTACTAGTGCTTATATAGCGCTTTTTAAGTGCTTTACACAACAACACAATGTCAATGATGATGCACACCAGCGCATCCTAGGAGATGTTTCTTGCATATGTACATATCCTTGTTTCTTTATGATCCACCTAGATGAGATTCCCAGTTCCAGACTCACTGAAGCTTCCCCGCAGCATATTACTCCAAACACCATGTTTCACTCACAGTGTGCACCGTGTCTCCTCTGCAAAAGTGGAGGCAGTCCATTCTTGTCCAGGGTTTTGGTGCTTTTCTTCTTTGAGACAATGATGGCCGACTTGACAAACTCATCCATTAGAGTCTTTCTACAGTTACTCTGTAGAGATTTGGAGCTAACCCTCAGTTTGAACTTGATTTTACAAGCTTTGTGCCTTGGCTCAATATAATATGTTTAAAAATGCACTTTTTATTTTATTTTTATAGGAGGGAAAATAATTTTACCCTCATCTGCACGCGGCCATTTGGTTATAACATCAGTGATACTACAGCCTGGGGAGCTGCTATTCCAAAATAGCATTTTATATGATATGATACACGATATTGCAACTTAACGAATTACAATTTCTACACTAATACAACATAGACCAGGAATTCTGGTCTCTTGGGTTTTGTTTATTCATAAAATAATTTTGGTAAGCTGTTGGATCTTCAAGCTGCATGTCTCAGGTTTTTTTTTTTTTTAACTAATAATGTCTTTAAAAAAAATGTCATTACATAAACTAAGTTTCTTTACTTGTTTGGAGCAGTCGACCTCCCTGGATGCTTTAAGCTTTTGCTATTGGCTGTCAGAACTGGACTCCTCCTCCTTCTCTGCCAGTTGCTCCAGACTATCAGTCGGTAATTTACTGACATTGAAATAGAGCGTCTTACATCACTGGTGCTGCTTTTACTCCAAACGTAACCAGCGAGCAATATAAGCAAATCGAGAAGCTCGCTATAGTCCAAGATCTAGAAATAAAGACATTTAAGCACATGTTGCAAAACAATCCAGAGAGATAAATATCAGAGAAAAGGTGCATGTTAGTATCACAGAAAGTCATTATTATTATTATTATTATTATTATTATTATTATTATAGCGGTGTCATTATTATAAAACATAAAAACAGACAGTAAGAGTGGGAGGTGCTTAATGGAACCTGTTGTTTGTCCCAGGATTTGAAGCCAGGTCAGCCAAATGTCCCAGAAACAGAAAACTGTGATCTAAAAGGAGTTTGACCACAACAGCTGGAACAAGCTGCCAAGCTGGCTGACCTCCATTTGAACCAGATGCAGGTACGGCCTTTTCTCCTCGACCTTTCAGTGCTACTGATGCTTCAGCTGATTGATGTGATGATAACTGAACGTCTTGATGCATCTCAATCATCCAGGAAAATAAATCTCCAAAAGTTGATTCTTTTCATCCTGACGTAGCGTTTTGTGGGAGAAACGTTTCGTCATCATCCAGGTGACGTCTTCAGTCTCAGCTGACTGCAGGTTTCAATCTTATAAACAGGACATTTGCATAATGATTGAAACCAGCCCACTGAAGGAACAATGGGCTGGGAGGTCAGTTCCTTAATCATAACACCGCGTCTCTGTGGCTTTTAAACCCCAAAACACCAAAAATTGGTCCACCCCAAGGATCGGGTCCCCCGACACAAACAGAGTAACATAGTGTAGCTGTTAAGTGCAGGAGGATTGCCAGGATTTATACATCGGGGAAACCAAACAACCTCTGGCTAAGAGGATGGCACAACACAGAAGAGCCACCTCGTCAGGCCAGGACTCTGCAGTCTATTCACACCTACAGGCCAGTGGACACTCTTTCAATGATGAGGATGTAACATCCTGGACAGGGAGGAACGCTGGTTTGAGGGCGGAGTCAAGGAGGCCATTTACGTGAAAAGGGAAAGACCATCTCTGAATCGAGGAGGGGGCCTAAGGGTCCATCTGTCACCATCTTACAAGCTGTGATTGCAGCCATTCCCCAACTCTCTGTGAATGGTACTCATGGTTATTGATCAGTGGTTGTTGATCAATGGTTATGAGAATTTGCATAATCATGATGAAGGAACTGACCACCCAGCCCATTGTTCCTTCAGTCAGCTGGTTTCAGTCATTATGCAAATGTCCTGTTTATAAGGTTGAAACCTGCAGTCAGCTGAGACTGAAGAAGTCACCTGATGATGACGAAACGTTTCTCCCACAAAACGCTACGTCCAGATGAACAGAATCAACTTCTGGACATGATAACTGAACTGTACGCATAGTGCTGCTGGAATGACTTTCAGTAGTTGAATAAATTAACAAAAGCTTATTTATCTTTGCTTCTAATCAGGATGAAATATGAGAATTTAAGGCCCTTTTGAAGTGGTTTTCTCTCTTCAAACATTTCATACATTTGCTATCAACCTCTCTCCTCAGCTCTCACACACTGTAGTTCAGCGGTCCCTAACCATTTTTTGGGCAATGGACCGGTTTAATGTCAGACAATATTTTCACGGACCGGCCTTTAAGGTGTCGCAGATAAATACAACAAAGTAAAATGATACGACCAAGACAAAAACTGTGGTATTAACGCGAATTCACTGTGCAACTTTATTAGCAGCGTACTCCTGAAATGCGGCAACAACACTGAGAGTAACATCCTCCTCTCTATAGTCTATGGCTGTGTCCCAATTCAGGGTCTGCAGCCTTAAAGGCCGCATTTTAAGGCCAATTACGTCACAGCGACGCGACGAAGGCTGTCCCAATTCAAAGGCTGCTCGAAACGCAGCCTCAAATGCGTCCTTCATTTCCCTGAATTTTAAGGATGGGTCGGTCTATCCTTCGTGGCCCAACATATCCCAGAATGCATAGCGCAGCGGTGGGTGTGGATAAAAACGGCGGAAACGGGGCGGCCAAAGAGTAAACATTTAAAAGTAAGTACTGAATATTATGTCACTTATTTATGTGCGAATGTTTAATAAGGAAGAACATTAAAACATTCCTGTTGGCCACATGTCGGCAAAGTTATGTGACATTAGCGATGTTTGTACTGACTTGGTTTTAAAGCCTTTACTTTAAAATATACGCCGTTCAATAGCTGAGATTAATCTTACAGAGAATGTGATGATTTTGTGGATAATTAAAGTCAGTCATATATCCACAAACACAACAGGCTGAAAGTCAGTGATGCTGCTCGGTTTGCAGTCCTGAATATCACGGCACAAGCAGGATTCACTGCACTGTTAATGTTAGCTGTGTTATATTGCTGCCTCTGCTCGGTGGTGTCGAGCCAAACGGACTTTAACGTGAGTTTGAACGAGCTGACGGTTTTTATAGGCCGATGATTTTTTGTAACGGTATAAACAATGAGAGGTGGTGGATTGGCCAGATGCTGGCAGATGTGTAAAAATAACTCAGTTGTTTGGAGCTTCCACAGAGGCCAGCAGGTGGATGAGAGAAAGGGATGGAGAATGGAGCTAAAAATAAATGTTTGTTTCAGTTCTGTGAAGCTTTGAGTATTTTGGATCAGTAGCTGCTGTGTTTGTTGCATCATATTGCTGTAATTGTTTATATGCTTTATATATTCTGAGGTAAGTTGATCTATAGTGTTACATCATATTCCATAAGGATGTTATGTGTTTGTTTACTTTCTGCCCAGTTTGACCCATTTAGCAGAAGTCAGCCTGTTTAAGGCTCTGATATCTATTCTGTGTGACTTAAAGCAGTTATGACATGGTCTGATTTTCTCACCCAATAAAGGAATATTTCATATATCAGTCTACTCTTCATTCTATCAGACACAGTTATCACAGCTCGTACATTTTGTTTTTACACATATATATAAGCAATGAGCCAAATGTAGTAATGCCAACATATTAAACGAAGAATATTATATATAATACATCTATATATACACTGTCAAAGATACTTGAGTGTCTTTGAGTGAAGATTTAAGGTGATAGGAAATATAAATAACTGCAACTTGAATCTTTACTGAAGCTCAGTGTTTGACAGAGTTCAAGTTCACTGCTGTAATAACTAATAATGATTAATATGATAATAACTTTGATATTGGCCATATTATATTTACATTACCACAGTGAGATGATTTTAGTCTCATGAACAACATTAGCTAATTGTTATTTACTAGCTAATCTTAAATAACTGTTCAGCACAGAAATGAAGCCCAACAATCATGTTTTACAGTCCCGTGGTTTCAGCCTCAGATACTCATCAAATCAAAGTGATGTCATAAAAAATGAACAAAAAAACATTTTTCTCCTTCATTTCTGTCAAACAAAGCTGTATGAAACATTTCTCGCGGTTAGATCCATGGTTGCTAGGCAACCTGAGCAGCGCGACGAAGGCTAGACCGTCCCATTTCACAAGCCTCTCACTTCTGCACTTCTCATACTTCCTAGTACGTACCGTACCTAGTACACGAACTGTGCGTACTCCGAAGCGTGCGGTTGCTGGATTGGGACACAGCCTACGAATTTGGACAGCCTTTGTCGCAGCACTGTGACGTAATTGGCCGACAAATGCAGCCTCAGGAGGATGCAGCCAATGAACTTGGACACCCCCCCTGAATTGGGATACAGCCTATATGCATATTTCTGGTGGGGAAACTCCTGTAGGGCGCTTCGTTTAATGATAGTTGCGTCTTGTTTAAGGTCAGGTCTTCCAAAAAAAGTCAACCAAATGGACGAATCAAGTGGCAATTTACATTTCTCAAGATGTCTTGGGCATTTACCGAATATATCTGTAGATGATGTTCATTGACTTGTCGATATTTTTCTCTCGCTCTTTCCTCAGACAGGCATGAACAGTTTCACACTTCTCTCTTGTTTAAACTCTCTCAAAGTCCATTATAGAATGAAACCAAAGATCAAAACCAGTTTTCAGTCCCAAACATTTATTTGAGAAATAAACATACAGTATATTTGTTTTTCTATAAATAGTAATGACAGATTTTAGAACTAATGAATTTAACTTTAAGCTTAATTGCTTAATTTAAGCTTAATGCAGCTTATAATCCAGTGCACGGTATGGTAAAAAAAAATAAAATAAATACAGTAACTTCTACCTTCCTTTATGTTGTTGCCAAATGTTACCTTTAGAAATCTTTTTTTGCTCCTGATCCATTGTTTAAATGTCCCGGTAGTCGAGAAATGCTAGGTGTTGAGAAATGCTAGGTGTTGAGAAATGCTAGGTGTTGAGAAATGCTAGGAGCTAACTGGGCGCTAACCGTGTCATTCAAATATATTGAATGTCGCAATGTTGGCAAAGAGAGGAAGTGACGTAAGATTTGCGCATGCGGGGTACCGATCGGGTTTCCGGTATCGGGTAGCGACATCCCTCCTGGCTCACAGCTTCTTCTTCTTCTTGGTTGGCAACTAATGTTAAGAATGTTAAGGCGCATTACCGCCCCCTGGCACACAGCTCAGTGGACATTTAGATGAGAAAATATATATTTGACACATTTAAGGAAAATACTAATAAAATAAAAATAAATAAAATAAATGTTACCTTTAGAAATCTTTTTTTGCTCTATAAAATAGTTGTTTTTCTTTTTCAATCACTCATCTTAGCAGTAGGATTTACATGAAAAGAGAAACAAATTAAGTTGAGTAAAAATGTAAATTTTTGTCACTCTCTGGTCGACTGACTCAGTGACTCAAATGACTCAAAAACCCGATTCACTTTGGTGAGTGACTCATCCAAACTCGATTCAGTAAAAATAATCGAATTTACCATCACTGATGTAAACAAACAAACGCTCTTCAAACATCAAAATTGATCATTAGATTTTTTTATGACAGCAATGGTGAGTGTTCCCACCCTCTGCTCTTGTTAACTTAACGTAATCTTTCCGTTTTCATATTTTGGACATGATTTTTGAGTCCACTCTCGCAGTACCAATTGACTGCAAAATAAAGCTACCGGAAATGTACAACCCTACATCCGGTCTTAAAACAGGAAGTTAGCATTTTCTCGTGCACAGGGTCTATTAATGCTCTCTGGTTGCTATGGTAGTGCGTAAATATTTCTTTCAGAATAAGACACACAACTACAACACGGGAAAAAACCCAGGGAAACCGTTTTACTCACCATCTATACCTAAAAACACAAGCCGACATGTATTTTTACATTTCTGTTTTCTTGCATTTTACTGTGACTGTATGTTGAACTCTGAGGCCAAACTATGGGTGAGCTGAAGCTGTAGTTCAAGGCTTTCTGTGTGGACACAGCGCAGTAGAGATGATCCTTCTGCTCTGCAGATGGCGTTAAAGCTCCACACTGCAACAAATACCCACAAAATATGCACAGTAGGTGCCCACCATCCACAGTCTGAGTGAGACCAGATTCATCATGCTTTTCTATTTGAGTCTCTGCTGGCCATTTTGTATCAGCAATTTTAAATGTTTTCTCCTGGATTAAGACATATTTGTCTCTCCAGTCCATATGGACACTCTCAGGCTCCTCTCAGTGGAAAAGCACAACCTGGCAGACACATGCAGAGTTCTGCAGTGACAAAGTTGACAGGAATATTAAAATTAATTCAAAGTGGAGACATAGCTGTGAAGCAGAGACTTGTAGAGAAGCCACTGGCTGAATGTTGTCGCTTCTTCACATCATCACACTCTGTGAGGCTCTTCAGTGTGAAGAAAAACTGCAAAGCTGCAAAGGAGTGCTGCAGCTTTTCCTCAGCCCGACTCAGCTTCGACTGGAACGCATCACTGCCTCCATGCAAGTACGTGAAAGGAGTTCGTGCAGTGCGTCACACTAATGGCTGTGATAATCTACCTCACAGGTGCAATAAGCTGTACGTTTTATGTCCAATGGATGATGATCTGACTAGTCGACTATCAAAACAATCGTTTGTGGCAGCCCTAATTGCAACAAATTAAACATGGCTAAAGGAGGTGACACACAGGTATTGTGTTTGTAAAAACGTTACAGTTTACACTTACTGTAAGTATTAACTTCCAGCTGTCATCTTAGTTTAGTACTTCCTGGTCCCAGCCTGCCTCATTTACTAGCTGACATCATCTGGGCCTGTGCTGATTGGTTCTACATCAGTGACTCACAGTGGTGAGTGTGTGAGTGGTATGTGGCGTACATGCACCAGCTCAGAGGTCCAGATGGTCACGCAGTGGGAGCTGGAGTCCCACCAAATAACCTGCTAGCTATACTAAAACTACACAGCAGTAGTAGAAGGAGAAAAAACAACAGAACACCTACACCGTTAAACTCAGCAACACTCAAAAACACTGTTAGTTCTGCAGTGGACTGCAGTAGCAGGGTTTTCTGGCAGGTTGTTGGGCAGCATGTTAATATATAACCATGCTGCACTGCAATGCATGAGGGGCAGTTTGGGGTTTAGGTTCACGTTGATACACAGGCTGGAGGAGCAGGGGATTAAACCGCTGAACTTTTGACACACATACCATCCACCCAAAGATACTAAGGCTGCTTGAAAGCGATAGATATACACACAGAGAAGTAAGCTTATAGTTAGGGCTGCATTAGCTGACCATGAACCTCAACAGGTCTAAGCCTGCTGGGGGCTTCCCATGATGCTGTTTCTTTGTGTTTACACACCGCTCTGCATTTAATCATTGGTTATTATTAATATCTGGCTCTCTTCAACAGCTTACCCCTAACTGCTCTCGGCAGATAATTGTCCCTCCCTTGGTTTTGCTGGAGGTCTCTTCCTGTTAAAAGGGAGTTTTTCCTTCCCACAGTCGTCAAGTGCTTGCTCATAGTTTTCTCTTAATTATGGAGTTTTTGCCTTACAATATAAAGTGAATAAAACTTATAACAATATTAAGCCCACACCAACCCCATTTTTTATTGTTTTTTTAAAGACTTATAACACAACAGCAGCAGTAATGATGCTGTGAATGATGTGAACATCTTAACAATTTAAATTCTCCACAACACGCCACAGAGTAGGGGTGGGCCATATAAACGATATAAATTTGGCCATCAATAGATTTTGACTATATCGCGATAGCGCATGTTGATGATGTCATCAAGCTGCGCCTGTTTTGGTCGAAAGCATCGCAGTGGCTACAACCATTATCATCTGCAAATTATGGCGACAGTCACAGCAAAGAGATGAAGCACTTTTGAAATATGGGGAAAGCCAAAAACTGCGCTTCCTCCACTTCCGTAACATTGATTCATTAATGTTGAATTCTCTCGCAGCTGCTCTGTTCCCATGTTGTTGCAGTATATTAATAACTAACCTCGTATTGTGGATGAATAATCTCAGTTGTTCTCCTGACTGAAGTTTGGCCCGTGTATAACATCCTGCTATGTGATTACATTTGTCCCTGACCACCAGAATCCCTCACGTTAACTTTTATCGAGTGGAAAAAAGTTAGCGTTCATCCTCCAGCTTCACTGTGCTAATGTTATGCTAACATAGCTGTGTCGCTAGCAATCACGTAGCACAACATGTTTAGGTGGAAGCTAGCGAGCTAACTTCCTGTTAACTTCTAACTCCGTTAAATTTAATAAATTCTGTTTTCATGGATGTTAAACTTAATTGTTACACCTGCTAAAGCAGCAAAGCTGTTGATTTAATTAAAGATGAAAGAATTTAGACCGTTTTTAACTCTCAGTATTTATTTGACTTTGGGACCTGAAGGAGACGGAGTTTAGGACCCAGATTACTCCGTGAAGCTCCTCACTACGGCAGCCGTAATGCTCTGACAATCCATCAAGCAGTGCGGCTTACCAAAGTTGTACTAAAACATTTTTAACAGATTTCTGCCAAAATCGGTTCGAGGTCAGTAAGCACAACCAGAATTCATACATTAGGCACACTCTCGATTTTTGAGAAAATTAAAGGATTTTAAGTGTGGTGAATACGTTATACAGAAGAAAAGAATATATCGTGATATATATCGTTACCGCACATGCTTCAAATTATATCGCGATATGAATTTTAGCCCATATCGCCCAGCCCTACCACAGTCTGTTTTCTCCAAAGATTGTTTTTCATCTATGTTACTGAAGCTCACCAAAAGGAAAACAGAGTACTGTAAAATTAGTTAGCAAACTAGCAACAAATCTGTTAAAATTCTCAAATCCAAGTTGTGTTTTGAATTTAATCTCAGCTGCTTGCCCACCCCCACCCCCAGCCTTATATTTAGCAGCTCCCTCTTTTACAGTAGGGGGGCCTTAGAGCCCACACAGAGGTCATCTGGTGGAAACGCTCCTGAAGATTTAACTGTATGTTGAGAACATTGGTAGAATTAGAAAGAGGATCGGGGTCTGTGACATGTGAAGAAGAATGCTGTGGGCTCCTGCTCTGTGGCAGCCTGTCCACCTCAGTGCCTGCTGAGTGTGTGGGAGGAAAAGGAAGAGGCTCAAATTAGCAACGCACACAGTGATGTGAGCTGATGGGGAAAGGTGGACCAGGACACACAACAGAAAGGAGAGAAAACAGAGGTAAGCCAACTCCAATTCCAAAAAGGTTTGAATGCTGTAAATCTGAATAAAACTGAATGCAATGATTTACAAATCTTTCAATCTATTCAACATAGGAAACATATCAAACGTTTAAACTGAGAAAACAAATAAGAAGAAGAAAAATATGTAATGTTTGAATTTGATGGCAGCAGCACATCTCAGAAAGTTGGGTCATGCTTCCCACTCTGTAGCATCTCCTCTTCTTTAACATCACTCCACAAACCCGTGGGAACCGAGCAGCTGCTGGACTTCTGGGACACGAATGATGTCCCATCAGTGTCTGATAGAGGATTCTAGCTGCTCAGCAGTCCCGTGTCTTTGTCATATTTTTCACTTTACGATGCTCCAAATGTTCTCATGTGGTTAAAGGTCTGCACTGCAGACAGGCCAGCTCAGCAAGGTGCTTTTGAAACACATCTATCTGGGTGGGAGTATGTGCTGCTCTAAAACTGCCAACTCCAGAGGCACTAACGCACCCCCACCACCAAAGATACAGGAGTTCTTGAAGTGAGTGCTGATGGCACGCTGGATGCTCCTTCTCCTCTTTAGTCTAGAGTAGGGCTGCTCAATTAATCGAATTTTAATCACGATTACGATCTGGGTTTTCAACGATCATTAAAAACGACTGAACCGATTATTAGCCCCTCCCTCGTGCTTTACTCTCGCGCTGCTCCGTGTGGCAAATCGAGCGCACCTCTCTGCATTTTGAACACGTGTCACAACAATTAAGAGCAGCGGTCTCCAACCTTTTTTGCGCCACGGACCGGTTTATGCCCAACAATATTTTCATGGACCGGCCTTTAAGGTGTTGCGGATAAATACAACAAAATAAAACTAGTACCGGTACCGAAAAAAAGAAGATTTATTCATAACACACGTGAAAAGACCCAGGAAAACCGAGTAAACGATAAAAACGATAACAAAATAACGCTGAAAACCGATAAAAACCCTGAAAACTGTACATTTCACACCTGAGCCTCAACTCTCGCGGCCCGGAACCAAACGACGCACAGACCGGTACCGGTCCGAGGCCCGAGGGTTGGGGACCGCTGATTAAGAGGACCCGAGGGAAGCTCGGAAAGCTCAGCAGAAGTTATTTGGAGAGGAGAGTGACTGCTGTTGGTTGAAGAGAGGTAAAAAAAACTTCAGTGGTGTGGAAACATTATGGGTTCATGAGTCAGACGTGGATCAAGTAGACACAGTGTGTAAACTTTGCTACAGTGTCGTAGCTGCACCACAGAGCAACACTGCAAAGTTCACTAAACATAGATGTTTACATTTTTCATTTATTTCTTATATTGCAAACATTTGCACTGTTATCAGTATTTGCACTATTTTATATTATTTTTGACAATCTTTAAAGTCATTATTCAACATTGTTATTGTTAAATAAATATCGTCAAATAATTGAGATCTCAATTTCAGTGAAAATAATCGTGATTATCATTTTTGCCATAATCGAGCAGCCCTAGTCTAGAGGACGTAGTGTCCATGTTTCGATCCATTTTGGTCCAGAGATGATGGCACTGTGATTTCTGTCTGTTCCTGAGCCCATGTACTGATTTAATCCCAGAATCATATCTGTGTTTAATGCAATACTGCCTGAGGTCTTGAATTTGGGCTCTAATGTTGATTTTCAGCCTTGCCCCTCATGCACAGAGATTTCTCCAGATTCTCTGAATCTTCTGAACGTGACTTTGGAGGACGAGATATTCACACTATTTGCATTCCACTGAAATTGTTCCACAGTTTTGGAGAAGCTCTACTAATACGAAATAACATTTTGCTGCCCCATCCCAACTTTTTTGGCACGTGTTGCTGCCAAATTCCAAACATCCTGTTTATATATTTTCTCAGTGAAGATTGGATAAAATAAAATAAAGATTTATGAGATTTGCAAATCATTGGATTCTGTTTTTGTTTACATTAACCAGAAACCCAACTTTGCTGGAACTGAGGTTGTATTGTGTGTGTGCATGTACCCATGTCTCACTATATGCTCCACTGTGGATGACCCACTCTGTCACCTCCCTGTTTCTCTGTTCCAGTTGCACTTCCAGTTCTCTCGAATCCTATTACAGCTCTTCCAAGCAGAGCGTGAGTATGTGTGCGTTAGCATTCTTACATTTTCATATAACTAAGATCTCTGTCGAGGCAACGTGCAGCAACATCGTCTTTTAATAACAGAGAGGGAGGCTGGAAGGAGAATATATAAGCTACACTACACGAAAAACAAATCAGAATAATTTATTTCTTCTGGAAATGTTTAAATGTCAAACTAAAACTTCAGACTATTTAGATACTCATTCCCACAACAAGGGCCCAAACTAGGGGCACTGGAAGGGTTAAGGTCAGGCGGCACAAATCCAGCTTTTGTAGTTTTGCCTCTGAACGCCACCACAGTGGAAATCAAATAAACAATATGAGTAGCCTAATTCAAGGGGTTTTACAAAAATGTTTGGTTCATCTTTTAGGTCTTTCAGTGATTTTCTCCACTTGTTAGAGGCTGACAACTATGTGGACAAACTAGGACCATTTCAAATATAAGGCTTGTTTTCCATACTTAGGTGAAAATTGGCTGCCTGAAGTCTTGAACCCATGGACATCACCAAATGCTGCTTTCCTTGCGATGTTCTGTTACACTTTTACTGCAGCCGTCTTCAGTTGCTGCCCATTTGTGGGTCCTTGTCTTCAGTTTTGTCCTCAGTAGCTGGAGCTGCTCTGTTGGGTTGCTTTTGTAGCATATTTTGGGTCAGTATCCATCTGTTCTGAGAAGCCCTGGAAAGCATCAGTCTGAACCTGAGCAAAGAGTAAAACCCTGTACAAATCACAAGTCATGCTTCTGCTTCTATCAGCATTCACATCATGAATCAACACTATGCTGAGTTCCACTGGCAGCCCCTGACACAACATTACCTCCACTATGTTTGACAGATATTTGGATCATGGACCGTTCCTCTCCTTCTCCGTGCTTTCGTCTTTCCATCATTAGTACAAGTTCATCTTGGATTCATTTGTCCAAAGACTTTTTTTCACCTCTCAGAACTGTGAAGGTTTTACATGATTCCTTTGAAGTCTACACACCAGACGTTTTCAGCTTGTTTCACCTCAACTTTGTATGTTACGGAGCCCCGCAGGGGACATGGGAGAAAAAAAATTAAGACGGACTTTTGCGAGATCTCGCAAAACTTTTGCGAGATCTCGCAAAACCAACTCGGGATCTTGAAAACTTTTGCGAGATCTCGCAAAACCAACTCGCAAAACAAACTCGGGATCTCGCAAAACCAACTCGGGATCTTGCAAAACTTTTGCGAGAACTCAGGATCTTGCAAAACAAACTCGGGATCTTGCAAAACTTTTGCGAGAACTCAGGATCTTGCAAAACAAACTCGGGATCTTGCAAAACTTTTGCGAGATCTCGCAAAACAAACTCGCAAAACAAACTCGGGATCTCGCAAAAGTTTTGCGAGATCTCGCAAAAATTGAATTCCAACAATGGCGGCAGCTACTTAGTTGTAATATTCCTCTTTCTGGGTCACAAAATACACTTTTAAGATATTTTGAGGCGTGAATGTAGTTGTGTAAACGTCAGATACCTGCTCGGTTTACAAGACATCACATATTTGCAAAAGTGCTCCGACGTTTTCGGAGATCTGACACCCACTAGCTCGAAGCTAACGGGAGGTCAAGACCTACTACAGCCGGGAGGAACAACGCTTTCCCGGCACATCGTGCCTCAACCTCCCGGTCGGCTTCGAGCTGGCGGCCTCCGAAGAATGCAGCTAAAACTTTTGCGAGATCTCATAAAAGTTTTGAGAGATCCCGAGTTTGTTTTGCAAGATCTCGCAAAAGTTTTACGAGATCCCAAGTTGGTTTTGCAAGATCTCGCAAAAGTCCGTCTTAATTTTTTTTTCTCCCATGTCCCCTGCGGGGCTCCGTAGTACTTCCATTCATTCCTGCCTTCTCGAGAGGCCTCTTATCATGGTTAGATATAGTGAAGTTGGTTGTCTTAACCAAGGAAATGAATCTGTGATTGTACACGTCAGTTTTCTGCAGTGCTCTTTCAGGCCTTGTGTTGTAGCTGAACTGAACAGTTCATCCATTCTTTTGTAAAATCTAACAGATTTCTTGCTCTCTCGCTCTCACACAGTTTTTGTTTCAGCCCAATGAGTGCTTTGCTTATTTGCACCAATATCTCTTCAACTTCAGATAATAACAAAGGGGACAGGACATGCTTGCCACTCAACTGTCCAAGTCCCATTGAGGCTCCAAATATGGGGGACCGTGAAAAAAATGGCTGCAATTTATAAACAGTTAAGCCAAATCTTTTGTTGAACATCTCAAATTAAAGCTGTAAGTCTGCACTTTAAAATCCACTGTGGTGGTGGACAGAAACTGTGTTGCTGACCAACAAATTGTGGAACTAACTGTATAGTAAGACTAATATTCTGCAACATTTAATTTAGCAGACTTCCCATAAGTCTGCAAAATTCCACAGTTTTCACACATTTGATGACTTGGCGAATTATGAAGCACACAATTACTGTACACATTGTTGCCTGAGTTAGGCAAAAACTGGCATCATCTCTTTGAAATTTAACAAGGTTCATGAAGAAACCTGCAGAAAGTAAGCAAAAAGAGTGGCGATAGAAGGCTGAAGAAGCCCTGGGTCAGATAAGGGAGACAAGATAAGCTGTGTGCTGGAGCTAATGGGTTTACCAAAGACACAGATCACATCTTACAAGCAGACTTACCCTACTGCGTTAATCACAGCACTTCTACAGAACAGCTTTTTCTTCACCACCTCAACTTATTGGACTCATGTCAACTGAAATCACTGTTCAGAGATTAAGAGGCTCAGTAAACAACTTGGAAACTGCTATAAAAAGATTCCTTCTTCTTTGTTCTTTCTTTCAGGATATTTCTAGGAGGAGACTGAAGAGTACAGACTATAGCAGGTCATCTATTATTCAGAAGGTTGCTGGTTCAATCTCTGGCTGTTCCAGTCTGCATGCTAAAGTTTTCTTGGGCAAGACACTGAACCCTGAGTTGGTCCTGATGCAAGAGTTCAGAGCTCAGCACGGTTCTCCGCTGGCAGACTATAGGGGGCCATGGACAGGCCATCTATGAGAAGAGGGTATCTGTTGCCATTTGATGCTCAGTTTGAACTTCAGCATCATGACCATGTTTGACCATAGCTGTGTCCCAAAACGTCGGCTGCATCCTCCTGAGGCCGCATTTGAAGGCCGATTATGTCACAGCCAGGCGACGAAGGCTGTCCCAATTCGTCGACTCCTTCAAATGCGTCCTTCATTTCCCCGAATTTGAAGGATGGGTCGGGTGTGTCCTTCGTGGCCCACCATATCCCAGAATTCATAGCGCGGCCCAGCCAAATTTCAGCTGCCAACAATGGCGGCCGTTACGAAGTTTTAAAATTACTCTTATTATTCTTTCTGGGCCACAAAATAAACGTTTAACATATTTTAAGGCGAGAAAGTAGCTGTGTAAACATCAAATATCTGCTCGGTTTATCAAGATATCGCATATTTGCAAAAGTGTGCCGACGTTTTCGGAGACGGCTGTTACCCACCAGCTCGATAGCAAGCCGGGGGGGTTCAATGGTCGCTCCAGCCGGCGAGAGCAGCGGACTCCCGGCTTCATCGTTTTCAGACCCCGCTCTTTCGCTACTCAGGTTAAACATGATGTATAAGTCACTCGGATAACTTAAAAATGTAATTGTTTGCCTTTTTTTGGTGTTTTATTTGTTCCGGAGTAAATCGGTTTGGCTGAGATCAAAGTTATTAGATGAGATTAGATTAAATAAAACTTTATTAATCCATCCGGTGGGTTCCTCCGGGATTTTCACACAGCTGAATAAACGTTAAACAGAAAACTGATTAAACAGAAGTGTGAGACCTTCGAGAATTTACTCCAGTGTCCTGTTATATTTTAGATAGCAAGGAGCAGACGGCCGAGTTTATTAAACCGACACAGCGATGACGCAAATCTGAAGGCTAGACCGTCCCATTTCACAGCCTCGCACTTCGGGCCTTCTCGGTCTTTGAAGGACCCGGCCCACGTAGACCGCAAAGGCCGGGTCCTCCAAAGGATGCAGCCAACGTTTTGGGACACAGTCTACATGTCTACAAATTTACATTGCTGCCATGTGATTGGCTGATTAGATATTTGTGTTAGCAGTTAAACAGGCTGGTGAGTGTATACTGGACGTGAAACAAAAGAATCAATTGAAAAGATGGCACGTTCAGTCGATATTAAATCAAATGTCTGAATATAACTTTATGGGAGCAGGTTATGTTCAACATAAGTTTCTAATCCCCTAATCTCATTTTGTAGCACTTCCTTTAAACTTGTTCTACACACCTGTAAAGTTTTATCACTGTATCTTGCAGGTTATGTCACTATTGTGTCACCACAATGTTCACAAGAACGCGTTTTGCCACACTTCCAAACATATATGCACACTTTACAGAAAGGGTCAGACTCTACCTACTGAGGAGACTGAGATCTTTTGGAGTGCAAGGGGCGCTGCTGAAGACCTTTTCTGACTCTGTGGTAGCGTCAGCCGTCTTCTGTGGTGTTGTGTGTTGGAACAGCAGCATATCTACAGCTGAGAGGAAGTGGCTGGATAAGCTAATCAAGAAGGCCAGCTCTGTCCTAGGATGCCCCCTCACCTGAGTGCAGGTGGCAAAAATAACATCACTCTTGGACAATGTCTCCACCCGATGCATGAAGCTGCTGCAGAACTGGAGAGCTACTTAGTAACAGACTGCTGCATCGTAGGTGTGCACGGGAACGTTGCTGCAGGTCCTTTCTCCCAGCAGCTGTTAGACTTTATAGCCATCACTGCTCACACAATACGTTGTTTACATCCCTGCTGTTACTTACACAGTTTTTACATTGTCTGTAAAAAGTCTGGGTTTTTTAAGCACAAATATACAGCACATTTTGTACATTATTTTTAAAAACAATTACCCTACTCCGTTGCACATTTCTTTGAATCCAAGTGTGCTATTTTTAATAACAGTAAAGTTTTTTTTTTCTTATGTTTTAAATTTCACTTAAGAGACCATACAGTCTGTTATTCCTTATTTTTGCTCCATGCTGGTCACTCTTCTACTGGAACACTTGAATTTCCCCAGTGAGGGACTATCCGGTCGTTAAGTGATGACGTGACGAATCCTACTTCCGGGCCTAAAGTAGTCTGTGTTTAATATGCTTTTGTGTTGTTAACATGTTTAATGTTTTGTATTTTCTTCTATTTAATCTCAAAAAGCTCCTAAAACAGTCAGTGATCACTGTTGACCTCCCTCGGCTTTATTACCGCTAATCATTTATTTAAGCTCAGTTTTTAAAACCTTACGATGTAACTACAGCCCAGCCCATGCAGCAGTATATGAATGACTAACCTCGTATTGTGGATGGATTATCTCAGTTGTTCTTTTATCGTTAACGTTAATGTTTTATCAAGTGGAAAAAAAGTTAGCTTGTTTATGCTATGCTAACATAGCTGTGTCGCAAGCGGTCACGTAGCACATCATTATATACCAGCTAGCCAAACTTCAGTAACCCTACAAACGTCACTGCTGTTTAGTTTTTTGTCTTCATTTATGTTGGAAGTGATAACAGAGCTGTACGCTTTAGTTTGTTTCCAAAACCCCGCAGTCAGGACATGCTATATTGTATTTAGATAGAAGCTAGCGAGCTAACTTCCTGCTAACTTCTCCGTTAAATGTCATAAATTCCGTTTTCATGGATGCCTGGATGTTAAACTCAATTGTTACACCTGGTAGAGCAGAACGCTGATCATTTTATTAAAGATGAAAGACTTTAGACAGTTTTTCAACTCTCAGTAATGCCATAGTGATCGTTTGATATATGGACCTGCAGCGGAGTTTAGGCCCAGACACGGCTAGTGACGTCAGACTTAACGACCAGATAAAGGATATTTCTATTTCTATTCTATTCTGTACATGCAGACTGACTGGGATCAGAGACATTAGAGTGCTAAGAGCCAAATCAAAGCAGCACATGTTAATCCAGGCAGGGTTTGTGCCACAAATAAACTGACAGCCTTGTGAAAAACTTGTGGTTTTGATGGCCTCAATCCAGCTGCTACACATATACATTGAAACGGACACAGAGGGACTGTAATTTGGACACAAAAAAAATCCCTTTATCTGCAATAAGTACCAGTCCACTTACCAATTAAGTTAGCCATAATCAGCATCACCATTTTTACGAGTAAAAAAGCAGCCATACTGCAAACTAAACACAAGACAAGCAAACAAGATTCCTCTAAAAAAGATACATAGTAATAATCTGCATATCTTCCTCTGCAATTTAGACATCAGCTGGAACAAAACAATCCTCACAATATTCACCAGAGTGTTAGCACTAGTTTACGTTTATTAGATAAAGGCATGAGGTAGATAAAGGGTAAACAGTACATTTCAAATCTCGTGCCAAGATGCTGTGGGTCCTATACAGATACTGTGACAGGCCTCTAACTGAAAACACAGATGAACTCTCCAGCCGCAGTTCCCTCACAGTACTGCAGACACTGCTGAAAAATGCTGTTATGTAATGTTATTAACTCACCAAATGAATGGCACTAACACACCGTGATGAACACATGCATGTCAGATTTCAGGAGTCGGTGTGGGGATGCTCCACCTCCACTATGCCGAGGAATTCTCCCTGCAATGGTCACTATATAAGCATAGAGGCCAATGCAAGGTTCAATAACTTGTACACTGACTGCTGAATGAGAATATTAAAAAAAATTAAAAATTCCCCACTTGCCCATGCGGGCGGTCTACTCCCAGCTCGGGTCCTCTACCAGAGGCCTGGGAGCTTGAGGGTCCTGCGCAAAATCTTAGCTGTTCCCAGGACTGCGCTCTTCTGGACAGAGATCTCCGATTGTTGTTCCTGGAATCTGCTGGAGCCACTCGACTAGTTTGGGAGTCACCGCACCTTGTGTTCCGATTACAACTGGGATCGCTGTTACATCGCTGTCCACATTTTTTCGAGTTCTTCTCTGAGCCCTGTATTTCTTGAACTTCTCGTGTTCCTTCTTCCTGATGTTGCTGCCATTGGGAACCGCTACATCGATCACTACGGCCGTCTTCTTCTGTTTGTTCACCACCACCATTTTGTCCGTCTGTATCTGGAAGTCCCACAGGATCTTAGCTCGGTCATTCTCCACCACCCTTGGGGGCGTCTCCCATTTTGACCTCAGGACTTCAAGGCCATATTCAGCACAGATGTTCCTGTACACTATGCCGGCCACTTGGTTATGGCGTTCCATGTATGCCTTGCCTGCTAGCATCTTGCACCCTGCTGTTATGTGCTGGATTGTCTCTGGGGCGTCTTTACACAGCCTGCACCTGGGGTCTTGCCTGGTGTGATAGACCACAGCCTCTATGGATCTTGTACTCAGAGCTTGTTCCTGTGCTGCCATGATTAGTGCCTCTGTGCTATCTTTCAGTCCAGCTTTGTGCAGCAACTGGTAGGATTTCTGGATGTCAGCCACCTCCTCTATCTGCTGGTGGTACCGTGCAGGGGCCTGTCCTTCCATGATGGTGCCTCCTCTTCCTCCTCATTCTTGGGTTTCTGCTGCCTGAGGTATTCACTGAGCACGCGGTTGGTTGGGGCCATCTTACTGATGTATTCGTAGATGTTTGTTTTCTCATCCTGGACTGTGGTGCTGACACTCACCAGTCCCCGGCCCCCTTCCTTCCACTTAGCGTACCGCCTCAGGGTGCTGGACTTGGGGTGAAACCCTCCATGCATGGTAAGGAGCTTTTCTTGTCTTTATGTCAGTAGCTTCTATCTCCTCCTTTGACCAGCTTATGCCAGCTGGGTACCTGATTACGGGCAGGGCGTAGGTGTTGATAGCCCGGATCTTGTTCTTACCGTTCAGCTGACTCCTCAGGACTTGCCTGACCTTCTGCAGGTACATGGTGGTTGCAGCTTTCCTAGCGGCCTCTTCATGGTTCCCATTCACCTGCGGGATCCCCAGGTACTTGTAACTGTCCTCTATGTCTGCAATGTTGCCTTCTGGTAGTTCAATCCCCTCAGTTCTGACTACCTTCCATCTCTTTGTTACCATCCAACTACACTTTTCCAGCCCGAACGACATTCCAATGTCATTGCTGTATAGCCTGGTAGTGTGGATCAGTGAATCGCTGTCTCGTTCACTCTTGGCATACAGCTTGATGTCATCCATGTACAGGAGGTGGCTGACAACTGCTCCATTCTGTAGTCGGTATCCGTAGCCAGTCTTGTTAATGATCTCACTGAGGGGGTTCAGGCCTATGCAGAACAGCAGTGGGGACAGAGCATCTCCTTGGTAGATCCTGCACGTGATAATGACTGGTGCTATGCGCTTGAAGTTGGCCTCTAATGTTGTACGCCACATCCCCATTGAGTTCCTGATGAAGGCTCTTAGGGTCCCGTTGATCTTGTATAGGTCTAGGCATTCCAGGATCCAGCTGTGGGGCATTGAGTCATAGGCCTTCTTGCAATCAATCCAGGCAGTGCACAGGCTGGTCAGCCTAGTCTTGCAGTCTCGGCTGACTGCTTGGTCTATCAGTAGCTGGTGTTTTGCGCCTCTGGTATTCTTGCCCATCCCTTTCTGTGCCCCGCTCATGTATTGACCCATGTGCCTGTTCATCTTAGCAGCTATGATGCCTGACAGGAGCTTCCACGTGGTGCTGAGGCAGGTTATTGGTCGGTAGTTGGAGGGGACCGGTCCCTTCTGGGGGGTCCTAGAGGATCAGGACCATCCGGCCTTCGGTTAGCCATTCCGGGTGTCTCTCGTCAACCAGCATGGTTACTGGACCCTGTTCAGGGAGGTTGCTGTGGTCTGCTCTTAGATCCACTAGCCACTGAGCATTGCCACTATGAGTTGTGTCCTTCTCCCATATGCTCTTCCAATATTGCTCCATCTCCTGCCTTGGTGGTGCCGATTTCATATTGTTCCTCTGCCACTGAGAGTACACTTGGCTGGTATACGCACACACGCACATATATACATGTATATGTCGACCCAGTTTCGGGGTCTGGTTACTGGGTTGGGGTTAACATTCATTCAGCTTTCACTTTGGGTTCTTGGGCGATATGTAAAAATTTTCCAACTGACAGTCCAATAACCGGTGATAGGCGATATATTCATGCAGACTTTTTGATGGGCAGAGCAATGTAATCATGTACGGACTGATTTGCATTTCAAATTTGTACGTTTTGTTTGGAGGGAGTATTTTACCTTCTTATCTTGCTTGTTTCAGTATTAACATAGCTACTTTTTGGATTACTCATTTATTTATTTGAGATGCACCAAATCGCACAAAAGACTTAACTTAACTTTGTGTTTAATTTTGTATTTGTTTGGTCGAGTGTGTAAAACACACAAACACTGGAACGGCCTGTAAACACAGTTATAGTGGAAATAAGAAGCCATTTCTTCTTTGTTTCCCTCCCCACCATTGTGTTTTGGGTTTTTTTGTAATAATATGTTTTCTGAACTGCCTTTCTTTCTTTCTGTTATAAAACAAGGCGACCTCCCAACTCTTGAGCCACGATCGCCCCACCCCTGAGTAAATGAATTGCCGCATTTGTTCGCAGCTGGAAGAGGATGCTGTTAAAACAGCGCTATTATTTTTACGGTTGACTGCTTCTCTTAGCTTCAACCAGCATTATTAGCAAACTTACTCATTGGCAAATAAATAAATCACTCTTGTAAAAACAATCTTCAATATATTCGTCGAGTCGCCCAACCTTAAATTGAACTACTCGTTCTTGTAGAGAACCAGATCTCCATTCCCATCCCAGGAGTGGTACTTGTTGTTGCCCTGAACCAGGGAATACTTGCAGCATCCATTCATGAATTGCAGTCTGAACTGAAGCACAGACTGATAACAATGCTTGCCATGTTTTCCAAGGATGGCAAAGCAGAAAGATTTAACATCTCTAATCTGATTGGAGTAGACATGTAAAAGCCCCTCCCCCACTTCATCTGCCTGATGCCCACACATCCCTGCATTCATTTTCACCCAGACGCCCTGATGTGACCCATCAGATTCTAATCTTAAATTACCTGAAAGAGTCCAGCAAGTACAAGAAGGAAGCTGAGTTAATGTATTCTTCACCTGCAAGTGTGTGTGTGAGACAAAGAGATGTGTGGATGTGTGTGTGGATCCTACTTCCTAGGTAAAATCAGCTCACACATTTGACAGGTAGTGCGCCTCATGCACATACATAGTCTCTGCAACATGGAGACCATGTGACAGATGGCTCATGGAGGATTTATTTCCATGGATACACACAAAAATAACTGCAAAGTAAAACGCTGTCTCTAATGTTATTACACTGTGACTAAAGGACAAGGTGAAACCATCAAAATAAAGATATAAAAAAACAACATAAACGATAAAAGAAAATCATAAAAAGAAAGAAATGAAAGTCTACAATGAAGCGTTTTTTTTTTTGTTTTTTTAAATTCTGTTATCCAAATCCCTTCAGAAAGTATTATTCCCAATTGTTGTTTTTTGTTTTGTTTACACACTGAGGTGGACAACAGCACAACGACAACGCCCTTACTACCAAATATGGGTGTAGGGCACAATCAGCCAAGGTCATTGTGAAGCCTAGCCCCACCCCACCATGTGATTTTCTGAGGCCCAGGATGTGAGTGGGCGTTAACCCATTGTGACCTACACCCATTTTCACACCTTGGCTCATGTGATTAGGTAGAGGATCATTAGGGGGTCCATTGTCCCTCTCAGTGAGTTGCTCCTACACGGCTTAAATCTGGGACTCTCCAACATTTGACCTTAGAACTGAAGAAACTTCTCGGATGAGAGGTGAAACATCTTCAAGCAACTTAAAGAAGTCCAGACGCTTTTCTTTCCAAGCTCCTTAGACTACAATGACCTGACATACTTCATCTAAACCTGCAGCAGGCATAAAGTCATTAATCAACCACTTTGTTAAGTTGACAGAGGCTGCAGATCAGATCAACAGTTAAGACTCCACAGCGCGAATGGACAAGCAACTGATTATGTTACTTTGTCATTTGTTTGTCATAAAAAAGTAATAAAATACTTACGGAGACTGGGTCCTGTGTGTGTGTACATATTTAGACATCTTTGTGAGGACAGAAAATTGACATGCTACTATACTTGTCGGGACCAACAGTCACTAATGGGGACAAAATGCCGTCCCCACGAGTTTGAAGCATTTTTGAGGCTCAAAATGTGGTTTTAGTGTCAGGGTTACAGTTAGGTTATGGTTAGGTTTAGGCTGAGGGTTAGGATTAGGCATTCATTTTTGATGGTTAGGGGTAGGGTAAGCAGCCTGGAAAAGCATTATGTCAATGCGATGTCCTCACTAAGATATGAAAGCGTGTGTGTGCGTTTTCCCCATTCTTTCACGTGCTACATAAAGAGACATAAGACATATTAATTATTAATTAGACATACTAACTCACTCTTTATATAAAAACCTTGCATTTTGTATTTTCCTGGGTATCATATTAAGTTTTAAATTCTAATATCACGATAACCCCATTTACCATTATAATAAATCAAGAGTTTATCTGAATTATCAGACATATATAAACGTCTCACTGTGACGCTAAGTGCTAAGCCATCAGGTGTTTTAAAAACTAATCGGCTATGTACCACAGGCCTTCAAGCTGGCTGTAGTTAAACCTTTACTCAAAACGACCCAGCAGTCTTAGCTAATTATAGGCCAATCTCCAACCTTCCTTTCATATCAAACATCCTTGAAAGAGTAGTTGTCAAACAGCTAACAGATCATCTGCAGAGGAATGGTTTATTTGAAGAGTTTCAGTCAGGTTTCAGAGTTCATCACAGCACAGAAACAGCTTTATTGAAGGTTACAAATGATCTTCTTATGGCCTCTGACAGTGGACTCATCTCTGTGCTTGTCCTGCTAAAAAGCTGGTGGCATAAAAACATGTAAAAAAGCCGTATTTTCCCTCTCTACAAATGCTGAATATAAACTTCAGTTTCATTGGACACTGCCTTTACACTGCTATGTTCGTCTTGCTTTCATTTCTAGAAAATAAATGTGCAGATGCTTAAATGTCTTCTTTACGTTATCCGGTCTGTAAGTCAATGACGTCAGACTCACAGATTCTGGGTCCAAAGTGAAACGAACACTGTGGGTTTACTGAGAGTTAAAAACTCTAAATTCTTTCATCTTTAATAAAAGGATCAGTGTTGCTGCTTTACTATGGAACGCCAGGACTGCCATAATGAATTAATTAAATACACCATTAAATAACTAATTAAATGTGGCAATAATTAAATAAAAATGGGAAATAATTAATTAAATAAATATTTTTGACACATTTAATGAATTATTGACACAAATTGCACCTGTTCAGAGACGTGGTTACAAAGAGAACTTGGGAATCTGTTAGTTTACATTTTGACTGCACAATTGTGAGCTTTTGGTTATGCACAAAAACAACATGGTTTTATTTTATTTATGGAGCATTATTATTTAATAAATGCTGATAATTTATTTCGGAGTAATTTTTTCTTCTACGTCTGCGCTGTATGATAATAAAAGTGCCTGTGTGAGATCTGGGACACAGCTTTGACTAAGAACTCTCTTTTTGTTCTTACTTTACGGCTTTAAAAAAATATAGAGATATATATCGTGTATCGCCATCCAGCTAAAGAATATCGAGATATGAATTTTGGGTCATATCGCCCAGTCCTACTAACAACTGCGCTGAACTTCTCCAGAGACCATGATTAGCTCTTCATTCACTGTCAGACACCTTAATAATGTTCAGTTCAAACTGAGAACACACACAATGCAGACAGACGCCGAGCTAACAGAGGAGAGGCTCAAAGTAGCACACTCTGCTTTTATTATTTAATCTGAGAGTCACTGGAAATGGTAAAAACTAGTCCCTAAGGACCCCAAAGCGCTTTACACATCCAATCATCCACACATTCACACACACATTCACACACTGGTGATGGCAGCTACATTGTAGCCACAGCCACCCTGGGGCGCACTGACAGAGGCGAGACTGCCGGACACTGGCGCTGTTTCACAGTTACTCTGCACAGCTCTCTGTATGTCACCACTGATAGCAGTTGTACAGTAAACTTTATTGGAAATGTCCCTCAGCACAGCAATGCACGCTCCAGTGTTGGGCAGTGTCACATCCTGAGTAAGCCCCGCCTTCACTGCGGTCGCTGCAGTTTGCTTCATTTACCTCCATCATTTGAATGTGCTCCTTCTAAAGGGGTCAACTCATTGCTGCAGTAGGTTTAGCCTGATTGTCTGAACTGACTCTAAAGAAGAAGAAGAAGAAGAAGCAGCAGAAAACACTTTTCAATAACTGCTGTAACTTCACTTGTTTTATCACAGACACCTGGGAACCCATCATCTCATGCATTTGATTAGATCCCTGTCAGCTGTTCCTGGTAACTGCAATCTAAAGCTCCAGCCAGAGCAGAGAAACAGCCTGACTAAATCATTCACAGCAGAATTCATAAAGGCTACAGACAGAAGCTGTGCACTATGAGCAAGGATACCTGTGGCTCTCAGGTAAAACTTCCTCAATCTATATCTCAGTCGAAGCTGGAACTCGAGGCTTGTTTGTACAACAAAGCAAAGACTGTGCAACTGACTGCCCAGACAAATGTAAAAGGTTATTGCATCACTTAAGTTTGCACAAGATGAAGAGGGAGAGCAAGGTGAGAGCTCTGCAGCGTTACCAAAGCAAAGGTCGGGTTTTATAAAGGGCTCTTCCATCTTTCTTCTTGCTTCTTTGATGCTGGCTCAATGTAGCATTGATCTGAATGAAGAGTGGAAGTTACACCACTTGTTAATGCTGACCACACAGTGAGAAAACTAACTTAATACTGGTGCAGTACTGTTAATGACAGCACTGTAAAAAACAGCTTCAGTCATGTTGATGTTGACTTTAAACAGGGCTGCACGATTAATCGTTAGAAAATCGTGATCTCGATTCATACTTATGTGCGATCTCATTTCCAAATGACAACGATTAAAAAAAGAGAGAGAGAGAGAGACAACGATTGTACCGCATTTTGATCCGGGACGTAATCTGCATGAAAACAAGCGCTCACTCTTCCTGCTCAACAAATGACAAAGGCGGAGCCTTATACCACGTGATACAGAAGCTGGCTGCTAAAATTAGCAGGAAAAAACAACGGAGAGCACGTCAGGGACGACGAGAAAGTGACGGGAGAAAATCCGTCCCGGTCAACCACCCAAACATCAATAACGGGAACCTTATACAGCGCTTCCCTATACCCGTCGAACTCCCACAGGTACAAAGAAATTATGGAGGCTGTTACTTATCACCTGACCAAAGATATGGCTCCATCAACACTGTGCAAAACGTGAGACATTTGTTGTTTTTATGTTTATTTATTGTTTTTATGTTCAGTCTCAACTGTTACGAAGTTGATGTGCAGTTAATAAGTGCAAGAAATATTTATACTGGAAAAGAAAATCGTGAGAGAATCGTGATCTCAATTCTAAGCCAAAAAATCGTGATTCTCATTTTATGCAAAATCGTGCAGCCCTACTTTTAAAGCGGAAATATCATCTTCTTCACGCAAACACACTTCACACATGTTTGTGCTTTTTTACGCAGACTTTAGCTCATTGAGAAGAAAAACTAGACTCTGTAAGAAAGCAAGAAATTGATTCAATAACCGCTGATCAAATTCAACATTGTTCACTCCTGACTCAGACCTCCTGGTTGGGGATAAACAGAGGAGGTAGTGGCTTCCCTGTGGCCATGTTTTCTGCTGCTTGACCTCCCTCGAGGTTTTGCGTTCACACGAAAGGGCAGAAGGTTTTCTATGTACATACACATGGAAAGTTGGGAAGGTGCAGATGGAAAACGTTTTCTATTGGCTATAGTGGTCCTGACTAAAATACCCAGCAACAGATGACATGAAGATGTACTTCAGCTGCACCACATGTTCACTGAAGCCTCATCAGGACTCAGTGGAAGTGTGGCTTCTTAAAGTGGACACGAAACACTAGATGTATAAAGGCCATTGCTGCTGCTGATTACTGCCACACCTGTTCTCCATCAAGAATAAGGAGATCCGAGAAAGTTCAGGAACAAATGAGAAACAACCCTCAGGTCTCTGAGTCTGAAAAGGTTATTGAAGCTAAAGCTGTGTAACTTCAGCCAAACACAGTAAAAGCCGTTTATCCACAAGTGACGAAAACATGGAACTTATATTATCTTTGTCTAACATTTACATTTGTTTGATGCTCTGAAACATTGAAGCTGGGCCATATCATACCGTTCACGGTAATACCGGTGTAATGTTGGGCAACGACAAGAAAATGAAATATCGCAATAGAATATGGGTAAAACGCGCATGCGCAGTGCCTTTGTTTTCATACGCACATGGCGGCGACGCAGAATGAGGAAAGCGAAAGTGGATCGTTGAATGAAACAGATGAACCTGAACTGGTTTGTAAAAATGCTGCAACTTAAGTGGTGTGGAACTGGTTTAGCTTCTGTCCGTCAGATACACAACAAAGCACTATTTTTGGTAGCGCATGCTAGCGGGCCGTCGTTATTACCGTGTTGTTTGGAAAATACAGCGCACTTAAAATCAATCCTTTGATTTTTCTGAAAGTCGACAGAGCCCCTTATAATCCCGTGTGCCTTATGTATGAACTCTGGTTGTGTTTACTGACCTCGAAACGATTTTATGTACACGGCGCTCGAAAATCTGTCAAATGTTTTAGTACGACTTTGCTAAGCTACGAAGCCGCACCGCTTGATGGATTGTCGGAGCATTACGGCTATCGTAGGCGGAGCCTCGCGGAGTGATACGTACTGTGCTCCAACATAATATTACCGTATTGTGTGTGTATAAGCTCTTTTAAGTTGTGTGGATATTATACATGGTTATGCTGAGGATATGTCGGCCAGTTTCCACTGGAAATGCCTTTTAGTTAAACTGTCAGCGAGGAATTTGCACTGTTACATTTTTATGTAGCTTTAATGCAAAAAACAGCTGCTTGTTTAAGAGAAAATACATTGATGGGGTTTTTTTTGCACCAATAAAGTTGTGGAGTTGTAAAGTATTTTGTCTCGTGTCAATTATATCGTTATCGCAAATTTTCAAATGTATATCGTGATAAATATTTTTGGTCATATCGCCCTGCTCTACATTGAAGTGTGACAAACATACAAAGAAACAGGAATTCAGGAAGGTTGCAAACACTTTCTCTGGTATTAATAACGTACACGGCTGAAGAGCTGGCAGTCCTTACAGGAACAGCATCGTTTACAAAGGTGAGACACGTGTCCTTCACATTCAGACATAAAGTGTTTCACATTTCATGTAAAGATCCTTTGAACCACACGAGCAGTTCTGTGATGCGCACTCATGCTGGTTATCACTGACCCCTGCAGTTTTCACACTTTGGTTACTAAAAGCAGAAAAGTGCTGCAGATTAAAGAGCCGTGGATTTTCACAGATTAAACTTTGTCTAATCTGAATGACTTTTTTAAACAAAAACTCAATCTTCAACATGCTGACCTTTCTTTAGCCTCACTGAACTACAGCTTAGCAATGCATGAACCAGTCTCCCACCTGCAGCTTGTGGACAGAGTGACCTTCCAAGCACTGACTGCTGCTGCCAGAATCAGTCCATGGCAGCAGAGTCCATCTGACTGCGAGATGAGAGCCTGTCCAGCAGTGACGGGGCTTAAAAATGTGGCCTATAAGGAAACTGATGGTGCCGTTTTCTCAGAAGGATGAGAAATTAAATCATAAAGCATACCTGGGGCTCCTGGGAAACACTGCACTGTGAACTGCACTATTCAGTCTTAAAATACAGAGACATTGTTTTTTATCTTATATACTAAACTGTATTCTGTGTACAGTTTCACACAAAACTCTATGTGCTCAAAGCGAGTGATCAAGACTTATTTGCTGCCCTGAATGATTATAAGATGCAGGAATGATGCCCAGAGAGCAGACGGTGAGCTGCTGCTCTATGTGACAAGCTTAATGAATGTAAACGTACCCATAATGTAAAAAGCACTGTTGTACTGTTGGCTGGGATTTTTAAGCTGAGCACATGTCCATCTTCTCCTTTTCAGGGTCACAGGGGGCGCTGGAGCCTATCCCAGCTGTCATAGGGCGAGAGGCGGGGTACACCCTGGACAGGTCGCCAGTCTGTCGCAGGGCCAACACACAGAGACAGACAACCATTCACACTCACATTCACTCGCACATTCACACCTAGTGGCAATTTGGATTATCCAATTAACCTATACCCACAAGCTGCATGTCTTTGGACGGTGGGAGGAAGCCGGAGTACCCAGAGGGAACCCACGCAAACACGGGGAGAACATGCAAACTCCACACAGAAAGACCCCGGCCTGATGATGGAATTGAACTCAGGACCTTCTTGCTGTGCGGCAACAGTGCTAACCACCGTGCTGCCGTGCTGAGCACATGTACTAGAGCAGCGGTCCCCAACCCCCGGGCCTCGGACCGGTCCGTGAGTCGTTTGGTACCGGGCCGCGAGAGTTGAGGCTCAGGTGTGAAACGTATAGTTTTCAGGGTTTTTATCGGTTTTCAGCGTTATTTTGTTATCGTTTTGATCATTTACTTGGTTTTCCTGGGTCTTTTCACGTGTGTTATGAATAAATCTTCTTTTTTTTGGTACTGGTACTAGTTTTATTTTGTTGTATTTATCCGCGACACCTTAAAAGCCGGTCCATGAAAATATTGTCGGGCATAAACCGGTCCGTGGCGCAAAAAAGGTTGGAGACCGCTGGACTAGAGTATACATTGTAACAGTAGTGATTTCATTTCTGTTCAAACCTCTTCAGCCTCATTTCTTTATATTTCACTAGGAAAACATGTAACAGTGATTTACTGAATCAATCCCATGATGTAAAAATTGTGTGTTTCTGTTTGTATAAGTGTTTTTCTTCTGTTGCTGTTACAACCAAATTTCCCCTTGTGGGACAATTAAAGGATTATTCTATTCTACATACGCTGCATAACAGAGTTTGTACAATGTTAACAAGCTTGAAAGCTAATACTTGGTGTTACTAATAATAATAATGAGTTTCTTGTGTTTGATTTTGTTTTTAAATCCATGAATGCTTTCGCCGCAGTGGCAGCGTGTTTGGGATCATTGTCAGGCTGAGAAATGAAGCTCTAACTAATCAGTTTTCAGGTGGTAGCTAAAATCTGACGGTACTTTTCAGTTTTCGTAATTCCATGAATTTTAACACTACTGGATTAAATACAACCCTAAACCATCACTTCCCTGACCTCCTCCATACTTACTGATGATGAAGCACACATTGTAAATTTGGATTCAACACTAAAACTGCTCAATGGACTGGTTCTTATACAGCACTTTTCTACCCCGTTGAACTGCACAGCATGTCTTTATCCTGTCTTCCTTCTCTCACCCCAACCAATCACAGCAGATGGCCCCGCCCCTCCCTGAGCCTGGTTCTGCTGGAGGTTTCTTCCTGTTAAAAGGGAGTTTTTCCTTCCCACTGTCGCCAAAGTGCTGCTCATAGGGGGTCATATGATTGTTGGGTTTTTCTCTGTATCTATGAAGCGCCTTGAGGCGACTTTTGTTGTGATTTGGCGCTATATAAATAAAATTGAATTGAATTGAATTGAACTGAACTGGACTGATATTGACAGCGACTTGTTGCCACAGCCTTTTCTCCCTGTTTCCTTTCATTAAAGTGGACACGAAGCACTAAATGTATAAAGGCTCATTTACACCACGCTCCCAAACACTGACATAGATGTAACACTGGCTGTTTGGCTGAATTTAAGAACAAGTGCTTAAAGTTTAGGGCCATCTACTGTCAGTTTGATCCCTGGGTTACACTGATTACACTGGTCCGGCTTATTGGTCTGGTGATTCAAACTGACTCTGCTCCACACTGTTGTCCTTCACGACATTACAGCTAACAGGTGGAATTTCCCGTGTAACTGCAGCTAGCCAAAGAACCACCTACTGCTAAAGACAGAGTGGAAGTGGACAGTGTTTCTTATGGTTAAAGGGTGGAACAAGCACAAAATGGTCAAAGCTAGCATAAGCATCATATACTGCAGGTATATCTACAGCCACTGTGACATGGAGGAGGAAGACAAACGTCCCCAAAGCATTTCAGAGGTGTCCCTGTCTGTGATACCATGTGTCACGAGCTGTTTACAAGCGACAACACCAACTACACCTGCATGCGCGCGCGTCCCCGCGTTGCTGCTGCTGCTGGTGGGGGTGGTGCAGTGCAATGCAATGCAACGCGACCCCCCGTCACAGCAGCACAGCCATGGATGTTACACCTCGGAATGCCTGTGTGCTCCTGCGCTGGAAGCTAGCTCTGCACCACCACCCCTAACCTCACACGAAATCACATCAGCACCTCTCATAGGGCTTCGTCAGAACAACGGATAAGTGCTCCGTTATATGATGTGTCCTCAGCGCCTGACTGGATCGCATTATCCCGAACAATAGCCTTAGTTACGACAAGACTGCTAATGAAGAAAAAAAGACAGGTCCTGCGTTTCATCAGAAGTGTCAGTGCCGTTTCAGCCATCGCAGCTATGAAATGCAGACAGGTTAGCATCACAACTGAGCTGGTTAGTTGTCCTTACCTGGATATCCAGCTCCAGAAAACAAAGGATGATGCTGCGGTTTCTCTCCGTTAGGTCAGAGCGTCTCTTCGGCCTGACAGCATCCTGTTTCCAGTCAGCAGCACCGCTGTGAGGCTGCGCGGCAGCACGAAGGCCGCTTCCGGTCACAACTTCAAGCATTATGGTCGACTTTGACCCTCGTTAACGTTTAAAATAGACAACTAAATATAGTTGTCTGTTTATAAAGGACAAAGAAGATATTCATTATACCCTAACAGATTTTAGTGAACCTCTAATAACTTGTTTATGTTGGCGTTTTGGCATTTTATAAAAGCCAATCATAAGATGCATCCAATCGTAAAAACAACAGTTAAAATGAACTACAATGAATGTAAAAGCATAAAAAAATCAGAAAGACTAGTCGTAATAAATATTGTAGCATAATATAATTGAGTGATGAGTGAATGAATTAATATACAGATACCTTTGATGTACTGTAGCTTGGCCTACTTTTACTTTTATTTTGAAAGGAAAAAAACCTTGTTTTCCGCTTAGTGATCCACTACTGCGGCTACCTTGACGGGGGCTCAGCCCCTGCAATAAAGTGGATAGATGCGGCTGAACGGGAAAGCAGCCTTGGACTGTCTGCTTCTTTACTTCATTTTAAACCCACTCTTAGCATAGACAGTCTTTTATCTCGATTTTCTACGTGGTGTCCTTCACTTTCCCCCCGTGACTCTTTGTATTTATGTTAGACGTTGGCATATCTAGTTCTTTGTTGGTGAGTTCTCCCCTGTGGAATGAATGGAGCGGTCCAGTCATTAAAGGGCCAGTGCGAATCTTATTTTTGACAGCTGGGTGGCCCACATGCATGTGCTAACAGCTAGAATAAGCATTTCTTGCAGCAGCACCCCAAAACTGGCTGAACAATTTCATTGTAAACTGTCCCATTAAACACACAAACACTGATTTAAGTTTTGATCAGGAATGGAGTGTTGCAAGGTTTTTATTAGAGCCTGCCGATAGAGCAGGCAACCTTGGTATCCTGGGTGGGTAACATGAAGCCAGAGCAGCGTCTGGTTTTGATACTGAAAACAAAATGTAATTGAAAGATTTAAAAAAAAAAACGTGAACTGAAAAAGCAAACACTGACACTGACTTTTTACATTTACAGTGTTTTTCCTTTTATGCTTGCAATTTATTTTTTGCTTTTTTCTGTTTCAATCCATTGTCACTGTTTTACATAACAGCAGTTAATGCATGCAATAATGTATTCAATAATCGTGCTGTCTGTCCAGACGGCACAAGTGTACTTCACAGAATAGGTGCACAAGTGAAAGTCCATTACACTAGAGATGTACCGATCTGATATTAAGTTTCGGTATCGGTCTGATACTGACCTAAATTACTGGATCGGATATCAGAGAGAAATAAAAAATGTAATCCGATCCATTAAATATCAAAAAAGCACCTCAGAAAACTTGCGACATGGCGTAACTCGGCTCATAACCGTAGCACGTCGGAGCAGTGTGCGTCACGTGATAGAGCGGCTGTGGCACGAGACCTGTTGTCTGGTTGAGCTTTTGTAGCCTCGCTACCAAACCGGCATTTCATCTACGAGAAAGTTTTCCCAGAGAGAAGTAAAGCAAGTGTGTAAGTTCATCTCTGAATGCTTGTAAAGCATTCCAGCGTTAAGCTTAACAACCGATATATGGAGCGACTGCCTCTCTCTCGCTCTCTCTCTCTCTCCTGCTGCTGCTTCAATCGTGAAACTGATCAATGATCAGCTGATCGGCTTTTCTGTCGCGAGTCCGTCTCTTGTTTGTTTTTGGTCCACTTTGCACCAGAAAGAGGAAACCAGCGGCTGAACAACAGCAGCACGTTTAAGCTTGATAAACTGTTGTTAGAATTTATTTAATATTATTTCTACACCAGGATCTTTTTCTACAGCTGACGTAACTGTGCAGGGGCGGATCTAGCAAAGTTTAGCCAGGGGGGCCGATAGGGCATGAACAGGGAAAAGGGGGCACAAAGACATACTTTTCTTTCTTATTCTCATTTAAAATGTCGAGCTTTTAATAATTAATTATCAGAATCTTACACCCAAAGTTTTAATCTGATGTAAAAAGTATAGAAGTCCATTACTGTATATAGTAACTATTAAGCCAGAAACTTCTACCAAAAGAAGCCAGCTCATCTACGATTCGGAACAATCAACATTGGAACTCTGACTGGACGCAGCCGAGAGCTGGCCCAGGTTCATGGACTCAGCTGCTCTACCGTAATGTCACAAGCGAGGTCCGATGTTCAGCGGGAGCATCACCAGCCTTCCCGATTACCGTTGGCGTCCACCAGGGCTCAGCCCTCTCGCCCCTGCTGTTCACTCTCTGTATGGACACCGCGACGGCTGATCTGCAATCACCACATCCGTGGAGCCTCCTGTATGCAGATGATGTCTGCCTGCAAGCATGGAAAGACCGGCTCTTCGAAAACGGCATGCACCTGAACATCAAGAAGACTGAGTACCTTGAATGCGGCCCCCAGACCAACAGTACCATCACTATCGACGGCGAGCCGCTGACTAAAGTTGCCCAATTCAAGTACCTCGGGTCCCTTGTCACCTCGGACTGCAAAACTCTACCAGACGCCAGATTCCGTGTCAACACAGCGTGGAGGAAGTGGCATCAGGTGAGTGGAGTCTTTTGTGACAAGAGAATGCCAATCTATCTTAAGGCAAAAGTCTATAAGTCAATTGTGCGCCCAGTGGCACTCTACGGGTCAGAGTGCTGGCCAGCGACGACCAAACACGAACAAGCCCTTCACACCATGGAGATGAAGATGCTGAGGTGGCCTCTGGGTCTCACACGACTTGACCGAGCGAGGAACGAAGATGTCAGGAAACAATGGGGAGTGACACCGATCACAGACAAGATGCGAGAGGCGAGGCTCCGATGGTACGGCCATGTTGTCCGTGGCGATAAAAATTCCATCACAAAGACAGCCCAGCAATTAGATCTGAATGGAAACAGGCCCAAAGGAAGACCAAAGATGGACCGAATCAAGGATGATATGAAGGCTGTGAATGTTACACCAGAAAACGCCCTTGATAGGAAGAAATGGAGGAAGGCATGCAAGGTAGTGGAGCTGCGTCGTGGGATATGAACTGCTAGAAGAAGAAGAAGAATATAATATATAACATCTAATATACCCTAGTAAGCTATAGTACTTTTTCCTTTGGGAAGATACCATCTGTGCAGTCTGCAGTTCTGTTGAAGAAAGATGTTGAATCTATTTAATTATTCTTGAAAAATAATGGATTTCTGTGCATTTTTTTTCACACTGCATCAAATTAAAGTTGATTACGTCGATTAAGCATCATGAGGTGGAGGGTGGTTCCCTATTTTTTTTTTCTTGCAGCAACAAATACATAATATTCCAGAAACACGCTTTGCCGATCCGATCAGCTGTTCATAACATTTCCTACGTTGGAATACAAGTCAGCGCGAACTTTCACATGTCCGCCATGACCTGCCCGAAACCGGAAGTGACATTTTTGCGGAAATGTAGTTTTTTACCATCAGGGCCTCATGAGCCTATACTGGTGTTTTTAAAAGTTATCTTTGACTTTATGACTTTCTGTGTGGTTTCTGGGATGCTTAGGACTCATATTGCACTGCTGGAAATAGTTTATTTTGATGCATATGCTGCTTTTTTGCAAATTTGCATTAGTGATGCGCAAATCATGAACGAGTCGTTCAATACTCGAGAATCACTTTACTGACTCATGAATCATGATTCACAAGCCCAACTGACTCACTGACTCATCACTGTTGCTGTTAGCAGCAATGTATCTAGCTTATAATTAAAATTGTAACATCCAGTATCTTAACCGAAAACAATTCTGCTCTGAACTGGAAGAAAAAACCCTGAGTAGAAGCTCACATCAACACAATAGCTCCTTGGTTCACAGTAGCATCGCTCTGCTAACATGCTAACAGCACATTTGAGCTACTCACCCCCTCCCTTCCTGTGCTGAATCACAGAGCGAACGAATCACTCACTTACTCAACCCCTCCCTCCTGGCTCACAGCTTCTTCTTCTTCTTGGTTGGCAACCAATGTTAAGGCGCATTACCGCCCCCTGGCTCACAGCTCAGTGGACATTTAGAAGAGAAAATATATATTTAACACATTTAAGGAAAATACTAATAAAATAAAAATAAACAAAATAAATGTTTATTAAGCAATTTTGATAGGAAATTGCTTAATTTTAGAAATGTTTTTGCTCTTTTTTGCTCTATAAAATAGTTGTTTTCTTTTTCAATCACTCATCTTAGCAGTAGGATTTACATGAAAAGAGAAACAAATTAAGTTTGAGTGAAAATGTACATTTTTTGCACTCTCTGGTCAACTGACTCAGTGAATCAAATGACTCAAAAAACCCGATTCACTTTGGTGAGTGACTCATTAAAACTCGATTCAGTAAAAAGAATCAAATTTACCATCACTAATTTGCATTATAATATTTATTTTCATTTTTCCTGCAGTTTATAAAAGTTGGTGTATTTCAAAAATAAAACTATGAAGACACTCAAAATAAATTTCCTGTGGTGGGAAACTAGTTTGGGCAACTTTTTTGTATTTACAGTTTTGAGGTATAAACCTCTTAAATTTCTCTAACTAGAAATATATGTTAAAAAAACAAAAACGATTTTCAATTTTTTTGTAGTTTATTGCACTTTTTTGCAATTTATGTAATTACTATGCACTTAAAGCAGACATATTATTAAAATTTGGGCTATAATGGTTGTATTGATGTATATCAACTTGAAATGCTCCCAAAAATGGCTCCACAGCATGTAAAAATATAATATAAGCTCTGACGGACTTTGTTCTATGGTAGGTCTTAAAGGGTCAAGTTTATTAGATTGATCAGTGTTGCTGAACTATGAAATATTTTGGGTGCAGTGTATTTTTTGCATACAGGTATAACAGAATAGCTTTAGTGTTTGTTTTTTTAAACTTGAATTTGAACTTATACAAAATGCAGCAAGATATTAAAAAAACAGTTTTAATAAAAAAAACACACTATATCGGATTCATATCGGTATCGGCCGATATCCAAATTTATGATATCAGTATCGGACATAAAAAAGTGGTATCGTGCCATCTCTACATTACACTAAACATTATTTTGGTGTATTGCATTCAACTGTGTCATAAAATGTAAATAGAACCCAAGTGAATGTAAAATTAATGACATAATACTTTTATAACCGTTTTATAAAATTTAAAGCTGGAAAATTGTGTGTTAAAAACAAAACAAGGAAATTACTGCCATGCGATATTTTCTTAAAAGAATGACTAGCAGAGAAAATGCTTGTAACATACATGCACATGAAGATGAACAAACAAATATTTTTTGAATTAAAGTAAATATACCTGATGAAACATTTATTTTTACACTTTAGCAACATGCTTACATTTTACAACATTTAGCTGCTACTTGATAATAAATGTTTATAAGTCTGCTTTATGCTACATTTCTGAAAGGAAAACAATATAAACATGCTGAGAGAGGAGCTATTTTAGTAAGACATCCTTATAAATATCCATCAACATATGTAACTATTGATTTTTGTATTATTTTTATGGCATACAGGTGGATACAGAAAGACTAATAAAACAAGTACTAGAGAAAGTGTTTCCTGAAGAAAATGTGGTGGATGCTGACAGCTGAATGGTTCGACTTGAATTATAATTGTTTAATCGTACACCGGTGAATACACTGAATATGGCAGATCATTCACATGAAAGCCAAAGTGCAGAACTGTCGAAAGCTGAAGTTCACACAGAAGATGCTTATTTCTTAAAATAAGGTTAAACGTTTGAAAGTAGCTGAACATCTTTGAAGTCTACATTAGAAAAAAACTGACAAAAGAAAATTTGGAACCAACAAATAATCTGAATGAATATTAAAAGCTGATATTCTTTAAATCACTTGAAGAGTGCTATTATGTATTTTAAATATCTAAAGCCCAGAATATTTGCACAATATTTGATGTGTGTGAGAGTACCATGAGTGGCATAAGGAGAAACAGAGGAACTGGCAGCAGGTAAAATAGTTTTTAAGGTTTAACTGGTTTGTGTATTTCACTTTCACACTGTGCGTTAGTGGGAAGATAAACTATACAGACTTAAAACAGAGACATTAAATGAGGTTAGATGAGTTTACCACAAACAGGTAAATGGTGCCAGTCCAGATTTGAACCACCTGTCTGATGAAGACAAATCCACCAATGAAAAATAAGCCTGAAGTTAAGGTGCTGATCAGAATGCTCTGTTATTCCCATACATTTAAATTCACCAACTGCCAACAGCTTCAGGTTAGACAGCAGTAAAGTCTGACATGCTGTTACTCTGTTACTCTGTTGCTGCACTTGCTGAAAAACTACTTCCATCAAAATTATCTTTGAACTGTGAGGGTCTCGAGGACTTCTCACTCTACATGTAGTCTGAGGCTACGTCCACACGTACCCGGGTATTTTTGAAAACGCAGATTTTTCTACGCGTTTGCACCTTTCGTCCACACGTAAACGGCGTTTTTGGTCACTGAAAACGGAGATTTTTAAAAACTCCGGCCAGGGTGGATATTTTTAAAACTCCGTTTTTGCGTTTACGTGTGGACGAGAAAAACGCAGAAAACGGAGAAAACGCAGCGTCAAAGATGTGCGCCTTTTTTGACGTCACACTGTGCGCCACGTTATTGCTTCGGTGAAATGAATTTCTACAATACTGTTACTGTTAATTGTCTCTGCAGTGTTTAAATGCTTACATATACACACACAGTTACTGTCCCTCCACACATACGACTCGGTTCTGCTTCTATGCCCCAGCTTTGTTTACTTTTTCCCACCGAGGCTTCTAGACTTCTGATTGGCCAACATTTCTACACAGTTAGGAATATATCGCCACCTGCTGCTTTGGCATGTTCCTAGCAGCATTTTCCTTCATTTCTGCCTTTACGTGTGGACGGGATTATTTTTTAAAACGAAAACGGAAAATCTCAGTTTTCAAAAATACTCGTGTACGTGTGGACGTAGCCTGAAAAACAGCAGCTTGGTATATCAGCTGCTGATATGTCAAGTTTGCAGGTATATCAGCACGAGACATTCTTACATAAGAGATTGTTAAAGTCTCTAATTCAGTAAACCATAACTGGTCCAGTCTGTTTGGATGAATATAGTACCGCTAAGTTAGTCTGTGTCCATTTGTTCACACATTTTCTTAAGTGCTTATCCAGTTCAGGCTTACAGTGGGACTGCAGCTGTGTTTAATAAATAAACCTTACAAAAGTTAACAATAAACCTGCATCCATGTGTGTTGTTGTCCACAATGATGGACACAAGACCAGATGTCTGTTGTCATATTACATTAGCATTCCTCACATATCGATCAGATGCTGCGCAGTACAATCCTGACACGAGAGAGATAATTGTCTATTCAACATCATTACACGACACACTGATGCTGCATGATGCAGATAAAATCACTTAATCCTCTTCTTTTGTGGATTCTTCAAATCATCAGACAATACCGATAGAATTCAGAAGAAGTTGGGAAAGAAATATTTAAGGCCGTGTACTGAAACGTTTTTTTCGGCTTCTACAACTCAGGTTTTGGTTGTGCTTAAGTAAAGCTGACAGTCTAAGACGTCCCGGTGTTGATATTTGACGGAAAGAGAAAAGCTCACTTGTTTGAATTTTTTTTCAATTCAATTTATTTATGCAGCGATCAGGGTCACCTGGTCCAGCCCTAACTATATGCTTTAGCAAAAAGGAAAGTTTGAAGCCTAATCTTAAAAGTAGAGATAGTGTCTGTCTCCTGAATCCAAACTGGAAGCTGGTTCCACAGAAGAGGGGCCTGAAAACTGAAGGCTCTGCCTCCCATTCTACTTTTAAATACTCTAGGAACAACAAGTAGGCCTGCAGAGCGAGAGCGAAGTGCTCTAATAGGGTGATATGGTACTACAAGGTCATTAAGATAAGATGGGGCCTGATTATTTAAGACCTTGTATGTGAGGAGCAGGATTTTGAATTCTGGTTTTAACAATTAGAGTTTTTGAAAAGATTCTGACCGTAAACAGCTTTTACAGGTTGGATATTCTTTGACATAGATGTCAGGTTTCTATGTCCCAGTGAGCCATTTGCACTAACCAGTGACATCATCTTGTCATGGGAGACCACACCTACCTCCCAAGTTAACTGCAACCAAAGATAACCAGTGGGGGTTAGCCACTGATGTGCTTCCAAGCTAGAAGCCCTGCTCACATTCACTGCCAGTTAAACACCTTGGAGAAACTCACGAACCCTAACAGCAAAGTGACATGATATAGGTCGTGTCCAAATTCATGGGCTGCATCCTCCTGAGGACCCGGCCTTTGCGGTCTACGTGGGCCGGGTCCTCAGAAGGTCGGGTAAGCCCGAAGTAAACGGCTGGGGAAATTGGACGGTCTAACCTTCTGATTAGCGTCACCGCTGTGTTGGTGGAGTTTAATAAACTCGGCCGTCTGCTCCTTGCTATCTAAAATATAACCGGACACTGGCGTAAATTCTCGACCGTCTCACACTTCTGTTTAATCAGTTTTCTGTTTGACGTTTATTCAGCTGTGTGAAAATCCCGGAGGAACCCACCCGGGGGATTAATAAAGTTTTATTTTATCTAATCTAATAACTTTAACCTCAGCCAAACCGTTTTACTCACGAACAAATAAAACACTGAAAAAAGCCCAACAATAACATTTTTAGGTTGTCTAAGTGACATATATTACGTTTAACCTGAGTAGCGAAAGTCCGCGGTGATCTGAACATGATGTGCCGGGAGTTGTGCCGTTCTCGGCGGCTTCAGTGACCCTCGAGCTCCCGGCTAGCTATCGAGCTGGTGGGTAGCAGATGCTCCGAAAACGTCGAAGCACTTTTGCAAATATGCAATATCTTGATAAACCGAGCAGATATTTGATGTTTACACAGCTACTTTCTCGCCTGAAAATATGTTAAAAGTTTATTTTGTGACCCAGAAAGATTAGTAAGAGTAATTTTAAAACTTAGTAGCGGCCGCCATTGTTGGAAACTGGAGTTTGGCTGGGCCGCGCTATGAATTCTGGGATATGTTAGGCCACGAAGGACACACCCGACCCATCCTTCAAATTCGGGGAAAAGGAGGACGCATTTGTCGGCTGCATTCGGAGGAGTCTATGAATTTGGACAGCCTTCGGCGCGTCGCTGTGATGTAATCAGTCTACAAATGCGGCCTCAGGAGGAAGCAGCCATGAATTTGGACACGACCATAAACTCACATACAGCTGTGTCAGAAAGTGAACCAAGTCATTTACTTAAAGACAAAAGGGGATTAAATGAATGGATGGATGGAAGTTAGATGACTGAAACAATAAAAACACAAGTTCCTTGATAAAATTATTAATTATACTGAGCTTATATCAACAGTTGCAACAGGTTAAGCTACCTGAGACATTGGATTGATTTATTGTTTATATCCACCTGACTGGTTTCAACTCAGATATTCTGCTTTTTCCTTTTGGTAGATGAAAGCAGCTCTTTGCTGTTTCTGCCTCTATGCTGATGCCAAGAAGAAGGAGAATCCTTCAAAGAAGTGACGTTCATAGTCTCAGTCCACAGTGTGCCCATCATGGTAACACACTGCATGTGGTCTTACAACAATCAATACACTGATCAAAAACTGTGAAATATTTATTTCTGTTTGGAGATGTGTTATATCTGTGCATGCAGGGGTTTGTTATTGAACATTGTCCTGTTCTGTTTTCTACTTTGATGACCACCTACACCCCACAATACTGTTTTAAAACGTGTTGTTTTCAGTGTCTGATCATTGTCATATAAATTAGTTTTACATGAATGTTGCTGTTTCATTTGGGATCTTTTAATGCTTACTGAGGTACACGTCTACATTCGAGACATCGATGCCTATTTATGAGACCGTGTATGCAAACAGTACATTGTCACAATCAGCGTTTTGGTTTTAGTTTATGTTTAAGTCCTTTAGGTTTTCTAAGTTCGTCCTATCATGCCCAGGTTGTCATTATAGTTCTTTGTTTGTTAGTTTCCCTTTGTGTTTTCTACCCTTGTATAAGTCTCGCCTGTGTTTCATGTCTGCATGTCATTTGTTGTCAAGTTCATGTTGTCATGTCTGTCTCATTGTGTTTCCTGTTTTATTTTGAAGAGGTCATGTGTTCCTGTGTTCGTTGCGTTTAGTTTTGCTCTTCTACTGCATGTCATTATGTTCATTTGTGTCAGCCGTTTTTCCCCATGTGTTTCCTCTTCCCCTGATCACCTCCTGTGTGCTTTTAGTCTGTGTGTGTTCATTCTTTTCGCCTTTTGAGCGTCTGCTATCCTACCTTGTCTCCATGCCAGGTCTCTATGTCTATGGCTACGTTCACACTGCAGGCGAACGCGCATCAAATCCGATTTTTTGACCCTATGCGACTCATATCCGATCATGGTATGACAGTGTGAACGGCACAAATCCGATATTTTCAAATCCGATCTGGGTCACTTTCGTATGTGGTGCTGAATCCGATACATATCTGATGTTTTAGAAAGCTGCTGTTTGATGGTCATGTCGCATTAAATCCGTCTTTTACGTCACTGACACAAGACAGACGCCAATTATCAGCGCTGGAGAAGACATCGTGAACGCTTCCTGTCCATCCAGTGAAACTGTTGGGAAGACAACGTTGGAGAAACGTGAACATTTTATTTGTACTGTATAATCTGCAGATTCTGACAGAAATCTGCAACTATCCTTTGAAGCACCGCTCCTCTAAAACAGCAATAAGGATCATTATTAGGTTATTTACATTATTATGTAAATAACAAAATAACTTAAAGCAAAAATTGGGAAACGTGAAGTCCGAAGTCTTTATATTAAGGCCATCAGTCAAACAATACTGTTGCTCTGGGTCTAAACAGAGCGCGTTGTGTGTGACGTCTTCTTTTGCGCATGCGGCCGCTTTGAGCGTTCACACTAGAGCGCGTTTGCTGTCACATTTTATTTGTAGTGTGAACGAGCAGACAAAAAAATCGGATTTGATCCAAAAATCTGAATTGAGCATCAAGACCTGCAGAGTGAACGTAGCCAATGTCTATGTTCCAGGGTTTTGTTATGTTTAGCTCACCCAGTTTAGGTTATGATTTAGTTTTGTCTTTACTTTAGTTTTTCTTTGCTAAAATCAGTTTCAATAAACGGCTCGTTTTCAGTTAATATTAATATTATATTTTGCATGTACGCACTTGGGTCCAACCTCTCCCCTCCCTACAGTCTGCCTCTGCCAGACTGTGACGTACATGCAGCATGCTGCAGTTTCTTTTTTAATTTGACAGACTGAACTCAGGACGTATCTGCTTTTGACTAAGCAAGAATCTGACCCAGTTTCTACCTGTATCTACTGTTTCATGATTTGACTGAAGTTTGCTAAACTATAACTGTCAGTGTTTATCCTGCTCTCAGAGGGCAAAGGAATGAAATAGACTATCCAAGCTCTTTCATTAGATACACAGTGTGAAATTCATAATTCTCTCAACAAATAAAACTATAATGGCAAACATGAACAGCTCTGCTTATTTCTGAGACAAAACTTTATTCTTCGACTGTTTGAATATTTAGACAGTCAAAGAAAGCAAATATATATCCATTTACTTCCTGTTGACCATAACCTCAAAACTATTTTCCGGAAACGTCTTTATCCTGTGCTGTGTGTGGAGGCTCGATCACCTCAGTCAGTGCTAGCTAACATGACTGAGTTATGGTCTCCATGGTTACATCACACTTTACATTATTACATGTTAGCAGCTTCCAAAGATATAGCTCTGTACAGCTGTGACACTTTCACTGTTTGCAGATTATTCCATATGTTTGATAGTTATGAAGACTGGATATGTTGTAAGCTCATGCTAGGCTGTTGCTATGGTGTTTGCTGTTTTTGGCTGTCCGCCGTCGGAGGGCTGCGTTCCATTTCAAAGTGCTGACAGTCTGCTGTAACTCGCCAGGCTAAAGTCGCTAAAGACCAGGCTCTTTAGTTGATGTTTTACAGTCCTGAATGACTCCTTGGACATTAATATAATTCACTGAAGTGGAGTTTAAATGCACTTTATATTCAGACTGTGTATTTTTTACATTGTTACCTTTAATAATGTCATGACTAAGGTTTACTGGCTGGAGGTTTGATGGATCAGGCAGACGATAGAGTCAAAGACGGACTTGAATACAAACAGCCATGTTCTCATTTGCAAGAATCCTACTTTGATTTTTGTTTACATTCTAATTCTTTTTAACCAAATATTGAATATAATATGATATGGATGTACACTCTCTTTTACTCAGGGATCCCAGGACACAGCCCCACCATGAGCCTGGGAGGATATGTGGTTACAAGATGAAAGGACTGATATTGAATATGAATATTACATGCAAATTGAATTATAATACAAATTCCTAGATATTCGTTAAATCCAGCAAGAGTAATATCGATTACATATGTCTGAATTGCTAACCCTAGCTTAATAAACATTAATGTTACATGAGTAACTTTAAAGTTTCAAGTAGGTTCATTAACATATGACGTCTACATACACACAAAGAGTACCTTGCCTGTGCGTTGTGTAAGTGTGTGTGTGTGTGTGTGTGTGTGTGTGGGGTCAGAGTGTGACCCCATAAAGACTTCCCTAAACCTGCTGGTCTGGAAGTCCAGCAGTTTATCTAAACAAAAGGCACTTAGCCTAAAACAGACATAGCTACGTTTATCCTACCATAAAACAATAAGACGAGGTATGACCTCTCTCATGCTCCCAGAGCGCTCTGGACTGCACACAAAGTTTGCAGACTATTAAGGATCAAACCTCTACCAATCTAAAACTAATTATAAAACTCTAAGCATATATAAGTAGACATTTCTAAGCATAAATGACAATCAACAATACAAAACCTAACAGGCAGTATTGTTCCTAATCCCATCTGCTTTGAAATACTGGACTTTCAAATTTACCTAATGAAAGATAATAACTCACTGTGGGAAAGCTGTGTCATTAAAATGAAAACATCTGTGTCATGTGTAACACATTCACAGAGGAAGAGGACACGCAGAGGTTGTGTTGAAGTCAAAAATCCAAATCTTGAGTCAAAAACAGGCAGCGGTTACAAACAGAAAGATCAGCAATCCATTAAACAGTCTACAGGGTCAAACATACAGAGAATTCAAACAGCAGTAAAAAATAACCACTGAAAAACTTAACACGGTGATGTGGGAACAAAGAGACGCAGCTGTTTACAAGCTCAGTTACAAAGGAGAAAAACTGTTAAAGGCAGCACGCAAACAGCAGAATACAGAAAGAGTAGAGATTACAAAATAAATATGGAAATTACTTCCAACTTACTGAGAGCAAGGGTTACCTGGACTACTTGAATATTTGATAAAGTCACTGAGTCAACAATTGAGTGTGGCTGGTAAAGATGAAAACACATACAGAATGTAAACTGTCTGAGTTTGGTGAACTTTGTTAGTAACAACGCCAAAAAACAAGACAAAACACACAAACATAGTAATGATTCATAAATAATTTAAAAGCATTTAAACATTCTGTTCATGGATGTGCTGCCCCTTTAAGGCAGGCATGATAATTTGGGTGTGTGTTTTTTGTACCAGCAGACTTGCCGTAGTACCGCGCCAGTGAAAAACAGTCCGTTAGACAAACTGTTGTCTGTTCCACTTTTTGTTCACTTTTTCTTGCTGGGCCTGAGAGAGCACATACCTGTAAGTAGTTGCTATTTGTTTTGTAAGCTTTCCCGCGATAGTTTTGTGTAGCAGTTTAGAGGTTTGTATGGAAAACTTTCTTTTGTGAGGAAAAACGGCCGCGATGCTAACACGTTAGCCCGTCTATGGTATTTCCTATGTAATGTTAGCATTAAGCTAAGCGCTAAATGCGTGGGCCTAATAACCAGTGAAAGGGTTTGGATAAGTTTGTGTTTATGTGTTATATACATTGTAGTGCATGACTTAATGTTTGATGTTGTAAAGAAAATGCAATTACAGCAGAAATGTAATATTTTTTTGTTTGTTTCTGTTTTACAGTGCTTCAACAGTAAACATCTAAAACGTATCCGCTGACTCCTGGATGTTTATTGTGGACCTGTTAGCTATCTGCCAAGCTAGAAACCAGCTTCACACCCTAGTGAGGGCAGAATAATGGATTTTTACAGTCTTAGTTCTGCTCGTTTTCATCTTCATAATCATACATGACACAGGGAGGTCCTGAGGTGGGCGGGGCTGCCTCTGGTGGTGTAACTATGAATGGCAAGAACAGCATCTGGCACCTGCTGGTGAAACATCACAGCACACTGGCACGGTTTCCTTTCCAGCTGTTTGACACTTCAAGATTAAAGGGAACAAGAAGAAATCGTGATATGGCGTGTGTTTAGAGTGACCGCATGATGGTTACTGTAGGTAACTATACAGCAGAAGCAGACAGACCAAGAAAAATCAGATGCTGAATGTTGCAGGAACTCATCTGTGGTGATCGCTGAGGGCTGCCATGTTCTTTTGTTGAAGTTGGCTGGTTGGACAGCCTGACAGCGATATCCTGCCCATCTGTGGAAGTTTGAAAACACACATGCAATGATGTGTCTGAATTATGGTCAAAGTTGGATGTTAAGTTTTGTCCTTTAAAAACTTTTGTGTATTTGAAAGTACTAGAGTTTAAGGCTAAAATGGCTCAGATCGTCTGTCTCTAAGAGTATCTCATTAGAAAGTGGAGACAAGTTTATCCACTGATCCTTGTCGCTTTACCTGGATGTTTTCTTTGAAGCTGGATGAAGACTGCTCTCTCTCAGTCCTGTTCTAGCTTTGCAGACCAGTTCGCTCTGGGGTTACAGTCATCACTCCTAAAGTGACCAACAAATAAATATTATTAAAGATTTACACACTTCATTAGTGTGAAAACATCTGCATCTCATTCCACTCTCCATTCCTACTCTAAACACCAGCCAACAAAGATCACAGTAAAATGTAAAGAACACACTACGTACAACATGAGAGGTCACAACTCTTTCTTTTCTAGCTGTGGATGGTTTATCTTCTGCCTCTTATGAGAGATCAGATGAGAATCTTCATTTTCTCTGCTTTGTCTAACCTCCACAGAGCCTCTGCATCTGTAAGCATAGAAGATGTAGAATATACATTTGATGACACAGCACAGGACTTGTGCCCTCTGGTAGCTCTTCTGAGGAAACACCACCGTCTCTCACAGCGTCACCATCTGTGAGCACAGGCTGCTGCTCTGCCAAATGTAGAAAATCACACACAGAAGTGAAGAGTATTACTACTATTAAACATTAGAGCTGCTTTGTGATGTGTGTGAATGAGAGGGAGATATACTGTATCATACTGAAGATGCAAGGAAGTTTAAATACCTGGAGTCAACCGTAAAAGGCATTGGGCACCCGATTCGCATGTTATCAGTCCAAACAATGGGCATTATTAGCAGAAACCAGCCCCATAGATTTGGGCCAGTAGGGGCCTTCTACACCGAGTTTGTTCAGAAGGTTGTTGTCATCCATTCAGATGGGGGATCACTACCAGGAGGATGGGAAGACTCCCTAGATTCTGGTGGATATGGCAGTGTTTACAGGTAAGACCATTGCAATGGAGAGCATTTATAGGGACTATAATAAGTCAGCGAGTGTCAGTAATGTTAATGTGGTTACCAGGAGTATTATTATCACGTGCTTTACTGTCTTTATGGTGCTGGCTTAAAGTTTGGGTGTATAGGTTGCTCATACTGACTCAGGGTCAGTGTAAAATAAAATCCTACCTGTCTGAACAAAATCTGTCTCCTTTAATCAGCCGACAGATCTGACAAACCTCAGGATGCAGCTTTAATGACCCTCTTAACTGCTGGCACGAGAATCCATGAACACATAACTCCACTCCATTACATTGGCTCCCTGTTAAATATCGCATAGATTTTAAAATTCTTTTGTTCACTTTTAATATTCTGAATAATTTAGCACCCAGCTATCTTTCTGAACTACTCCACTCATACAATCCCAACAGAGCACTTAGATCGTCCAATCACAGGCTCCTAGCACAGCCTAGGTCTCGAATGAAGTCGAGAGGAGACCGGGCCTTTGCATCCGTGGCACCCAGACTCTGGAATAACCTCCCTGTTCATATTCGTACTGCCGAGTCGATCCAGTCTTTTAAATCATGTCTTAAAACTTATTTTTTTACTTTGGCTTTTGATTCTGTCTAGTTGGCTGGTCTAGCTTGTTGTGTTACCTATTGTTTGTTGTCCTCTTTTATTGTTTGTTTTAACTGTCTCATGCTTTTACTGACTGTGAAGCACTATGGTCAACACTGTTGTTTTAATATGTGCTGTATAAATAAATTTTGATTTGATTTGATTTCTATTTGGCACACCTGTTACACTGGAGCATTAGTTAGAAACTTAGTAATGTTTACATCATGCAAACACTGCCACACTCTGGGAAATACTGCACAAACATTTGCTGTCATTAACGTTAAACAATGCCTGTCTGTCTGCGCTGAACCTTTTCTGATCAGGTTGAGTCAGGCTGGATCAGCTGAATGTGTTATGTGTAAATATCAGTAGTTTTTATTTAGGTGTGAGAAAAATACTCAAGTCTCATTTAGAATTGTTAAAATGAAGGTGGTGAGGAGATGTATGACCAAAGGTATCATAGTCAATGCAAAATGCTGGACTTTGTGAGGTCTGTTTAAAGTAGACTAAAAATGAACTGCAGGTTCCTGAGAAGTGGAGCGTGGGCACAGAGACACATGGTCATACATATAGTTGTAGCCAGCTTGCAGTCGTTTTAAACAGACTTGCTACTCTAATGTCTGCCACAGACTGGAACCCATTGTGAATTGAATGGGCAGAAGAAAACAAATGAATAGACGGATGTTATTTTAAATTGTTCTAGAAATCCGAGCTGTCAGTGTGTCCTTGGATTTTGTGCTATTAATATTAGAGCTAGCAATCTTTCTTACAGAATCCCTACAATAAGCTATTTCCCCTGAGATTACACCAATATTTACCAGTGGGCCATGACAAACGTGCTGCGTACATGAAAGATGTAAATCAAACCACATCTTAACTGCTTACAGTTAAGGAACACGTTCATATTTAACTGAAAGATAAATCAATAATTTTCTGTATATTTGTGATCAATATTTGATTACTGATTCCAAAATGGCCTTTATGGAAATCCTGTTTGGGTTTTTTCATTTTACGTCTCTTTTCAGTTTGTCTCCACAGTCACTGTCCACATGGGTCAGAAGCACTCTGCTAACATCAGCAGCAACATCCACCCAGACAGCATTTTACAGGTTTTTGTCTGTGACTGGAGAGTTAGAGTTTCCTGAGGGGTTTTGCAGCTCTCTGTGCTGGAGGAACAGCTTCACACTAAGTCAGTTTTCAGAAATCTATCTTAGTGTTTCTTTCTCTGTAAAAGAAGTCGTGTCTGTTTAAGTGACTCCATGAATGCAGCCTATGCCTCATACGATGTAAAATGTATAAATATTGCTTGTTTTCTGTTATTTCACAGGGAAGGAGACATTGCATTTTAAGTAAGTTTAAGTATGTGGTGAGGCGTGGTCTACGGTGCCATGCGACTGATTCCCCATGTTAAAACATGGGGAATCAGGGTTTGGGTGAGAGTTGCAAGTACTTTTGTGGTGTGATGTGCGGCTGACAGCCGAGAGCTGCAGCCAGAATAAATAAACTGGATCCAACATCGAATCTGTGGTCCCAGTTACACCACAAAGTACACCATAAGTAACTTCACAGCAATTCAAAAGCATTAAATGTTTTGGTGGTAGTAGACTTCTTGCAAAAGTAGAGTTAATTTTACTCTAAGTAGAGTCACACTCTTTTAATGTAACTCCGAGGTGTAAAATGATAGTAGTTAAAACCGAGTGTTAAAAATGAGTGTTTCTATGTCAAATCTGGAGGTGTTACAATGGAAACATTAACTCTGAACTCCTAGAGGGGCTATGACACTAATAGAGTAAATTCACAGACTCCGCCCCCAGCACCACAGGTTCCAATCGAAGCTGAAGTGAAGCCGTTTCAGAACAATTTGCTCTACATATTTCTGAGTTGTTTGCCATGCTTGGTTCAGTCAGAGTTAACGCACCAACTCTCCAGAAAGAGTTAAATTAACTCTCTGGTGTGGAGCCATATAGACACTTTAATAGAGTTGAAATCAAATCTGACCGTGTTAATTTTGACATGCGGGATTTGCTGTGTTAAAATACTCTGTAAGCAATTTACATTAATAATTAATTTTAATTTTAAGTATTTAAACTTACTTAAAATGCAATCTGTGTCTCCTTCCCTGTAAAATACTTGGAAGTAAGACAAGAAAAAGTGACTTCATAATACAGACTGCGCCTCGAAAAGTATTAAGACAGAAGTTTTACAGAGATGTTTTCTTTTTAAAAATAATATAATATAATATAATGAAATATAATAAAATATAATATAATATAATATGATATTTTTAAAAAGAAAACATATCTGTAAAACTTCTGTCTTAATACTTTTCGAGGCGCAGTCTGTATTATGAAGTCACTTTTTCTTTTTAAAAATATTATATTATATTTTATTATATTTCATTTTATTATATTATATTATATTAAAATAAAATAAAATAAAATAAAATAAAATAAAATAAAATATTATATTATATTATATTATATTATATTATAATAAAATAAAATAAAATATTATATTATATTATATTATAAAGCAGTCTACCTTACCAGTATAGATCTGAGCTTTAACAGTGAGAAAGTTTTACTGTTAGTAAATGTGTTGAGGTAGTAATGTGAAAACCACCACATGATGTTATAGTGCTGAAAGACACCATTTTTTGGCATTACTGAATGAATGTGGTAAAACATAATAAAATAATGTACTTATAAATGTAAATATACTTATGTAGTGCCTTTCTACTCAAGTTAAACACTGAAAAAATCTCATTCATCCAATGATACTTTGATATGTGGATCACAGGAGGCAGGAATCAGTCTGTTGCACTTCCAGTTTGTAGACAACTGAGCCACAGCTGCCTCACAGTGCCATCTACTTCATCCAATGTAATGTAATGTCCATCAGGTCAAGATGATTTGCTCGTGGACAGCAGTATTGGAGAGGAAGAGGGAAGGAAAGACACGTCTATGGAATTGTTTTTTCTGTCAAAAGTTGTGCGTAGGGAAATTCATAATTGGAGCATATAATTTCATTTCACAAGCGCAGGTATTCAGTGCTACTCATACAATTAAATTCCTTGTGCATAAATTCAACAACTGCAGCCATGTACCTCTCAAATAGCATCATCTTCTTCTGTGATGATCAGCTGTCCCGCTTGATAACCCTCAAAACTAGCAGGTTTTGAGGGTTATCAGGATCAGGAAAGGAAATCTAGCAACTATAACTTGGCCAAAAAAGAGACAGAAGTCTAGATGCTGGTGACGGTGAAGATGGAGATTGAAGTGTGAATAGAGCTCTGGCTGTGGTGTCTATGAGATGGATGTGGAGATGGGGAGGAGGTGGTTTGCACAAAAGATCATAGCAAAGCAACAAAGACAGAGAACACAGATTTAAATCATGCAAATTCTCTTGCCTTCTATCTCTCAATCTTGTGTACCTCCACAGGCACCTACCTCCAAGGCTTTGACTCTTGGCTTGGCAGTTTCCAAGGCCTCGGGTATGGACAGCTTGCTGTACTTCTTAGGCACCTTCTTCATTGCAGCTCCTTTCTGGAACTCTGATAGTTATCTAACCTCCCTCTGTGCTACCTTGATTTTAACCTCTAGCCTCCTTCCCAATGGAGGGTACTGCTCCTTGTGGCTGTTCAACTTGTAGCCAAGCATCTCACGGATCAGCGCTGCCGTGGTGCAGATCAGCTTGTTAGTCTCAAGCAAACAGGGACCACCGTCACCTTCACCCTCCACATCGCCTCGAAATCTTCTCTGAGCCCCTGGTACTTCTCAAACTTCTCGTGTTCCTTCTTCCTGATGTTGCTGTCATCCGGAACCACTACATCGAACACTACGGCCGTCTTCTTCTGTTTGTCTACCACCACTATATCCACTATGTCCGTCTGTATCTGGAAGTCCCACAGGATCTTAGCTCGGTCATTCTCCACCACCCTTGGGGGCATTTCCCATTTTGCCCTCTGGATTTCCAGGCCATATTCAGCACAGATGTTCCTGTACACTATGCCGGCCACTTGGTTATGGTGTTCCATGTATGCCCTGCCTGCTAGCATCTTGCACCCTGCTGTTATGTGCTGGATTGTCTCTGGGTCTTTACACAGCCTGCACCTGGGGTCTTGCCTGGTGTGATAGACCACAGCCTCTATGGATCTTGTACTCAGAGCTTGTTCCTGTGCTGCCATGATTAGTGCCTCTGTGCTGTCTTTCAGTCCAGCTTTATCCAGTCACTGGGAGGATTTCTGGATATCAGTCACCTCCTCTATCTGCCGGTGGTGCATACCATGCAGGGTCCTGTCCTTCCATGATGGTTCCTCGTCTTTCTTGGGTTTATGCTGCCGGAGGTATTCACCGAGCACACAGTTGGTTGGGGCCATCTTCCTGCATGTTCGTGGACTGTGGTACTGACACTCACTCCTTCCTTCCACTTAGCCTTGCTTGGCTGTTTCCAAGGCCTCAGGTATGGACAGGCTGCTGTACTTCTTAGGCACCTTCTTTGTCGCACCTTTCTCCAGCTCCGATAGTTATCTCTGTGCTAACTTGATCTTGGCCTCTAGTCTCCTTCTCAATGGAGGGTACTGCTCTATGTGGCTGTTCAACTTGTAGCATCTTACTAATCACTGCTGCCATGGTGTAGACCAGCTTGTTAGTAGGTTGGATTTGATTATCAATTTATTGATTAAAATAGATTCTAGCTTGGATAACGTGATATTGATTCATTAAAATCCATTAAACGCCAGAATCTCAGTTTAAACCTCACAAAATTTCAACAACCACCAAACAGCTAAAACAGTAAATGAGAGCAGGTACACGGATTCTGCACCAGGATGTAAACACAAAGCGTGGACCCAACGCATCAGAATCAGTAAGCTGTCGCTTTTCTCATGGACATGGCGTCGGGGCGACAGCTCACTGATTTTTAATGCGTCGGTGGGTCCACTCTTTGTGTTTATGTCTTTTTTTGCACTGATTCTGAAGCTGCAGGTTTTATCTCTCTCCAATATCGACTGAACCATCGACAAAAGAAGCCAAATGACGCTTCACATTTCGCGTCACGTAAATATCGTCATGAATTCACTCTGACTTTTGCTGTTCTGCTTCCGCCACGATAAAATCACACTTCATGCACAGCTCTCTCTCCCTCTCTCAGGAATAGGTTTCCCATCCAAAAATCACAATTTTCTGCATTATTCGCTTGCTTATTACGCACCTGTCTACCATTGTTTACAGCGCTGTGGGCCACAGTTTGTTTGTTTGTTTTTTTTACTGACTTCCGACAAGAAAGCCTCATTTCTGCTGGTCAATACTGAACAAATGTAAACTTTTTAAAATTATGCAAAATTGCAAAACGCTCAGCTGTGTCTCTAATAAAACCTCTGTAACTTTGCTCTGCTTCACTTCAGCAGCATCAGGAAATGTTCATATGATGATTCATGGTTTTCTTTCGTTTTTGTTCTATTGCACAATATTTTGAAGGTTATCTGCTATAAAAAGCTTGGCCAGGAAAATCTCCTTCATGTTTTTCTGTGTATGAGTTTATCCTCAGTTACTTTGACACAAAGGCCTCTGCTGTGATGCTCACACCTTTGATAAAGTCTCACAAGTGTCAGCTGTCTTTTTGTAGATATAAAAGTATGGATATGTACTGATAAGTGTTTAGAATTATAATATTTCTGACTGTCTGAGGCAAAATTTCCCAAATTCAAATCGAATTGAATCGAATCGTGGATTGAATCGATTCGGGACCTTGTGAACTGGAATCGAATCGATTCTAGAAATCAGTGATGATACTCAGCCCCACTTGTTAGTCTCGGTAATGGTGGCGGTAGGTATTGTCCGTAGTGCCGCATTCACATCATCTAGTACAGCGGTCCCCAACCCCCGGGCCTCGGACCGGTACCGGTCCGTGAGTCGTTTGGTACCGGGCCGCGAGAGTTGAGGTTCAGGTGTGAAATGTATAGTTTTCAGGGTTTTTATCGGTTTTCAGCGTTATTTTGTTATTGTTTTTATCGTTTACTCGGTTTTCCTGGGTCTTTTCACGTGTGTTATGAATAAATCTTCTTTTTTTCAGTACCGGTACTAGTTTTATTTTGTTGTATTTATCCGTAACACCATGAAAATGTTGTCGGGCATAAACCGGTCCGTGGCGCAAAAAAGGTTGGGGACCGCTGATCTAGTAGATCCTCAGAAGATTTATATGAACAATTGTGTTTAAGGTACCTATCTTGGGTGTGGATGATGATATCACCCCCCTGACCTGATGACTGCCGCTTGCCATAGCATTTGTGTTGTACCTCATTGAGCTCCACATGTGATGCAGATGCTCCCTCTAAATGGTGGAACACTGAGTTACTAGTTGTTTTGCAGTCTAGAAGTTGGGCATCACAGGTTCCATGTTTCCATAGCGTCCATGTCCTCTTCATGTGACCCCTTCCACTGAGATGATTGCAGCAGCGCCCTTGCACAAAGCCCTGCTTCGCCCAATAAAAGTTGCACAAACTAGCACCACTAGCGAATGGACTGTGATCAGTTTCTTGATCACCAACATGCAACTTGTCATAACCATTGATCAACAACCACTGATCAATGACCATTGATCCATGACCATGAGTGCCATTCACAGAGAGTTGGGGAATGGCTGCAATCACAGTATTGTAAGATGGTGAAAGATGGACCCTTAGCCCCCCTCCTCAAATTAAAGGTGGTCTTTCCCTTTTCATGTAAATGGCCTCCTTGACTTCCTGCTCAAACCAGCGTTCCTCCCTGTCCAGGATGTGCATCACTGAAAGAGTGTCCACTGACCTGTAGGTCAGGTGGGTCTGAGTGACCCAGGGTCCTTGAGCAGTGTGGACTCTCATTATTATTATTATTGTTATTATTATTTGTATTTTTGCTGCACTGTGCTGCCATTCTGTGTTCCACATTTGTATGTATACGCAGGCATGTGTGCGTGTGTGTCTGCGGGTGTGTCTGCAGGTGTGTCTGTGGGTGTGTCTGTTTCCTGTAGGCTGGGTGACAGGCACCCGCAAGCCTGGTGGGTGTGGCCCTGCAGGAGAGCTGGCCACACCTGAAGACCATGCCACTCACCTGCTGCTGATGAGGCTCGTCGGGGGAGCGAAGACTCCATGAGGAGCGTGGAAACAGGAGGGCACTGAGCACAGGGAGGTCAAAGACACTGATTTTTGGGAGAAGACATGACACGGAAGTCAAGGGAGCACATGTGGATTTATTGTCATTTTCTGCACTGTAAATAAACTGTTCACTGCACAGAGTCCTTCCACACTTCCACACAGTCTGCCTCGCTGACCGTGGCAGGATTTTAAAATTTACAATCTATATTTACATTTAAAGTTATGAAATATGATCATTAAACATGTTTGTGGTTGTTACAGTAAAAATAACTTCTTCTACTTGGATTTTATGTTTTTTGCCTGATTTTAGATCAGTTGTGTTAATACAGTTTGTCAAAATGAAAACATGACTGTAACTTCAGACACATGAGGTTGTGCTGAAAACAATGATACCAAACAAAGTAAAGGAAATCGTTTTTGAAGGCTAAATGTAGAGGAAACATCAGAAGTAGTTAAAATGGCCGATTATACCCTGGACCCCAGAGGGTTAAACAACACAATAGATACTTTTCCTAGTAATTAATTACTTTTAGAATCTTGTAATTTAGTTAAAACTCAGATACTTTTTTGAAGAAGAAGTAATTAGTATCTATAATTAATTACTTTTCCAAACAACTTGCCCAACACTGCTGGTTCTACTGTTGGTGAAGCAGCAGCAGCAGCAGCAGCAGCAGCTGACATGCTGGTTAATTTGACCCAGTGTTGAGAGATAAACTCATCACTGTGCTGTATTTATTTTCCATTTCATTTAAACTTTTCCATGGATTTAACGAGTACACAGAAAGACTCCAGCTGGGATTTGAATGTTGCAGCTGACAGTCATTTCAGGCCTGCGAGATCATAGCTTTGTGAGTCCACACAGAAAGCAGGAGGCCTGAATGTTTACGTAAAACAGCCTGGTGCGAACAGCACAGGCAGACATGTGCTCTGCTACGACGTGAGTCAGGTACTAGAGTGAGATGTGTCAGAGTGACCGGCTGAGTCATTAAATTTCCTTGTAACCATGTGGACACCATGCTGACTCCTTCCGTGAAGCTGGCATTCCTTACACGACTATCACTCATTAGATTTCAACATTCCAGCACAGGGAGGACCGGCTGAAATATTACACTTATGTTAGTCAAGCCTTTCTGTTTTATGTCTACAAGTTCAGTCTGAGGCACCACTTAAAGCTCTCGGGACAGCACTTGGCTGAGCACAGAACAGATTAATGGTGATTTCTTTTGCTTGGGTGGATGTTTATTATTCTAAAAAGAGAAGACTCAAGAAGAAGCAACTACGCAGGCTTTGGAGCCACTTTTCTGCAGTAGTTTTTCTGTTTACAAAATCTGCATCGATAGACGGAGAGCTCACTGTAGAGCCCACCAGAGACAGTGTTGCTGTGTTTACCTATTATTCCTTCGTTTAACAGTGGACGCATGTATGCAGAGGTTTTGCTCCGTCTGATAGTTTGTTTGGGGTTTTCAGCCTCTTCGTCTTGCATCAACATCTCTGGGCCTCACTGAGAATTAAAAGCCTTAAAAGTTACCAGATGCAAATTCCAGAGTTGGAATCAACTGCATATGTTTTGTTTGCTTTATTTGTTCTGAAGTAATGATGAAGCAGGCCTCACCACCAGGAAAATACTTCCCAGTTAATGGTGCATTTTAGCCTGAAAATGGAGAACTGCGCATAGAAATGGTTTTCATTCTTTAAAGGTTGATGCAACACTTTAGTTAAACCCTTCATTTGCTGTTAAACTGCACTTAAAACAGGAAAAATAACTACTTTTGGACGTATCACTGTTTACTTGATGTAAACATTGACTTGGTTGTTGAGCAGTGATTTTACAAGACTGGCTGCACCATCACACTGATTTCATGTTGCATGTGTGCGCTGGTGTTGGTGCCGCAGTGATCACAAACATGTGTCTGGGCTCTCATTGTTTACAGCAAGGCTTTGTTTATTAACCAGTGAAGAAGCAAAGCAGATACTCGGACACTTTAACGCAGGAGAAAGGACACACGCTTTAGTAAAGCTGTTTCCAGCATTTCATCCACATCATCATCGTTTCCTTGACAAAGTGAAATGCACAAACAATCCTGGAGTAAAACGAACCAAAAAAAGACAAATACTTTGTACGCTTGTGGGTTTTTGGAGTAAGTGTGTGTTCCTGTGTACGTGTGGAGGAGGGGTCACCGTTTGTCACTCTGGTGCTTACGTGATACCAGAAGGTTTCATGGAAATGACTGCGACTGCTGAACTTTTCCCACATAGTTACTGGCTCCCAGTGAGGCTTTTAGATGATCTGAAATAGGTTAAATCATGGGAAGCATGAATTCCCTCAAGCATTTAAAAGAGCTGACTGTTTTCTTCACAGCCACATTCCTTGGCATTTTTCCCTGCTCTGCTCACCCCAGGGACGAATGGATGGAGAGCGAAGGGAAGGTAGAGTCTGTAAAAGTTCTCATAAATGTTTTTGTACAACCAACATTAGAACAACAAAGTGATATATGTTTAGTTTTTTAACAAACTAAAAGCCTCAGTTCTTCCTCATGGTTACTTCAATAGCTTAGTTTCCCCCAAGTTTCAGAAAATATTAAATAATTCATGTTTTTATAGATGAAATATCTAATAATGTCAGACTTACAGCTGCCAGTCATCCAAGATGAAGCTTTGTTGGAATTATAATATAATTATTAACATTTCTACCAAATGAACAATCTACATGTCATGTTTCTTGGCAGGATCTCCTTCATCCTGCCAAGAAACCTTCTGTCCTGATGAATCAAGCTGCCCGACAGATAAATCTCACTGCAGTGGACTGAATCAGTACTTGCTGTAATGTTTGGACCCACTAATAACATCCAGTCATCCCTAACAGGTTTTTTCAAGCTCAAGTTTACTGTTGCAAATGTTTTGGACCTGACTGTGAAATTGAAATTATTCTTCAACATTTCTAAACCTTTAATTTTGTCCTTTTCACTGACACAAACATGTGACTTTAAAATATGAACTGAGGCTCTGGGTGAGCTGCAGTGTATTTCATACATGTTTATGGAAATATTTCTTCACTGCTGAGAACTTTAAAGGTGTTTTGAGAAATGTTTCAAAGCGACTGAGCAAAAATTGTAACTAGAAAAAGTTGCATTTCCTGCGAAAATGCTGTGTGAATGCTTTGCAGTGGATTTGGAAAAAAGCAGAAGAAGGAGAAGAATTTGCTGAAAAGAGCTGAAGAAGCTGAAGTTTGTGCTGAAAAGAGGTGAAAAACTGAAAACTCTGCTGAGAAGCAGTTAAGAAGCTGAAATATGTGTTGAAAAGAGTTTAGAAAGTTAAAGTGTTCACTGAAAAAATGTTGCCATGGAATACAAGCGTGCTGATCCACACAGGTGTGCACACAGGTGTACACAGACACAAACTACACCTTTCTTGGCTGCTGCCTCAAAGCACATTGTGCGCTGTCTATCTTGCATGCTGCACAATTGCGTTTAATATTTAGTATCTACTGTTATCTACTGCTAGCTAGTTTATTGTGATGGTGCTGTTTTTATTATGTTGCTCTTTTTTTGTTTGTTTTCTCTTCTGTTTTTTTTTCTCCATACAGGTGATCCAGGTGTTTTGTTTGTTTTTCTTTCTTCCCCCCTTTGTCACCGTCTCTTCTCCCCTCTCGTTTTCTTTCTCTCCCTCTCTTTCTTTCATTCTGTCTCCCTGTCCTATCCCCCAGTCATGTCTGTCCCGTTTGTAGCAACCGAAAATAAAATAAATACATAATTATAAAAAAAAATAAAATGTGGCCATAAGCAGGATTTGAACCTAGGTCTCCCACCCGGAGAACAGCTGCTCAGCCCGGAGAGCCAAATCAGCAAAGACACTGGTAATTTGGTCTCAGTTATCAAAATGAGCCAAAAAAAATGGCATAAAAACCTTAATATTTCAAAAAGTATAACAGTTACGAGCACCAAAAGATATAGCAGGCATCAACTGAAGGAGCTGAAAAATTAGCTGACAAAGTTGCACTTTCTGCAGAAAAGAGTTGAGTAAACTTAAATTTGTGTTCGAAACAGGTGAAAAAGCAGAACATGTAAAGAAGTGAAGACACTTAACCTTCTGCCTCAAATACTATGATTGAGCAAAAATACTATAATTTGGCACAAATACTATGATTTGATGATTTTCAAGAAATACTGTAATTTAGCAGAAATGTGTGCTTGTATGTTTCTAGATAAGTAAACTGTATTTCTGCTAAGTCATAGTATTTGTGCTAAAACACAGTATTTCTGACAACTCATAGTAAATAAATACTATGATTTGGCAGAAATACCATGTTTTAGCACAAATACTGTAATTTTGTTAAAATACTATGATTTGGCAGGAAAATTATGATTTACCAGAAATACTATGCTTTGATGATTTTCAAGAAATACTGTGATTTAGCAGAAATACTATATGATAGCAGAAATGTGTGCTTGTATGTTTCTAGATCAGTCAACTGTATTTCTGCTAAGTCATAGTATTTGTGCTGCAACATAATGTTTCTGCAAAATGTGTGAATGCCTGTGAGGCATTCACACATTTTGCAGAAGCCACAATATAATGCATCCTATTTTGTACTGTGTGGTATTTCTATGTACTGAGTGTGCGTTGCTGCTGAGTGAAACCAGAAAGAAACAAGTTTCCCGGCGACCTAGAAGTTAGTAAAACTGAACCACTCACACAAAGCCTATTAGTTGTCAAGGCAACGGGGCATCAAACTGCATGCCCTCACAAAACCACCATTGAACAGACAGACCGTGGAGTGCAGGCGAATTCCTTTGCACAAAGAAGAACTTCATGATAAGACAGGTTAAATGTAAATATTCATTCTTTTGCAAAAGTTTGCACACTGCACGATCACAGTCCGATTCCTGTAAACGTTGTAAAGGGATGAATAAGAAGGGAAACAGTTCGGATTGAGCAAATTGTTTGAGAACATCTCCTCCCCCATTCCCCGATGTTGAGGCAAACATGTGGGAAGGATCAGCATACCCCACCCCGTTACTCTTGTGTGTGCAGCTGAACGGAAGCAGCACCGAGCCTTTTCAACTCCTTCTGCTCTCTTCAGCTAACAGATCAGGACGGAGACAGGACTCGCTGGTGCTAACATGGCAACGGTAAAAACTCTGCTTTGGCTGGGACTCTCTCTGTCTGCCTTCGGCGTAACCACTGCAGGTAAAACACACAGCACATGATAGACAGACAGACAGACAGACAGAGGCGACTGGTGTGAGACATTTTAAATAGACACCAGTGTCCTTCAAACACAGCAGGCTCTACTTCACCTGATAGAGAACACAGACAGAAGAGTTAAGCATCTTACACAGGACTTAAAGTTTCCTGCTTGGTATCATGATACAGTAAAATGTCCAACAATTATAGATTAAGACATGTTCTGAAATATTGCAGAGAATCTGATAGAAATGTAGAATATTTAGAAAGTAGCAGTGGTACGGTCCCGTTGGTTTCTGGTCACATTTGAAAGAAAACTGCATTTTTATTCTTACTCATCTAGCTTTCCATCAGGTTTTGCTCTCACTGACTGCTTATGCAAAATTAAATATTGGTTGTTTGCTAATTTTCTTAAATTAAACAGTGACAAACTGAGATTCGTCTGGTAGGAACACGTACCGTTGTGTAATAATGTGATATTCATCGCCTCACCTCTCCTTCCTGTACTCTGAGATCCTCCTTCTCGCTTACTGTCATCATGCCATCTGCTCATCTGACCCCCTCTGGGCTTCAGAGCTTTGCCCCTCATCTTTAGCTCTCCCACCATGTTTGAAATATTGATTCTCTCTCCGTCTGAAAACTCTGTTGTACTGACTTTTAATTCTACGACATCTTCCAGCTTTTATTTGATCCATACTGTGACTTGTAATTGAATTGCTTGTATTGTAAACTTGAGTGTTTTGAAAGGCGTCTGTGAGTAAATGTATTAGTAATGGAGACTCATTAACCTTCCCATGAGGGTGTCTACGGCGCACAGATGTGGGGATTTTCTAAATATGCTTCCACTACAGTTTTTAACAGATGTATTCGCTTTATGTTTAACTTTCTGTTATGTAAAACTCTCATTTTTGACCTTTGCTGACTCGCTGACTTTAATTTGGTTCTGATCATGAAGATGTTGAGGGAGTTGTCATCATTTTCTCAGCTTAAATAAATAAAATAAATGGTTTATTAAGATCCTTTATTCAACTCAGTTATTGTAAAATAAAAACAAAAACCCAAAGAAAACAGGAAGCAGGAGTCATGGAAAACTGAAAATACTGACGATGTTTTATTTCGTTCACAGATGTGAACTCTGCACCCAGAGCTCAACATGTGCACTGGGTGTCTCTGGACTTCACCACACATCTCCGCTGGAGTGTGACACCCTCTGACTACACATACACTGTCAGGTTCTCTGGGTGAGTCACACACACACACACACACACACACACACACACACACACACACACACACACACACACACACAGTGTTGGGAAGGTTACTTTTAAAATGTATTCCATTACAGATTACAGATTACATGCCCCAAAATGTATTCTGTAACGTATTCCGTTACGTTACTCAATGAGAGTAACGTATTCTGAATACTTTGGATTACTTAATATATTATCATGCTGTTTACAACTACATGAATGTACTATTGCTGTGATTTATTACTGTTACTGAAGGTCCGCGGCTCCGAACCGTAGTAAAGGGACCTCTGGCTAATACGGTGGGTTCTGTGTCGGCTCGTAGCTGAAAACTAGCTTTACTTTGTTGTCTGGGTCAACTTTGCTAGCAGAGACAGAGAGAGGCGTTGAAAGGCTGCTCCAACAGAACTTATTGTTTCAGAGGAAAACACGAACACGGTGTACAGTCGAGTCTTAATAGCTTACTTACAGCTGGGCTCGTCAGGCTCTCTTCTTGGCTGCAGTGGTTATTATTATATTTACATGCTTCCAGCTCCCGTTTTTGCTCGATGACAGCTCGTACTTTTCCTTTTTCTCCCTCCCTCGCTCACAGACACATAACGTGTATGGCAGTCCATTCTCCCTGCAGCACGGACTACACTGCCCATGATGCTACATTCTTTAGAGCTATACCTGTAGCATTCTGCCTGTTAGCTTAGCACAACAACAACAACAACAGGCGCTCTTTCACCCAGGAAACACACAGAGAGAGAGAGCGTCACCCTGTAACCATGGCAACCGTAACGCTGCTGCCTGGAACAACAGAACGTAGCTGTCAAACAAAACCCAAACAGTCCTGACCCGCCACAATATGAAACAGGGAAGTACCGCCGTGTAATCCATTTATTTCAACAAAGTAACTGTATTCTAAATACCACCTTTTTAAACGGTAACTGTAACGGAATACAGTTACTCATATTTTGTATTTTAAATACGTAACGGCGGTACATGTATTCCGTTACTCCCCAACACTGCACACACTCACACACACACACACACACACACACACACCCTAACCATCAAGCATGAATGCCTAACCCTGACACGTAGCCTAAACCTAACCTAAAGCCACATTTTGACCCTCAAAGACGCCTTTAAACTCGTGGGTATTTTGAGGCTCCTCCTCCTCAGTTTGTGGAGGAAGTCGAGTCATTGTTGGGCTTTACTGACCAGTGAGGCTGTTTTCTTTGACCAAGAGAGATCTTCTGAGATGTGCACACCCAGGAACTTGGTGCTGCTCGCCCTCTCCACAGCAGCACCATTGATGGTTAGTGGAGCATACACGGTGTGAGCTCTCCTGAAGTCTACGATGATCTCCTTAATCTTCTCCACATTCAGGGAAAGGTTGATGTCACTGCACCAGTATTAACTCCTTTAGTAACTTAACTCTGGTAGTAGGTCTCATCGTTGTCGCTGATGTGACCTATAGTTGTGTTGTCTGCAAATCTGATGAAGAGGTTGTGTGATGATGTGCACGTGATGTGACGTGATTATTTGCAGCCAGCAGGTTGTAATGCAGCCTTCAATAATAGTAATAATCACACAGCAATAGTACATCGAAGACACTGAAGTGTTTCTTTAGGTCGGAGTCTTTGACGCTGACAGCAGCGTGGTTGCTGGATGTATTCCAGTACCCGTATTCAGCGTTCGTATGCTGGAGGTGTTGCTGCTGTCTTCCTGTCAGGAAATCCAGCAACCAGTTACAGAGCGAGGCGCTGATCGCCAGCTGATCCAGTTTATGTCTGAGCTCCTGTGGAATGATCTTGTTGAATGTTGAACTGAAGTTTATGAACAGCATCCTGATACATGAGGCTCTATTGTCCAGGTGTGTGAGGGCTGAGTGAAGGCCCGTTCAAATTGCATTATCGGTCAAGCAGTTTGACGGGTGAACTGAAATGGATCCAGATGTTTTTTGGTTTCCCACAGTGTGTAAATCATGGCAATCCTCCAGATATTGTTTAGCAGCCAGTAAGCAGCAGATCACGATAAGTTTCAAACCAACACAAATGTATTGAAAAAAGGTTGTTTATTATTATTATTATTATTATTTATTTATTTATTTATTTTTATTATTATTTTTTCCCTTTTAAATCTTGTGACATTTCACACATGCACACAAAAAAACATATAAATGAGCTATAGCTGAAGAGAGCCTGCGCTAGTAGCAATACTTTGTTTTATTCACATTTGAAATTAAAAAAATAAAAAATTTGGACAATTCCCTTTCAAAATAAAGTTCATACTTTTGTGACCCAGACACATCTTAAAGTGCATTTAACAGAACAATCAATCCTATCAAAGCTATCAGTGCACAAACCCATAGCAGTAACACATATGAACACATGTACTGCGGCTCACTGAGGGAATACAGGTTGGCTTTAAATCAACAGTATACAAGTCTACAGTAACCTGACATTTTTTCTGAACAAGAGCAGCAACGTTTGGCTCGTAAGTGTCAGTGCACCTTTGAAGGCAATAGTGAAGCGTGTTGTCAGTCAGTGAGCAACGAGAGCTGCTTTTTGTTGCATTCATGTGCAAAAAGCTTGATTCACATGTGTAAATTGACCCAAACATATTGAAGATTATGACTGATACTTTCTTAATGTTAGGGAACTGGTGTGTATTGACATCGGTCCAAAGATCCGTTGGTGCAAAACGTCTTCTTCCCCTCGTCAGTGGAAGGGAATCACTTCCTTAAGTCCCCTTCTGTTAAAACACTAAATGGGTCTCTGGCAAAACTCATCACCTTTGTGCGTAAAGTCCATCCAATCGACCAGAAAACTTCTCTTTCAAAGGTTCAGCCTGGCTTGGAGTGCACACATCTGTTCCACGAGCTCGGTGTCAGTTTTGCCTCTGCCTTGTAGTCCCACATTAAGGTCATTCATGTTTTGAATATGTCTCTCAGAAAGCAGACACTGGTCATAAAGCTGTTCTCCTCATGCAATTCAAATGTGTTTCTGCTTTTTGTTTGCCTGCTGTTGCAGGGGAAAGTTGTGATCTCCTCTTTGAGATCACAGAAATGCTCCGGTGCCCTGCCTTTGGACAGCCCCCTGACATCATGGTGCAATAACAGGTCATGGTGCTCAGCAGACATTTCTGAGAGCAGCATGTGGAACAAGCAGTGCTGGAGGCTTTAATTACTTGTAGCCATCACACTGTCCATTGTTGTTTTGAGCTCCGTGCTTAGCTTTGCACACAACACCATCTGCTGCAATAAAGGTTTGAGGTGCAACAGCCAAACTGCTCACTTTTCCTGCCATGGATGAAGCCCCGTCTGTCACAAGGTGGCTGTAGCTCAGGTGGTAGAGTGGGTCATCTACTCACCGGAAGGGTGGTGGTTCGATCCCAGGCTACAGCCTACATACCAAATATCCTTGGGCAAGATATTAACCCCATGTTGGGTATTAACCCCGATGCATCCATCGGAGTGATAGAAGCACTAAAACCTTAGATAAAGTGCTTGTGTGAATGGGTGAATGCACAAGTTGTGTAAAGTGCTTTGAGTGCTCAGTGGGAGTAGAAAAGTGCTATAAAAAACCAGTCCATTTACAAGCGTACAGACATGCTTCATATCCAGACCACTGTCCTCAAAAAAAGCTGAAATCTTCTCAAAGATTATCTCACCAGTTGTGTGGTTTATTTGTTTTACTCTGTGTTTCTGCCACAGGCAGGGCCCGTCGGAGGCTGTGGCCCTTTGAACAGGTTTGGTGTATTACTCTGTTTGAGCTGTGGGACCAGATCGTTGGGGCGGACCAATTGTTGGTGCAGTATGTTTCGGGGTTTGAAAGCCACAGAGACACAGTGTTTAGAACATGGGTCTCAAACTTGCGGCCCGGGGGCCACTTGCGGCCCACGTCACCCCTACTTCTGGCCCATATAGTGACATGAAGAAATATAACACAGTTTGTCTCTTGAAGTTACTTTTTTGTTAGGGAGGATTTGTTTGTTGTTCAGTGCAAAGTTAAACTAAGTTCTTTAAAATGCAAAAAATGATTTAATATGAAAGCAATACGAGCAGAGAGTACAAACGTACGTCTTCATTTTTATTTTGTTAAATATGAACAAAGTTATAGAAGAATAGAATAGAATAGAATAGAATAGATCTTTATTGTCACTGTTACAAGAACAATGAAACACATTTTGGCATCTCACCATTGGCAGCGTGTAGATTTGCATTCAGATTCTTTTAGTAAAGGAGAAGAAGATAAAATAGATTTTAGTGCAATAAGGAGCAAATGATAGCAGAAGTGCTGCCACGTCTCCTGACCAGAGAGAGCACCAGTGTGTTTATCTGGTAGTTCAATGAAAGGCTTCGGTTAGTTAACCCTTTAAAGCCGGTCAGAGCAGCACGCTCTGTTTTGCGTAACTATTTTTAAATCCCGGTAGCTCTGCAACCACGTAAGCTAGCGCAATAATTTTTTTTGCATATGAAACCGGAGGAGTTGTACTTACATCTTATGCCATCAGCTTGTCCTCGGTCACAGTTTCCTTCCACATATAACTTTGCAAAAACTGCATAAAAAGCGCTTGCAGCAACAAAAACATAATATTCCAGAAACACGCTTTGCTGATCCGATCAGCTGTTCATAACACTTCCTACGTTGGAATAGACGTCAGCGCGAACTTTTGCATGTCCGCCATGAACCTGCCCAAAACCGGAAGTGACGTCATTTTCGCGGAAATGTAGTTTTTTACCATCAGGGCCTCATGAGCCTATACTGGTGTTTTTAAAAGTTATGTTTGACTTCATGACTTTCTGTGTCGTTTCTGGGATGCTTAGGACTCATATTGCACTGCTGGAAATAGTTTATTTTGATGCATATGCTGCTTTTTTACAAATTTGCATTATAATATTTATTTTCATTTTTCCTGCAGTGTATAAAAATTGGTGTATTTCAAAAATAAAACTATGAAGACACTCAAAATAAATTTCCTGTGGTGGGAAACTATTTTGTGCAACTTTTTTGTATTTACAGTTTTGAGGGATAAGCCTCTTAAATTTCTCTAACTAGAAATATATGTTAAAAAAACAAAAACGATTTTCAATTTTTTTGTAGTTTATTGCACTTTTTTGCAATTTATATAATTACTATGCACTTAATGCATACATATTATTAAAGTCTGGGCTATAACAGTTGTATTGATGTATAGCAACTTGAAATGCTCCCAAAAATGGCTCCACAGCATGTAAACATATAATATAAGCTCTGGCGGACTTGGTTCTATGGTAGGTCTTAAAGGGTTAAGAGTTAGGGGAAAAACATTTGCAGTTTTACCTTGTTATACAATATTTAAAATTAAAAAAAAAAAAAACTGGAAATATTTGTGAGTGTTTTCTTGTTTGTTTGGGTTTTTTTGTACTACTTGAACACTAAAGTGGCCCTCCAATGAGATGACAGTGCCAGCAGTGGCCCACAGCACATTTAAGTTTGAGAGAAAATGCGTCTCAGCCATTCTCCTGACACACGTGGGATAGCTAACAGTTTCCGCTTAGGCAGCAGTTGTCCCGTGGATTACCTGGTCAATTCTTTACCAGCCTTCCCAGCTTTGGTCCTAAATTGACACAACACTGTGTTAGTTTCTAATGAACATCTTTAACAAGATCAACTCACGGGGTTCAATGGGAAGTCAAGGTGGCAAGGGAGAGAGATACTTAAATATCTCAAGTGTCCTGCATCTGTCATCGAGGAAGAACACCTAGAGCCTAAAGAAAGAGTTCACAGCTACAGACAGTCAGTGATAGAGTGATTCAAATAAATAACTGAAAAAGTGAATTAACCTTGATGTATTGCTTGCATATATCATGAGTACAGGAGGAAATATTTGCTTGCCTAAAAACACAATCCAGACACGTCAAGCTGAACATTTCAATCGAGTTTTAAAAACTGTGTTCATGTCAGAATGACAGTAACTGCTGTGTGACTTGCAGTGACGATGCTGACTGGAAAGAAAGTCCTAATTGCATCCAAATATCAGCATCAGAATGTGACCTGACACAGTCCCTAAACGCCTCGGATAGGTAAGAACAACACTTCCATCACCCTTAAACACATCTGGTTTACATCAAGCTTACTTTAGACTCTTACTTTTGATTTTTTTCTTATTGTCAGCAATATTTGTGCTGTGTCTATGTACACTACCAGTCAAAAGTTTGGACACATCTCTCATTTAATTGTTTTTCTTTATCGTTACTTTACAAATTGAAGACATTAAATCATATGAAGCAACATATATGGAATTATGTAGCAAGAAAAAAACATTGATAAACACCCTTTTGCTTTGTTGACAGAGCTGCAAACCCTCGGCCTTCTCTCAGTGAGCTTCATGGTGTCGTCACCTGAAATGGTTTTGCTTCTCAGGTGTGACTTGTCGGGAGTAATTTGTGGAATTTCTTGCCGTTTTTATGGGATTGGGAGCATCAGTTGTGTTGTGGAGAAATCAGGTTGGCAGAATGAGGTCAAAAAGGTCAACAAGTTCTCATCATCTCCTCCTTCAAGTCTGTTGGAAAACCATTTCAGGTGACGACCTCACGAAGCTCATCGACAGAATGACAAGCGTGCGCGAAGCAGTAATCAAGGCAAAGCGCGGCTACTTTGAAGAATTTAAAATACATCTTTTGAGTTGTTTCACACTTTGTTGTTTACTACATAACTCTATATGTGTTCATTCATAGTTTTGATGCCTTCAGTGAGAATCTACAATGTAAATACTAGGGGTGGGGGAAAAAATGGATACTGTGTAGCATGGTGATATTTTGTTTGCTAATAATGTATGGATACAGGGACAGCAGAAATCGATACTTTGTTACAAAAAAGGTTTTTGTGCTCTGACTTCAGAGCATGTTGATCCTTTTTCTGAGCAAGAATCCTGACATTCCTTCACTGTCCAAATGTGTTTAACTTGTTTTTGGCAGCAATAAACATGACAGTTTACTTATTTTAATTTAAGACATGTTTTATTTTAATTAAGTTTAAAACTTTTTTATTTAATGTAAAATTATATTTTGTTTTAATTTACTTTCAAATTCTTCAGTTGCTGAAGGGGCTGCATAGTTTTCATAAACTGCATAGTTCAGAATAGCTATAATTGTACCAGATGGTTGATTCAGTTAAGTTGGACTAGACTGTAATACAAACCGTTCAGTTTGTCAACAATCAAACTGAAATGAGAGAAAGACTGAGTGTGAGACTTTGATATTAGAGAAAATGAATATTGATAAAGTTTACCTTTATGTACAGAATCTGAATATCGCAAAATATTTTTAAAAATTGCAATAATATCGTATCGTGGGTTAAGTATTGTGATAATATCGTATCTTGGGATGTATGGTGATTCCCACCTCTAATGCATGTAAGGTAGATATATAGAATAAAGTGTTGGTTAAGCTTAAAAATAAATAAATACTATATGAATGTGAGTATGTTGCATTACTCCTACACTAAACTAACAATAAGTACTTTGATTTTTAAGAATGAATTTGATGACACGTTCAATACTTACAGATAAATCCAGCTTCACAGACAGCGTTACATCTGTATCAGTTTGAGAGCAGGAAGTCCTCTCTGTGCAAACTGTCCTGTTTCATTTTACTAGCAGACTGCACAGCTTTTTTAAATTATTGTCAGCAACTCCTTGGCCATGAATGTCATGTGACACTGTGCAGCTACAGCAGAAATGTATTGTGGTGGGTAAAAAGCTTATTTTAAGGAAAACTCAGATCTGACTGGTGACACTATTTGTGTAGGTTTTTTTCAGGGTAACTACTGCAGTTAAAGCTTGTGCTATTTCCTCAAATGACCATGAAAGCAGCAATTTGATAGAAAAAAATGTTTAGTGTAAATGTGCCATATAAAAAAAGATCCCATCATTAATCATCGTTAAGTATTGTGATAATATCGTGGGATGTATGGTGATTCCCACCTCTAGTAAATAGTCATGAAAATAAAGAAAAATGACTGAATGAGAAGCTGTGTCCAAACGTTTGACTCGTAATGTATCATGTAAGTGCAGATGAATGTGCCTCCAAAGCAGATGTATTCTTTGTGTCCCTATTTCACAGTGTCTACTCTGCTGATGTTCTAACAGAAATCACGGACATGGACTATGAACTCCCTCACACTCAATCTTCCAAGTTCAATCCCTATAGAGAGAGTAGGTTATATATGACACACACACAAATGTTTAGCAGAGCACCCATCCACTCAAAAACTCACTCTAGTAATGATGTTGTAAACTAACTGAACTGACTTTTAGCGCATGAATAAACCTTTGCATGCAGTCTCAGCATAACTGTTGGCTGGTCCTGTCCCCAGGTAACATCAGCGCTGTGAGTTTCACTGTGAAGCCATTGGATGACAGAAGAGTAATAGTGAACATCACTGATCCTTTGACCTCCATTTATTATCGTAAGAAGCAACTCAGCATCAGAGACATTTTAAAAAAAGATCTTAATTATAAGATCCGCTACTACAAGTCTGGAAGCACAGGAAAGGTAATCTGATGTTAACACTAAAAGTGAAATGAGTGAAATTATGTTGTTAAGCTGAAAAAATTATACCTTTGTCATGTAATTCTGTTAGTGCTCCACGTTAGGCTTGCTCACACGACAAATATGGGCTAGCAATGGGCCTTACTATGGGTCCCTCTCTGCTTAGTGTGGTCAGCCCATCCTATAGGCACCCACATAGTGGTTAGTTAGTTAGTAACAAGTTCATCTGGGCCTTTAGATTCAGGGCCTATGGCTAGTTTCATTCAACACTGGTCAGTATTACCAATGTAATTGGACATCTTCTAAAAATCCAGAACTGCAGCTCTAAGAATTTGAAATAAAGAACAACAATTGTGTGTGTAGGCTAGCTGTTTTCTGCTGTGCCTGGTCTTACCATCAGTCAAATGTTACCCCTGTTACCCCTTAGAGAGATGAGATATCAAACTCAAGTATCAAAGTGATACCGGGGCTGGATGAAGGAGAGAGTTACTGCTTCATGGTGGCAGCGTTCATCAGATCCAGACCCAAAGCCACTCAGCAGGGATCCTGGAGCATGCAGCAGTGCACAGAAGGATCCCAGGACCAAGGTACACATATTCTACATGCAACTCTGTAAACTATTTCAGCTTTGGAGAATACATGCTGAAATTTGTTATTAGTTGTTTCAATTGCAGCTTCTTCCTCATAAAGTACTCAGTAATAAACAACGAGTGTATTTCAGCATTAGAGGGAGAGTGCTGCCCTCTGCTGGAAATTGAGACACCTTCATTTGGTATTTTGTCAGATTTGATTTGATTCCATTGGCTTTATAGTATAGTTGTTAACACTTGGAGCCTCAACAGCTCAAGATTAGGAGACGGCACACCCAGCCTCAGTGGGTCATAAGCTAGTGTACTCAGAGTGCTGTATAAACAGGAGGGCGTTGAACATCTGTGCCAAATATGTGTAGTCATCCACTGTGACAACGTTCTCAGACAGGAGGGACTGGCTGACAGGATGTGATTTAAGTTTAATGTCACTCAGGATATTGTTGTCACAGAATTCAGTAACTATCATCAACATCTGCAGTCTTAAACAATAAGGAGCATGTAGGTGGTAACACTGATTGTCTACATTTCCTGTGGGGTAGAGCGGGTCATGTAGTAATCAGAAGGTTCATGGTTTGATCCCCGGCTGCTGCAGCATGCATACCAAACTATCCTCGGGCACGATAATTTATATAAAGTGCTTTTCTACTCCCCCAGACCACTCAAAGTGCAACATGCCACATTCACTTCTATGCTTTTCAGCACTTCCTAGCTAAGACTCACACACATTAGCTGTGTCCCAATTCAGGGTCTGCACGCTTGAAGTACGCATTTTAAGTGCGATTACATCACCGCCACGCGACGACGGCTGTCCCAATTCAAAGTGTACTTCAAATGCATACTCCAAATGCGCCGTCGATTTCCCCAAATATCAAGCGTGGTCCGGTGCACGCTTCGTGGTCCCATATATCCCACAATTCATAGCGCGGCGGTGTGGATAATTTTGCCGCGAAATACGGCAGAAGGGAGCGGCCAAAGAGTGAACTGTCAAAAGTAAGTACTGGATATGACGTCACTTAATTATGTGCGAATGTTTAATAACGAAGAACATTAAAACATTGCTGTTGGCCACATGTGGCAAAGTTATGTGACACTAGTGATGTTTGTACTTTTAGCGTTAACTTGGTTGTAAAGCCTATATATATACATATATATATATATATATATATATATATATACATATATATATATATATATATATATATATATATATATATATCATAATAATCTGACAATAACTATAATATTGGCCATATTATATTTACATTACCACAGTGAGATGACTTTAGTCTCATGAACAACATGAGCTAATTGTTATTTACTAACTACTCTTGAAATAACTGTTCAGTACAGAAATGAAGCCCAACAATCATGTTTTACAGTCCTGTGGTTTCAGCCTCAGATACTCAACTAATCAAAGTGATGTCATGACAAAAATGAATGACCAACAAAACATTTTTCTCCTTTATTTCTGTCAAACAAAGCTGTATGTAACGTTTCTCGCGGTTAGTATCATGGTTGCTAGGCAACCTGAACAGCGCGACGAAGGCTAGACCGTCCCATTTCACAAGCCTCTCACTTCCGCACTTCTCGTACGCACCGTACGTAGTACGCGTAGTGCGCGTACTTCAAGCGTGCAGACCCTGAATTGGGACACAGCCATTCATACTCCAGTAGATGCATCGGAGAGCAGCTCGGGGTTAGCATCTTGCCCAAGGACACTTGTAGACGGGATCGAACCACCAACCTTCTGATTAGTATATGACCTGCTCCACCTCCTGAGCTACAGTTGTTCTTGATGCATTCATCTGAGTGTGAATATTAGATAGAAAGCACTTAGACAAAGAAAAGATGTGTGTGTGTGTGTGAATGAGGCATGTTGTATAAAGCACTTTGAGTGCTCAGGTAGTCTATTTAACAGTGACCCTCGTTCTTTCTGCAGGTTTGAGTGTTGGAGCATGGGTTGGTGTAGGCTTCATCATGTTAACAGTCCTCATCGTCATCGTCACGGCGACCGTCCTCTGCTGTCGCCAGAGAAACAAAACTCTGCAAACGTCTCAGTCATCAGCACCAGTGTAAAGTGCTTGGGTTAAGTTTGCTCTCTGAAACCAAGTTTACACTGTAACCTTGGTTCTATTTCTTTATTTCATATTCAAGGTCTTTATTTGGTTGACACTGAAAGTGAAAGACTTTTTCACATTCACCAGTGTTTGTCCTTTCATTTGTGCGATCATCGGGTACATCAGGAAAACCAGTCTGCTACATCAAAGTCATGATACGGCATCATTTATTAGCTTGTTTTTCGGCGGAACCTGCGTCCAACTCAATTTTAGTTTGCATGGAGCTCATTGGCTGTAGAGTAATTTTCATTAAACAACATTTCTTTTTCTAAAGTAACTGAAATATATCCTTAAGTCACAATCACAGTTTATCTGTAATCTTCATTTATAAAACATGTTTAAATGGTTTAAGATTATAGAAAAAGCAAATAGTTTGAATAGCCTTTCCTTTCACGTCATGTCTGCGTGGGTTCTCTCTGGGTACTCTGACAGTTTAAAGACATGAAGTTATTGGGGTGAAGTTTGGTTGTCTGTCTGTCCGTCATTTCTCCTTACACCTTGGTTAGGCTCTTGCCCACTGTGACCCTGAAGTGGTTAAGTAGAAGAAGATGGATGAACAGCTGGTAATTGAAGCTGTGAAGTTTGTTTTGTTGTCATATCTGCATCAGCTTGATGTGCTGTTTCGTCAGCGGTTACTTAGGAAGACTTTCCAACATATTTGTGTGTCTGAGCCAAATCTTTTGCCTTTTTCTTCTTTTTGACCCATTATGTTTCAGATTTGAATGTCCAGGTCTTATAATTCACCACTGGTGGTTAGTGAACACAGTGGATTATTTAGCAGCTATTTTCTCACGAGTGGGGGGAGACAAAGGGTCCATCAATTATTCTATTTGTTTATAAATAGTGTTAAATAAAAGCTGAAGATTACTTTACTACTTTTATCTCATCTTGTTTTCATCGATCATTCAGATCACAAATGTAGCAGAAACATTGATTTCATACTTCTGCCAACAGCCACTGCTGGTGGGCCGTCCTGAATCCATTGTACTCATTTTCAGTAAACAAAGACTGGTGTTGGGCCCAGCTGGCCCCAGCACCAGGAATTCAGCGCTTCCTATGCTGGAGCCATGTGTCAGTAGATGCAGTTACAGATCCTTTTTTCAGCTCTCACTATGTAACATTGAGGCCAGATTCAAAGGCGCTACAGCAGAACTGGCTCCCTACCTGCCTGACCATCCTTGTCTTTGAAATTGTCTGTGAATTGCCTCAGAACAGGAAAAAAGAGGATAACTGTGACGCATAGTCTTTGATTTATGAATATCTGAAGGTAAAAATGTTACAAATATGAAACAATTCTTTCTTACAAAGCACAATTAATAAAACATCTTTTCCAAATTCTTTATCAATCCAATCTGATCCTTTCACTACGCACCTCTTTACCCCACATCTGGTGCTGGCTCATGACTGCCCTTCCCAGAGCCCGGTCTTGCTGGAGGTTTCCTCCTGTTAAAAAGGGATTATGTCCAAATTCATGGGCTGCATCCTCCTGAGGACCCGGCCTTCGCGGTCTACGTGGGCCGGGTCCACAGAAGGTCAGGTAGGCCGGAAGTAAACGGCCGTGAAACTGGACGGTCTAACCTTCTGATTAGTGTCACCGCTGTCTCGGTGGAGTTTAATAAACTCGGCCGTCTGCTCCTTGCTATCTAAAATATAACAGGACACTGGAGTAAACTCTCGACTGTCTCAAACTTCTGTTTAATGTTTAGTCAGCTGTGTAAAAACGAAGGAGGAACCCACCCGGGGGATTAATAAAGTTTTATTTTATCTAATCTAATAACTTTAATCTCAGCCAAACCGATTTACTCACGAACAAATAAAACACTGAAAAAAGCCCAACAATAACATTTTAGATTATCTAAGTGACTTATATATTACGTTTAACCCGAGCAGCGAAAGTCCGCGCTGATCTGAAAATGATGTGCCGGGTGTTGTGCCGTTCTCAGCCGCATCAGTGACCCTCGAGCTCCCGGCTAGCTATCAAGCTGGTGGGTAGCAGACGTCTCCGAAAACGTCGAAGCACTTTTGCAAATATGCGATATCTTGATAAACCGAGCAGATATTTGATGTTTACACAGCTACTTTCTTGCCTGAAAATATGTTAAAAGTTTATTTTGTGACCCAGAAAGTTTAGTATGAGTAATTTTAAAACTTAGTAGCGGCCGCCATTGTTGGAAACTGGAGTTTGGCTGGGCCGTGCTATGAATTCTGGGATATGGTGGGCCACGAAGGACACACCCGACCCATCCTTCAAATTCGGGGAAAAGGAGGACGCATTTGTCGGCTGCATTCGGAGGAGTCTACGAATTTGGACAGCCTTCGGCGCGTCGCTGTGACGTAATCGGTCTACAAATGCGGCCTCAGGAGGAAGCAGCCATGAATTTGGACACGACGAGGGAGTTCCTTTTTCCCACCATTGCCAAGTGCTGACTCACAGGGTCATCTGATAGTTCTCGCTTTGTATTGGTAGCAGGAACAGACAATAGAGATGGAAAAGCTTGCAGATGACTTTTATTTCTTAGTTTTTTCATCACACATTTAAGACACCAAATTGTACATTAGACATAAATGAATCATCATCACAATAAACCATGGCTGCATCATGACAAAACGCAGAATTTCTTCTGAATATGCTGTCCTTCGACCATGGCTTCGGAGCACGTACATATACATCGTAGAAAACACTTCATTCAACGCTGCAAAGAATGGAAAGCTCCACAGGGAACTTGATGTGTGCCTCTCTGAACAGTAGCTCTGCCAATGCTTTGGCTAATATTTCTATCCTGTGTGGGTAATAAAAGCAGCTGGTAAAATGAATATATAGATATTTTAAATCAGAGATATGGACAGCTGTCTGTGTTTATAATAAAACTGATTGCAGAGTCATTTTTAGTGTGCGCTACATGTGTCTATGTACAGTGATGCATTTTTGCTTTTTTGGATGTTACCTTGGCAATTGATTAAAACATACTTTAGCCCTGGAGAGTGGCAGTCTGCTGAGATTTTCTCCTGACATGTGGATCATTTGCGGGGAATTCTGCTTACTCTAATTCTGCAGCATCTTTTTATGAAACTGTCTGTCACACTTCATTTGTACCAGCAGCAGTTTTTAATGAAAGATGTCGTAGCTTATTGGGAGAGTAGGAAACAAAACATGGTTTAAGCAGGACGACGGCTCCACCTGCAGATACTTAAGATACTTAAACTCTACTGATAAATGTTTCTTGCTAAATGATGTTATTGACTGATAGTCCAAACATGGAGATACATATTAATATGTATCTCCATGAGACTATCAGGACTGAGATCCCTTCTCCAGGCGGAGAAGAAAACTGTAGCGAGATCCATTCAAAGTGGTCAGTAAAGCTTCTACCACCTTGAGATTTATCACTACGGTTATTCACAAATGCATTTTAGAACGATACCCTCATGTTTGCAGATATTCTTCTTTTTAGGTTTTCACATTGTGAGGACGACATTATTTTGACTGCATCATTCAAATTTTCAAACTCAGAAACTGACTTTCATTTTTATTTGACATGGGCAGCTGTGACACCAATATTTGAGGTAAGTTTATATGCATAACTACAAAAATCTACACACATCCACACAAGAATTTACGGAGCCCCGCAGGGGACATGGGAGAAAAAAAAATTAAGACGGACTTTTGCGAGATCTTGCAAAACTAACTCAGGATCTCGCAAAACTTTTGCGAGATCTCGCAAAACAAACTCGGGGGCCCTTTCTCAATTCTCAAGTACGCGAGTACATACTCGCGTTCTCGACGAGTACGTACTCGCCGAGAATGCGAGCACGGACTCGTGATTTGTACAATTGGAACTCCAGCGTACTTGATGATGTCACAGGTCCGGAGTTTTTACTGCCGTCTCCTCTTAATTTAACTGTGATTAATATGTTATGAAGCTTAACTTTAATCACAGCCAAACCGGTTTACTCAGGAACAAATAAAACACTGAAATAAACCAAACATTAACATTTAGACGTGATCTAAGTGACTTATATATCATGTTTAACCTCAGTAGTGAAATCTCTATTAATAAAAATAGTGTACAACGATGTGCCGGGAGTCCGCTGTTCTCGCCGGCTGTAATAATCCTCGACCTCGCTGTCTGCTATGGAGCTGGCGGGTCACAGACGTCTCCGAAAACGTCGAAGCTCGTTTGGAAATATATGATATCTTGATAAATCGAGCAGATATTTGAAGTTTACACAACTACATTCTCGCAAAACAAACTCGGGATCTCGCAAAAGTCCATCTTAATTTTTTTTTCTCCCATGTCCTCTGCGGGGCTCCGTAAGAAGTAGGGCAGCTTCTGGGCCAAAGATGAATGAATAACAAATGAACAGCTGGCACACTGTGGAGCTCCAGCTTTGCTATTTTATTACACCACAAAAAGACATTTTGAGCAAACCTGCTTTTTATCACATGAGAGTCAATGCTGCACCATCTTAAATCACATGTTACTGGTTGTAATGATGCATGCTTGTGTATGTGTGAGACTACTTTATATGGAATATGCTTAACTGTAAGCACATCATGGTATGATGCACTCTCATCCGCCAGTACAGCCACTGGTGGATGAGTCGGGGGGCGGCAGTCAGACAGGAAACTGCTGTTGAAGCTTCCAGCGGGCAGCTTAGGTCTACAGTCTATTAGCTTGAGACAGCATAGTTTTAGCTTTCTGAAAAAGATAATCCAGTTGTCTGCAGCAGACCATGCTCAATACATCATAGTTTCTGTGGTGTAGTAACAGGCTGGCAGTGTGCAAACTGTTATTTTAGTGTTGTGTATGTAACTAATTATGCTCCAAAATGCAACAAATTAACAAAATAAGTCTAAATGTTCTGTTTTCTTTACACATGATTGTACATTTGAAAACAAAGGAAATACATGGAGCACTGTGCTTGTATATGAAGTGTTGTGATTCACGCTAGTAGATTTGTCCAACATGGTTTAGATTTTGTCAATAACTTGATACTAAATGATACAGAAACACACATTAGATCTAAATATCCTTTAAAGGTGAGCACCCTCACATTATGCTGCACCCACATGGTTTCCATGGACAAAAGACCAAAATGCATAGGAAAACTGCAAAACGCACGTCAATAATGTCTCGATGCATGCCATGCATATGGTACTCATGGCCATTGATCAGTGGTCTTTGATCAATGGTCATGACAGTTTGCATATTAATGATCCAGGAGCTGATCTCTCAGCCCATTGTTCCTTCACTGGTGCTAGTTTCACTCATTGTGCAAATGTACTGTTTATAAGGTTGGGAAAACCTGCAGTCAGCTGAGACTGAAGACGTCACTGGATGAGTGACGAAACGTTTCTCCCACTGAAAATGTCCAGATGAACAGAATGCACTTTGGGACACATCAGTAATCCTTTAACTGGAAGTAAGAACTTTGAATATAAGGTAAGGTGACGATTGCTGGTCTTCGGGGTCTCACTGACTCTTTGATATTAAATTAGCTCTGGCTCTTTAACTGGTTCTGTTGACCCTTGATGTTAACTCGTGAACCAGCTTGTGTTTTCTTCCATTTTCAATGGAACCGTTCTAGTTATTCAGTGGAAGCATCTCGTTTGAAGCAGGTGGGATGTGGGACTTCACTTTAATGTCTTTGCTATATGATGTGTACCATTGTACGATCAAAAGAAAATGCGAGTTCATGTACATATCTACAAATATGAAAGTCATAGAATACTTGCTTCATGGTAAAAGAGTGAGGTAGGCTGAACTGAAGCTTTGTGTGAACTGAATCAGTGCCATGTAAAGGTAGACTTACACTCATGATGTTTGTACTACCATGTAAAAACAATCACTTTCAATTTGATGGCAGCAGCATGTTTCAAAGAAGCTGGGATGGGGTAGCAAAAGACTGAAAAAGTAAGTGACACAAAAAAGAAACATTTTATATGTAATTAGGCTAAATGATGACAGGTCAGTAACAGGACTGGGGAAGAAAGAGAACATCTGAGAGAGATCTGCAAAAAAGCGCTTCAACAACATTGTAGAGCAATTTCAGAGTAATGTTCCTCAACAAATAGTAAAGACTGTGAATATCTCATCATCCAAAGTTCAGAAGATTCAGAGAATCTGGAGAAATCTCTGTGCATGAGGGACCAGGCTGGAAATCAGCATTAGATGCAGCTGATCTTCAGGTCCTCAAGCAGACATGGATCTGTGATGAAATCAGTGCATGGGCTTACGAACACTTCCATCACTGTCTGTGAACACAGCTCACTGTGCCATCATCTCTGGACCAAAGCTCATTTAAAACTGAAGCAAAGTGAAGAAATTTTAATTTGAAATCGGAAAACATGGACACTGCGTCTTCTAGACTTCTAGATCCGACTTGCTGTCAGTGCTCAGTTCAAAAACCTGTATTTGTGATGGTGTGGCAGTGCGTTAGTGCCTCTGGAGTTGGCAGTTTTAGAGCAGCATATACTCCCATCCAGATGGCATGTGTTTCATGGAAAGCCTTCATGGTAGAAGAGTCCTTGCTGTTACCAGCTGGTGGAGCATCATAAAGTGAAAAATATGTCTATCAGACAAGAATGGGACAGCATTCCTCTCCCAAAGTCTACAGAGTGGGAAGCACGACCCTGTTTCTGAGATGTGCTGCTGCCATCAAATTAAAATATTACATATTTCTCTTATAATGATATGTTTTCTCCGTTTAAACATTTGATATGCTTTCTGCGTTCTGAATAAAGAATTCTGTTTTATTTCACATTTTACACAGCATGCAAACTTTTTGGAGTTGTACTTCAGGTTGGCTCAGGAGGAAGATGATTTCATCCTCCAGTCTGCAAGTTGAAATAACATTGAGGAAAACACTGAACCCCAAGTTCAATGTGTATGTGACGGTTAGCGAAAAGCTCTCAGGTGCAGAATAAAAGTGCTTGTGTGAATGTGAGTGCAGATGGTTAAATGATGCTTGCAGTAGAACAGGCTTTGGGTGCTCAGAGGAATAAATGAACTGGTTACACTGATGCTCTGCTACCATACCAGTAAATATCATGAACTTGTTAAAAAGCAGTTGTGCGTGTGACCTCGTGTGGGTACAATCAAAAGGAATAACAGTGTTTTATATATAATTCGATATCTAATATAACCTGAAAATGATATAACAGTGTCAAAGAGGTCTCTGGGAGTGATTAACCTACAGAACATGATCAGCTCACAGATTTCTGTTTTGTACTCTGGCTGTGGCGTCACTGTTGGTTCGGACTACTTTAGTCTGATCACAGTAAACTTATCAGACCTGTGGAAGAAACTGCTGGATGGGCAGCGTAACAGCGGTGCCCCACCCACTCCACATTTACCCTCGCCGTGTCCTGGTTCCACGCTTCCTAAGCAAAGATGTTTACACCAATGAAACGCTCGGATCTGTCTTACCACTGTAAATCTGCTCGACGTTGTGTGTGCCATTCACAAATGAAAACAAATCTTAATTACTTCATAAAGTTTCACTGGCAGTGCTATAAAAAGATGAGTACTAACAGGGGATTAATTAGCAGTAACATTTGAGTTTAAAAAAAGATCGCTGGATATATTGTGCAGTTTGTCTTTTCGTGACACAAGTTAAATATGTGTAATAAAGAAAATAGGTATTGTTTTTAAAGCTTAACAATAAACTTGTCTCTTTTCTCTGCTGGACAGAAAAACTGCTTTCTGAAAGTTACATACAGTACTTCTGCACTGGTGTCTTTAAATATCAGCAGTGGTAAAATTAATTACATTACGAGGGAGAGACAAAAATACAAGAGCTTACTACTGATGACAACGGGAGAAGGCAATAGTCTTTCCACATCACTGCTCTTCCACTCAGATGTATCTATCTGTCTCTTGGTGTTGTGTCCCCACCCCAGCGCTCCACTCATGCATCGCTTTGAAGCTGAGATCTGATCACTAGTAGACGCTCCAGGCTGTGGTTGCCTAGGTGACCTCATGCAATTACATCCCTGTCGAATGTCAGTCACTTCAGTGGCCTCCAACATGAGTAAAGTTCATCCTGGGCTTTTTGCCCAGCGCCACTTGAAGTCAGACAATGTCGCTGACTTTCATTGCTCACCAAACCACACCCACATGTCCTGGGTGGACACAGCTTTGCTGCTTTTTTCTTTGTTGCTACCAAACAAAAGAAAGAATTGGCAGCCTGCGCTGTTAGTTAGGTAGTTACAGACGTAACTACCTAACTAACAGCACACAACCAAAACCCCTGCATAGTTTTTATTTGCAGCATTAGTGTGCAGTATGAAATTGGAACAAAGAATGAAGTGGCCATCTTTTCAGCTACAGTCCAATTATAAACACGGGCGGCATCGCGTCACTACTGAGCGTACACCTGACCACAGCCATCAGTCGTGCTTTGTCACTGGTGAAACTGAAGAATCCAGCCTAGAATGGCAGTGAACCACTGCTTCTCTTTAAGGAGCCTCTTAAATGATGTGTGAAAACACTGTTGTGAGCGTGGATATGCGCTCATTGGTAAATCCGACTATAAACTCTCTACAGTTCATATGCAACTTAGATCTAAACTACTAATTGGATAGATAATCTCAAAACCACAACAGCAGATTACATTGTATCATTTATATACAGTTTATCTATTTGAAGTCTTGTAACATATGTCCTAATATTTACTGTATGTCACATCACAAACATGGACATTATTTTCACTTCAGACCAGTCAGGTCCGTCAAAACCTTCTTCAGTTCATCAAATCATAAAAAGACAAGATAGTAGGTCAGACAGTCGTTTGCAACCAATAAATAAACTGGATAAAATCATGTTTCTTAATATAATAATCAGGAAATCTTGTTTATCATTTGGTTCCTGGTAGTTTTTTCATCTTGCCTTCCATTGTTTCTCCTCTGATTAACCTGAACTAATTTACTGTGATAATTAACACCAGAATGAGCTCTTGCTCTTTAGTCATTTTTCCTCCATTGCATTTCCCTTTGTTGTACTTTATTCCTTATCATCTTCACTTCTTGCCTTGTTGTCATCACAGGAACCATGCTGACACAGTGAACCTCACTTGAATGCTTCATGGTGAGAAATCACTTTAAATCGATGACCTGAGTCTGGGACTGGGCCTTGTCCTTGGCCTAAAACACATGAAAGTAGACGTTTTTAAGTAGATGTTTTTAAGTAGATGTTTTCTTTTTTTATTTTCTATGCACAAAGCAGCTGATAATATATTCATCTAAATTACACTTGTTCGAGAGGCACGCTGACTTTTAACAGTTATTTTAAATAATCATTTGAACTTCAAACAAAATGAAAAAAGATTTTCTTTAAGATAAGTTCTGGAATTTGGTTTCTGGCCATTTTACCTGCCGTTCAGCAGCAGGTAAACCATGTGGTGCAGTGGTGCAAACCATTAGCCAAAGAAACCAGAATTAATGTTCAGTACAAGGAAAAACATGTATGCATGGCACCACAAACCAACAATAAATATATCAACAATTTCTGGCTGTTGGATGGAAACTTTTGGCATATTGTCCAACCCCTACAAGAAATGTTTTTCATCTCAACGTTGTAAGAAGTTTGAAAGGTTTCGGACTTTGGAGCAGTTTAATGGAATAGCTGACTAACAGAACAACTATAATTCTAGCTAGGGATGCAATGATGCGACATCAAATATTGGTTCAAAACCTGGATGGAATATTGGGGAGCCAATTCATAGTCTGACAGTTAAATTGGATCAATCAAGCCAAAAATAGTTTTTTCATGTATTTATCCGATTCTCATTTCTTATTTCACAAATAAATACCAACAATCCAGTAAATGTATTCTCTTAGGATTAAGTTCAAGTTAAGTTAAATTAAGTTCAAATGGAGCCAGATATACCGTAGTTATGGCCGGTCTCACAATGAGGAAAACGGCTTATTAACACTGATACATTGATGTGTATTAGCAGATAGTCACAAAGTATCAGATCAGAAAAATGTGAATGGATGCTATTCTACTTCTAACTTTGCTAAAATTACTAAATACCTGGTTCTACTCTTGAGAAATATTTACAGTTGTAATTATTTCAACTCAAAGTTCAAATTTAACACGTAACATATTTAAAAAATAAATCCCTAACCCTAACACATTAATGACGGCTTGAATTACATTAATATTAAATGTTGGGTATTTATTCTTAATCTCCAAGTTCTACAAAATGTCGACAATCATGGGCCAAATAAAAGCAAAAAATAAATAAAGTAAGGACAGTAAACCTGAAATTAGGATTACACAGGATATATCAAACTAACTGGCCATCGATAATAAGTTAAGAAAAATAATGTCCAACTTACCCTGAGAGATGGTCGAGGAGGCCTAACTGGTCGTACTGGCTCTGGTACTGGGTTTGTCTGCCTTCTCTGCAATGGCTCTAGGTCATCAGCTACATCAGGACATCCAATGTATCCTCCAGCCCCAAACACTGAACCGAGATCACCTTCTAAAAGGTTGTGGTGGATCAGGGCAGCAGACGAATTAAGGTCCTGGCTGGCAGACATGCTACTGATGGCCGTGTTTAAAGTACTAGTATTTGTGGTATTCGAGGTGCAGACACTGGGGTTACTGAGCTGCAGTCCCAGCATATTTTCGGATGCCACATCACTATCTGAGCTGTCATTAACAGAACTGACATCCTGTTCTGGTTCCAGAATGCACTGGATGTTGTTTGCTTCAGGCAAAACGTCTGTACTCAACAAGTCCAACCCCTCCTGGTCAGGTAACTCCTGATTTTCCTGAAGTTCCTGCTTATTGTAGCTACCTGAAACTAGCACGCCTTGGTTTTCCTTGCTATTAAAATCCAAAACTTCCTGGTTACCATGGCTATCTAAATCTAACACTTCCTGATTTGTAGGATAGGAGAAGTCCAGGACGTCCTGACTGCCAAAGCTATGAGGTTCCAGCACTTCTTGGTTTTGACAGTCACAAGGTTCAAGTAATTGCTCACCGCTATTATTCCGACAGAGGTCCACAACTTCTTGATTGTTGTGACTACAGAGTTCCAGGACTTGGTTTTTATGGTTAACCACCTCCCTGTTTTCGAGGCTAGATGGTTCCAGCACTTCTTGGTTTCCATTATTACACAAATCTAGAAATTCCTGGTTATTGTGGCTATCATTTTCAAGCACTTCTTGGTTTTCATGGGTATGAGGTTTCAGTATTTCTGGGTTATTATAGCTTGAGAGCTTTCTTTGCTCATTGTTGTCATTGGTACAACGGTCTATTGCATCCTGGTTGTCATGGCCACAGGGACCCAACACTTCCTGGTTCTCTTCTTCAGGGCTCAGCTTAAAGCCATAAGGATCAAAGTCCCGTATCATCTGGGAGGAGGTAATGTCAAACCCGTAGGCATCAAAGTTCAGCTGATGTTGAGAAGAGCAGGGTTCAGGGTCAAAGGTCAGATCCTCATCAGCAGGTTCTGGACTCAACTCATCTTCATCAGGGTCTAAAAGAGTGTGACTAGAATGCTCTGGGCTGAGTTTAAAGCCATATGGGTCAAAGGAAGACTGACTGGTTGGTTCATAGTTCAACTCAAGGCTGTTCTGATGTGAGTCAGGCTGAGTGAAAATGTTCTGGGACTCTAGTGAGTTCTGTGGAACAGCAGGGATTTGGATTTCTTCTTCGATGTTCCTAACCTGTTCTGTTTGCTCTCTGCAAGTGACATCACAGGGCAAAGTTTCCTCTCTGTTGCCTGTCCAACCGGGCTCCAACAGGACAGGTTCGCCAACAGCTTGAGTCAAACCACGACACTCACCTAGCAGAAATATACAGTGAGTAGTTAAGAATAGAATTATGACCCAGTTACAAGACCACAAGTTTAAGACATTAAGAGTCTGAAATAATACAATATTCAAAGGTTTAAAGTTTATAAAGACAATTATACTGCTCAAAATTGAACGTAGTCAATGTCCAGAAATGCTGTCAATCCATTTTCACAGAAAAAAGATTTGTGATACTAATTTAAATTTTCATCACATGCAACATGTAAAACAATAGGGGGCATATTTTTTCCCCTGAAGGCCTCTGAGTGGGCCCTGTGGACACCCGAGTTTGTGAATGCGCTAACTTGAGAACGAGGCAATGTAGGATTTTCAAACTGAAACCATCGTATCGAAAATTCTCTAAAGTTTGTATCCCGGTGACCTCGACCTCAAGGTCAGAGGTCAAGTTTTCTGAAAATCTTCTAAATGTGATAGTTCAAAAAGGACGTTATCTAGAATGTTCTAATTTATAGTATAGGTGCATCTACTAAAAATCTCAGATGAGTTTGAATCCTGGTTACCGTCACCTCAAAGCCACATAGGATTTTCACATTCAGGTGTAGGAGGCTGAGGAGCACTGATGGCTGCCGTTTTAGAAAAGAAATTCAGTCTGAAAGTTTTTTGTGTAATGGAAATGTGTTCCTAAAGTAGACACCACTTAAGCAGGAAACTGACTTCCAGCATCAGTATATGCACATGCACAGTATCTCACCAAAGTGAGACACATTTTTGTAAATATTTTAGTATATCCTTTCATGGAACAATACTGATGATATGACGCTTTGATAAAGTGTAAAGTAGTCAGTGTACAGCTTGGATAACAGTATAAATTTGCTGTCCCCTCAAAATAACTCAACGTACAACCATTAATGTCTAAACTGCTGGCAACAAAAGTGAGTATGCCCCTAAGTGAAAATGTCCAAACTGTGTCCAAAGTGTCAATATTTTGTGTGGCCACCATTATTCTCCAACACTGCCTTAACTCTGTTAACTGGTCCTCTTCCACTCCTCCATGATGACATCATGGATCTGGTGGTTGTTAGAGACCTTTCACTCCTCCACCTTCCATTTAAGGATGGTTCCCTCAATCAACTGTAGTGCCAGCAGCACTCATCCATCCAAACATCCCACCACCATGCTTGACTGTAGGCAAGACACACTTGTCTTTGTACTCCACCTGGTTGCCGCTACACACCCTTGACACCATCTGAACCAAATAGGTTTGTCTTGGACTTGCTGTCCATACAGACACTATTAATGTGTAAATGATTAACTAAAAATCTTGTCAACACAAACTTCTTTATTTGCAGCACATTTCTACAAGATAAGTTACTGAAAAACTGCTTGTGCTTAAAGTGCTTTGGCACTCTTTGGCAATACCGTAGGTAATGTTAAACTTCATCATCACATCAGCCTCCTCTGACGACCTGTTTGCTGCTGCCTGCCACTGAAAGGCAATGGAGAGAGGGGAGACTTGGGCAGTGCATTTATTGCAGCATATAATGTGTTTCCTGGATACACTGTGCTTTTTCAGCGTTCAGAGATTGATGGCTCCGTGTCAGAGCTGGCTATGAATTTCAGACGGATCAGGCCTTAACTTAACAAAAAAGTTATCAATCGTTCTTTTCATCTTTTCTCATTACCCACAGCTACATCCACTTCTGTCGGGCCTAGGCTGCTCACTAGGGCTGGGTATCAACACTGATTTCTATTATCCATTCGATTCCAATTCACAAGGTCCCGATTCGATTCAATTTAGCCTCAGACAGTCAGAAATATTATAATTCTGATCATTTATCAGTACTGATACATGTGAGACTTCATCAGAGGTGTGAGCCTTTGTGTCAAACTAACTGAGGATAAAACACAGAAAAACATGAAGGAGATTTTCCTGGTCTGGCTTTTTATAGCAGATAACCTTAAAAATATTCTGCAATATTGCATAATTTTAAATTAAAAAAAAAAAAAAATTTCAGCATTGAACAGCAAAAATTAGGCTTTTTAGTTCGCGGCCATTTAAGTCAATAAAAAAAAAAAGACAGCGGCCGACAGCGCTGTAAACAACGGTAGACTGGTGGGTGATAAGCGAATGAAAAATGTAAATGATGATGTTTTTCAAATGTGAAGCGTAGTTTGGATCTTCTTTCGTTGCTGGTTCAGTGAATTTTGGTTGGAGAGAGATAAAACCTGCAGCTCAAAAAAGACGTAAACACAGCGCGGACCCGACGCATCAGAATCAGTGAGCTGTCGGCTTTCAGCTCCAACGGCGTGTCCGTGCCCTCGGGTGAGAAAGCCGAGAAAGAGAAAGCTGATTCTGATGCGTCGGGTCCGCTCTGTGTTTACTTCTTTGTGCAGAATCCGTTTTCCTGCTCTCATTTGCTGTTTGTTGAAATAGTTTTGTGAGCTTTAACCTGAGATTCTGGCGTTTCTGGCAAAATACGTTTATATTTGTTATGTTGTAACAAGGATTTGTCCACCAGGGGGCAACAGTTGTTGAAGAGTAGTGTCAGTGTGTGTGGCCATGCCCCAGTTCAATGTAATAAAGAAGTGACTCTGAGGTCAACATGGTCTCTGTGGTTCCTGAGTTCTAGGATATCACAATATTTAAAAGTTGATTCAGGATTTAATGAATCGATATCGCTTTATTCAAGCTACTGACCTCTCTCTATTTGCCTGCACTTTCAAACGTCTACAGGACCACGGCCAATCAGAGAGGTCCCGCCCCTGACTATCTCTGATTGGTTTAGACCACGATAGGCGCATAATGTGTGTCAGTTGTTGACCACGCGGAGACTTTTAGAGTTGCTGAGAATTTTTTTAAAATTTTTTTTACTTGAAAAGTTGGTCACACTGGTGAGACCTAGGATTGTTTTTAGTTGCACCATTGAATAATTTGGTCGCATTTGCGACAACACACCTTCTACCCATTTGTACCTGAGACCTTGTAACACTAATGAGTCACATGACACCAGGGAGGGAAATGGCTAATTGGGCACAAATTGGACATTTTCACTTAGGGATGTACTCACTTTTGTTGTCAGCAGTTTAGGCAATAATGGCTGTGTGTTGAGTTATTTTGAGGGGACAGCAAATTTACACTGTTATGTACACTGACTACCAGAGATGGGCAGTAAAGCGTTACTGTAATCTGATTACTTTTTTCAGGTAACGAGTAAAGTAAGGGATTACTATTGCAAAAATGGTAATTAGATTACCGTTACTTTCCCGTAGGAACGCTGCGTTACTGCGTTACTAAAACCGTGATTTTTTTTTGCGAGAATGTCTCATGACAGTGACGTAAGCGAGTGCGACGTTCGTGACAGCAGCTGTGTGCAGATCAACAATGGATCATATATCGAGTGCAGAGAGAGTATGAGCGTGCAGCGTTTAAAGCGTGGAAGTACTGACCTTACTTTGAGTTTGATTCCATAAAAAGTGACAAAAACATTAGTGTCCGTTGTGCGTGGGAAGAAAACTTCTTTTTACAGCAAAAAAACCCCTAAACTTCCAAACGAGCACCGAGTAGCTACGACGTAATGGGAAACTCACAGAGAAACTCGCGGATTCTTCCACTGACCGCTGCACACCTGCACCAGGGTAAACCTCCGCCTACCCCACTCCTGCTTTACAGGTGAAAATAGAGCAACAGGACCGCTAGTCTTTGACTTTATTTATTTTCTGCTGTGTTTTACTTGCATCTATTTGAAAGACTGAGTGTAAACACACAAAATATTTTATTTTATGTGCTGGAATGTGCAGAAAATAGGTTTAAATATTAAACTAATTTCTTCCAGTCAGAGAATGTTGCAGATAATTAAATTTTTGCTTGATGCATAAAGTTAAAAGATTAAAACTAATAAAACAAGTTTTAAAAAGAGACTTTTCCATTTGATTACATTTTGTATGATGATTATGTAGAAAAAGTAGAATTGGGCTGAAAGATCTATCACTTTATCACCTATTCAGGTTGTAAATCGTGTTTTTAAAAAGTAACTAAGTAACTAAGTAATTAATTACTTTTGAAAGTAAGTAATCAGTAAAGTAACAGGATTACTTTTTTGGGGAAGTAATCGGTAATTAGTTACTGATTACTTTTTTCAAGTAACTTGACCAACACTGCTGACTACTTTACATTGTATCAAAGTGTCATATCTTCAATGTTGTCCCATAAACAGATATAACAAAGTATTTACAAAAATGTGAGGGGTGTACTCACTTTTGTTAGATACTGTAAATGAAAATAATAAAAAGTAAAACTGTCATGTTTGATAACCGGGCGTGTGACTAAAATATAAATTACCTTGCTCTAATCCTGCTGATGACTGAGTAATAGCCTCTCCAGCCAGAGATCCCAGACTATGTTCTTCTATGTCAGAGGGTGGGGAGACAGCACCAAGATCAAGCTCATACCCATTAGGGTCAGATTCTACAGAATACTGTCCCTGGGAACGCCACCCTCGGATAGGCTCTGGCCCCAGCTCTTCTGACGAACTCTGAATGGGTTTAAATCCATGAGAATCATCTCCCATAGCGATGGTGTCCAGGTCCTCTCGACTGTAGCTAATCTCTATGTCACTGTCTTCATCTGGGAATTCTGACTCAAAGCACTGAGTTCCCGTTGAAGCTTTGTTTTCAACACAAGACAGACTGGTGTCTGCTTCGTCACCGGCATTTCCTGTGCTCTCGCCAGTATTCGTCAACGGAAACAAAATATCTGCTGCGAAGGGGTCGCTGCCTTTGAAAGGGTCAGAACCAAAGCCATCTGAAAATCAGAACATTTATACTTGTAAATGTTGCTAAGAACAGTATTGAAATTGAGTAACAAAACAACAAAATGAACAAGTACTGTTTAGATTAGTGGTCTATTATAACTCACCAGATGAGTCTGTTTTAAGGAATAGGTCTTCATTGAAGAGGTCATCTATAAATCATGTGTAAAAGAAATGAAATCACTGTACTTTATTAATACCACTGCAACAAAAAGTATAGGTAACAAAAGCATATATGATTAGTTTGGTTTACATTCTGAGCCCCTACTCTAGTCCTCTCCTACTCCAGAGTTTGAACCACATACACAGCCCAAGGATCAGAGCTGCCCGATGTCCTAATGGGAAAAGTTCTACTTGTGCATGAATTAAGTTGTCCCTTCTGACAGAAAAAAGCTGTAGTCTCCACCAACCCAGAGGCTGGATTTTAACAATTCAACCAGTCCTCTGGCTGCCATAGTTCATGTCCAGTTCCAATTACCACCTTAACCCTCAAACAATTCAATTACATCACTTTTGAGTGTAGCCGTAGCGCTTGAGTATGTTCATAGTCTAACAGGAAGATTAGGTATTGCAATGATCAACCACTTCTTCAAATTGATGCCAAACTACCCAAGCAAACAAAGTCACACTCTTGAGTGATTTGCATTGGCACAGCATTTGAATAATTCAGATCTAACTGTCTGGGGTTGATGTTCCAGAAATGCAACTTTTCTTAACTTTTCAGTACTGCAATGCAAAGTGAACGGATACCCACTCCAATCCAGCAATGCGTGTCACCTCTTTCAAAGTAAATTAGAGAAAAGAGTGCCAAAGTCTGAAATCCACGACAGCAATAGTAGCTCAGCCTCTGAATTTGTTACATACGGTCACACTGGCAGCGGGCGAAGGGGTTGGCTTGGTAGAAGTCCAGCTGGTTGGGGTTCATAGTGAACTCTTCCTGGTCTCTTTCATTTTCCCCTTCGGCGTTGAGGTCCCCTTCCTCCAGGCCATCCTCTATGTCCGACCTATCCATCTGTGGACACGTGACAACCAAAGGTCACAACACCATGGCTCTGTCCAAAACTAAGAAGGATGCCTTTGACTAGTGACAGCTGGTGCTGCCAAGTTACACCGGTTAATTTTAACTGATTTCATATCAATAAAGTCAGCGCTAATTACGATGTCAAGTTTTTGGATGGATTTTAGCCTAAAATGTTTTGCACATAATTCGTGCTATGCATGACACGACATGTTCTGTAAGAGCGAAGCTACCTTTGGTGAGCTGGTCCCACTGTCATCTTCTTCTCTGGTACCGACTAGATTATTGCAGAAAGGTGAACCACTGCCCCCCTGCAGGTGTTGGAGGCACAGAGAGAGATGGTTACTAAAATGTCACAGAAAAGAAAACGCAAGACACACATATTTAAATATTCTCCATGATAAAAACCTGCGAAAACTGCAGCATAAATATGAAAGACATAGAATAATATACTGAAGAAAAAAGATCACAAACAACTCCAGATCACACACTAATAGTCCACATTTTGACTCCCCAGAGAAAACATGTAAATTCATATCTATATTTCCCTGCTAAATACAGATATTCGTTTTAAATTCATTTTTGATAGATTTCTAAAATACTTGTTTTGTGTTTTGATTGTATAAATATCTTTTTATGGTCTAATAACTTTGTTAAGCAGTGTTTTTAAAAAGCCTTGGCTCCTCCAGTCCAAATGTGGAAATGCCCTGGAGAAGATAATCCATGCCAAACAGCCACTGGATCAGATATAATGTAAGTGCACAAATGGCAGTATGAATGTGTGTGTAAATGAGTGAAATGGTAAATGGACTGGTTCTTATATCCTTACGTTGGGTGAGTGCTGAGTGTTTGTATATGTGTGCATGAGGGTGGGAATGCATGTTTGTGTCTGTGTGTGCCTGTTTGTCTGTGTCTATATGTCAGGTCGGGTCTTAGACTCCACCTCTCTGGGAACTCCCAGGCCCTCCAAAGTGTGGAGGCCTATCTCCCCTCACCACACTCCCTGCCGGTGACTGATGCCCTCAGGGGTCGGTGCGTTGGTGGTTCTTGGTGTCCGGGGCTGGGCGCTCAGGTATGTAACAGCTCACTCCTGGTGGCTACTTAGTGGGGCCTGGCGCCTGTTGCTCGGTCAGGCCTCTTCCGGGCCTCTTTATGACTATGGACCGTGGCGCCACATTTGGTGGTGGCTTTGGCACCAGAGTGCAGTGTGCTCTTTCCACCTGTAGCTCAGTGGAGTCAGGCAAATCCACTACTGATGGAGACTCCTCCTACAATCCTTCTTTAATGCCATATATTCTAATGTTTTCTCTTCTGGATCGTCCCTTTAGGACGATTTTTTTCATCATCTCAGTTACTGCTTCCTCATTAAGTTGTATTCGGGTTTCATGATTCTTTCTTCAGCCTCTTCCACTTTCGTGTTTGTTTTACTTATATCCTCTCTGTTGTCTTTTCTGAATTTTTTTAGTCCTCTGATTGTTCTCCACTAGCCTCTGCTTGCTTGCCATTATCTTCCATGATGCTGTTAGCAGGTGAGATCTGGTCGTCTGTGTGTAGCTTGTGTTGCATAGATTTCTTTCTATTTTTTCCTCTTTTTTCGGCATTTTGAAGGCCTCACTCTTATTTCTTATTTTCACAAAAGAAACTTTGGTGAATCAAGTTGCCGTGTGCTATTTTTAGAACGTTGGGAGTGTGCTCTTCTATCCCGCCATCTTCTAGCTCAGTGTTTCCCAACCTTTTGGAGCCATGGGCACATATTTGAAAAATCACACCACCAAACAAAAATGTCACAAAAAGCATGTTGATCATATTTGCCCGCGCACCAGGTATAGCAGAATTGGTTTCTCCAGGGCCCAGGCCAGACTGACTACTTCTTCTTTTCAAATATTTATCTATTGCTATTGCTGTGTCATCTCACAGCATGACTATTATGTAATTTCTTCTTCGCTTTCTTCTGTTTTACTGGCAGTTGGCAACCCATTTTATTAGAGGAGGTAGTTTTACTGCCCTCTAGTGGAGGAGAGTGTAATTGTGCCGCGGCACAGTGGTTGGGAAACACTGGTTCCACAGTTTTTATTATTATTATTATTATTGTTATTGTTATTATTATTATTATTATTATTATTATTGTTATTGTTTTTTATTATTATTATTATTATTATTATTATTATTATTATTATTATTATTTCATTTTGCTGTTACAAAGACAAAAGAGGACATTCTGCACAGTCTTTTGACAGATTTTTATCTTGACAAATGCAATATTTATGAATATGTGTAAAACTTTCATGTTTCAGATCGTGAAACAAATTAAAATCTTAGACATGGATAAGTAAATAGAAAATGCAGCTTTTATATGATGATATTACCACAACGCTCTGAAGCTGCTGTTAATCAACTATGTGCAATATCTCGGTCTTTCCATGTTCTGTTCAATATCTTTGGTCTTGTGCAATATTTTGGTCTCAGTGGAATTAACATCCCATACACCATGTATATAGTTCACTCACATATATGTACACATATATATTGCATTTTTTTCCCCTCGCTGTATATTGTTTTCTCTTTACTTTTGCAACTTTGTGGTCCAGCTACCCAGTTTCACTGTGCAAGAAACTGCACAATGACAATAAAAAGCTCTAAGTCTCAAAGCTGAGAAAAGTTTATGTGGGACCAGTGTTTTTCACACCCGTAGATGCTTGAAATCACTGAGTGTCACTGACTCTCTTTGGTCTCTGGTTATTACAACACTGCAAAATGCTCCCTGCAAAGATTTAGGGAGCGGCAGGTAAAATATGTCGTATTTAAACTTCCAGGATCTGCTGTTCTTTTTGCTGGTGAAGTGTGTCATGTTATCATGCCCAAGAATCTCTCTAAATTCCACAGAATAAAAGACTGTAGATCCATGAGACTATGGAAAGAGATAAAAAAATGAATTAATTATTTTAAGTGTATCAAACAACTGTCCAGGACTGGACTGATAAGCCCTAGAGCAGATGATCTGAAACAGTTGACAGATGGTGTCCAGAGAGAAACATAGGTCACAGCTGTATAACGTGTATTAGAGGCAGCCATGTAAATCTGAGGTGTATTTCCCATACAAGAATATTCAATTCATTATAGTTTTGTTGGACTAACGACATCTATTTGTCAAAGAAGACTAAGTATTTATTTTCCAAATACATGAAAAAAGCTATCCATGCCATGGGCTTTCTTTCCGCAGCGTCCAGTTTGTCTGCTAGTAGCTCCTTTAAGGAACACTGGAGAAATCTGCTTTCAGAACATAGTGAATAAATGTGGAGATGATAGTTTCTAAACACTTCTAGGAATCGTCAGTATTGTTTTAGATCACACTTGTCATTCATATTCAGTAAGGTGTACTCGCCATCATCATTGCCATTTACCATTATGAGGTCAGCATAGGCGGGCAGTGATTGGCTCCTTCCCCATGGCCTCAGAGAAGGCAGATTATCTTCAGTGGTGTCTGCAGGAGATGATTCATCCAGATGGCTTTCTGGAGTGACTGCACCTCCTGACAGAGAGTACAGGGTGTGCTCCTCCTGCAAGAAACACACACAGGAGTGGGGTGAACTTGAAAACTCGTATTGTTAAACTTAAGAAACCAGATACATGTTTCCCTCTTTTTACAACACATATTTTATTTGAGATAATTAAATGCAAAAATTATGTTTTCATATCAGAAGAAAAAAACCTATATTCCTACCAAAAAAAGGGAATAGTTATTTACTTCATTCACTTTCTTAGTGCAGTCATGGACAGATAAAAATGGCTGAATGTAAAAAAAATGGTCCATTTTTCAAAGCTTTAAGGGATACGTGATATTAATAAAATAGAAATCATTGATATGAACACTTTATGGACAGATGCACTCAAACATCCTTGTAGTGATCGTTGTACCTGCAGGATCTCTTCATAAGACTGTCTGATTGAGTCTTGTAGAGGACTGTTCCGCTCTCCAGCCTCTTCCACTTTCCTCTTGGCCTGTTTCACCTCATCTCTTAGCTTCCTCAGCCTCCATCTGGCTCTGGAAAGCTCCCTCTCATACTCCTCCACTTGGCTCTCCTTCTGTGCCTCCTCTGCCTGCAGAGATAGAATCTGGCAAGACAGGACTCAGTCAGTCCAGTGGGCTACAACAACAAATGTATTAGCTCATCTTGAATTTAAGAGCAGTGAAATGTCTTTCTGATGAGACTGATAAGAGCAACACAAGGTTAGAACAGTAACACATGAATTATACGTCTGCGTCAGATTGCATCGTAACGTACGCATAACTGGAGCCCAATTTTAACTACGCTGCAACCTTCAATGTAACCTGACTTGCACCTCCCAAGGAATGTAACTCCATGTCATGTTACTGTATACCATGATGACTTGAATGGTGCGGAAGGTTGCCGTGTAGGGATAAAAGGAATTTCTGCTCACTCAACACGTTCTCACTCCCAAAGCGTCACATTTTAGGCTAGGTGACAAATCGTCAACATATTACGTTTTCGGCTACCCACCACGTTCCTAAATGACAACCTCGGAAAAATGAGGAAATATGAGAACCGTATGGACTCAATCTACACATGTTTGCTCTTTTTCTTCAAATCGCTTAGAAACACGCTATTTAACATCATTAAAGTCATGGTTAAGGTCAGGAAAAAGGTTATGGTTAGGGCTAGGGATAAGGTTAGGTTTAGGGCTGGAATACAGGGCTGGAACGTCTATTACCGCGGGAGCGTCATTGCACTGGATTTCGCCCATAACCCGCCACGTACCATAAGAACGCCGAAGGTCTCCTTTCACGTTCCTCAGGAACGCCGCGGGACGTGACAAAACGTCGGCATGTTACGCCTCGGGAGTGAGAACGGGCTGGCTCACTATATAAACTAGGACGTAGATTTCCTGCAGAAGTTCAAATCATGCTTAAGTGGTACGAAAAAGAAACACCTGGAGGAACGTTTAGCAGTAACTAATTATTTAAATAAGCATTAATTAAGAAGCAGCTTTAGTGAAGATTATAAGTATAATGGTAAGACTGCACAGCTTTGGAACGGGAGTCGCAAGTTCGATTTCCGCCTGGAGCGACTGTATCCAATAAGAGTCCTAGGCTAGACCCCCATGCTAACCAAGCCTACCGCAGACATGAGAGAGTTAGATAAATATGAAGCCATACTGGCTCGGACATCGCCCGGATTAACAAGGTCCGCATCAGGTGTTAAGAAACCAGGGCACCCAGATGAGAAGTGGGCTACAGGAACAAGAAGGCATCGTGGGCAAGAGACAAAAATAGTGCACTGTTGGAATGCTCTACACAAGTAACCCCAGTGGAAGGGGTTACACGAATATGATTACGATTCTTATGGAATCTTCAGTACCCAGCATCCACACTGATGACAAAACAACTAGTAGCTCAATGTTCCAACATTCGGAAGAAGGGACCGCTCTCATGGCTAGAAATTGAAGAGGTACAACACACATGGTATAGCAAAGGGGAGCCAGGACGACAGGTCAGGGGGGAGATACCATTACCCCCACCTGAGATTGGGTACCAAGCCCATGTGCAATAGAAGAAGGATTGTTGAGTGAAAGACAGGATCATGGCGAAGCTTGAAACCTGGATCCTCCATAGCCGGTTACCGAAACTAACAAGCTGATCTACACCACGGCAGCAATGAACAGTGAGAATCTTGGCTACAAGTTGAACAGCCACAAGGAGCAGTACCCTCCATGGAGAAGGAGACTACAGGCCAAGGTCAAGGTAGCACAGAGGGAGGATAGCCAACTATTGGAGCCGCAAAAAGGTGCAATTAGGAAGGCGCCGAAGAAGAAAGCCAGTACAGAAAGCTGTCCAAAGGCGTCTAGTCTAGTTAGACAGTTCTGTGAGTCCGAGCAATAGGCAGGCAGGGTGAACAACACCCTGTTGACCATCCGAGAAACCTTTTTGCAACGAGTTGCTTCTGCAACCCTGTCCCTGGCTAGTGCACCCACACTCTTAGCTTCCGCTTCTCTGCGCTCCCCTCTCCTGAACCATTTACAGGGGAGGTGGGCCAGTGCAGAGGCTTCTTCTTCATTCTGTTCTGCTATTCCAGCACTCTCCCAGGGCCTTTCCTAATGCTAATTCAAGAGAATAAATAATTGTTGGTTCCTTTCAGGACCCTGACTTGTAATGGGTCAGATCTTGCCTCCTGGTGACATTCTTTAGAAATACTTACTTATGCACAGTTCCTCCAAGATTTTAAGGTTTTATTCCACCATCCTTTGTGCACAGATGAAGCAGCCCATCAGTTGCTTGGCCTTTGACAGTACCCGGTCTGTAGCCGAGTTCTCCATTAATTTCCGTTGTGGTGGGGCGTGGTCTGCGGTGCCATGCGGACGCACCTGCACGGCATCCGCAATCACCCCCGCCGTGTTAAAACACGGGGACTCAGGAGTTGGTGGTGTGTGGTGGTGAGGTGTGTTCAATAAAATGGCTGTGAACGATACTCCGTGGTCCCGCCGTGCCTTATTCACGCCACATTGGTGCCGAAACCCAGGAGGCAGCACGGCGGGTCCGTATCGGAGCCAGGAAAAGGAGGAGCTGGCCCAGAGGGTGGCCGAAATGGCGGCCGCCCAGCGGGAGCAGGCGGCGGAGGTGCGTCGCCAGCAGGAAGAGCTGCAGGACCAGTCCGAGCGCCACCTGGAAAGGATTGGGGAGCTGGCGCCGCTGCTCTGGGCCTGGGCGCCACCCCCACAGGTGTGTCCCGAGGAAGCGGTGGAGGAGCCGTGTGAGGCCCCTCAGCAGCCGGAGGTGGCAGACGAGGCGCGCGGGGATCTGCGCCTGCCGGAGGAGGGGGAACAGCCAGGTGAAGGGCTGCTCCTGCCGGGAGCGGTGGATGAGCCGCTCCAACCGGAGGCGGCAGACGAGGCGCGCGAGGGTCTGCGCCGGCTGGAGGAAGAGGAGTCGCGGGAGGGGCTCCCGCCAGCGCTCCCGCCAGCGCTCCAGCCAGCAGCGGACGAGCCGCTCCCGCCAGCGCTCCAGCCAGCGCTCCAGCCAGCGGCGGACGAGCCGCTCCCGCCAGCGCTCCCGCCAGCGCTCCAGCCAGCGGCGGACGAGCCGCTCCAGCCGGAAGAGGTGGAGAAACCGGGAGGGGAGATGGCGGTCCCCGTGCCAGGGGAGCCTGCTCGACCTGTGCCCGAGGTCGAGGATCGAGCTGCCCCGGAGCGTCAGATGCGCCCGGTAGTGAGCCCCTCCCGGGGCCGGCGGGGTCGTGCCGGCTTGCCAGGTAGCCGGCACGCCTCCAGCAGCAGCGGCGGACCAGTTTCGCCACTGCTGCTGGAGGCGTGGCCGAACCCCGGACAAGGCTCGCCGCCATTTGAGGTGTGGGCGGCCTCCGCAACGGACTTTGCTCTGTGCCAAGGTTGGGAACCGGTGGGGTGGGGGAGTAGGTTCGGCCGGATGACTCCCCGGCCTCAATCGGGCGATGGGGGTGTGTGGTGGGGCGTGGTCTGCGGTGCCGTGCGGACGCACCTGCACGGCATCCGCAATCACACCCGCCGTGTTAAAACACGGGGACTCAGGGGTTGGTGGTGTGTGGTGGTGAGGTGTGTTCAATAAAATGGCTGTGAACGATACTCCGTGGTCCCGCCGTGCCTTATTAACGCCACATCCGTGTTAAAGGCACAGAGACAGGGGGGTAAGAAAACCCTTTGAGCTCGCTGCACGGGATGAACCCAGGTGTTTTGAAAGCCTAGCAGATTTTGCAATCAGGATTGACAATCGGTTGCATGAAAGAGAGAGAAGGGGGTTAGTGGTTACAAGACCGGGGTGGGCACTTCTCCACTCGTTTTGCTCCTCGGACCTTTCTGACTAGCTCCACGAGTGTCTGACAGCACAGATAAAACAGCTGCTAGTCGATGAGAGACACCCAGAATGGCTAACTGAAGGCTGAACAGTCCTGATCCTCAAGGACCCCAGTCTTCCTTGTTTGCATTTGCTTTGCCTCCCTCTGAGCCAATGCAACTGGGATGCACAAGGTTGACATCAGAGAAATGCTGGAGGAGGTTCGAGGAGCGGTTGTGTATGTATTGCGGTTTGTTGGGCCATTTTCTGGCCTCTCGCCCTGTCTGGCCAAAAGACAGTGCCTACCAGTAACTGTGGAGATACTAAGTGGGCAGTGCCTCTCCAGATGCCGAGGGTCCCCGTATGCAACTCCCTACCACCCTGTGTGGCAAGACCAGGACCTATTCATTACAAGTGCTTTTGAAGGCAGGTGCGGAGCAGAGTCTGATTGACAGAGATTCGGTGCAACAACTTGTGAGGTTCTGGTAGCTGTAAATGCTCTCAATGGTCAGTCACTTCCCTCCGTCACTCAGCAAACCAAACCAGCTGAACTTATTCGTTAACAACTATCTACTATCTTGGTCCATTTCTCATTACTCCTGACAGTCCAGGTTCCTCAACACCTGACCTGGTGAAGTCCAAGCTGTTATGGCTTCAGTTAACAGCCATAACAGTTATGGCTTCAGTTAAATATATTGCAAATATTCCGAGATAGGCTTGGTTTGCATGGGTGCCTAGCCTGCTGACCCTTACTGGATACACACCTTCACGTTGAACCCCCAACGTGAAGTTCCAAAGGGGACAACTGTGTCCTATCGTAAGAATAGCATCACCAAGGCTGGAAGACAGAGCAATACTATAAGAGCATATGGGAGAAGCACACAACCCAAAACAGCAATGCTCATTAGCTAGTGGATCTAAGAACAGAACACAGCAAAGGTCGCCAGTATGAAGAATTGGACAGCACCAGGCCCTGACATGGTTCACGCCTACTGGCTGAAGAAGCTGAGTGCACTCCACGAGCGTCTGGCAGCGGAGATGAACCAGCTGCTAGTCAATGAGAGACACCCAGAATGGCTAACTGAAGGCCGGACTGTTCTGATCCTTAAGAGCCCCCAGATGGTATCGGTGACATCCAACTACCGGCCAATAACCTCCTCAGTACCACATATAAGCTCCTGTCAGGCATCATAGTGGCTAAGATGAACAGGCACATGGGTCAATACATGAGTGGGGCACAGAAAGGAATTGGCAAGAATACCAGAGGCGCAAAACACCAGCTAGGTTGGTGGACTAGGCTGACCAATCTGTGCACTGCCGAATTGATTACAAGAAGGCCCATGACTTGATGCCCCACACCTGGATCTTGAAATGCTTAGAACTATACAAGATCAACATAACCCTAAGGGCCTTCATCAGGAACTTAATGGGGATGTGGCAGACAATGCTAGAGTCCAACTTCAAACCCACAGCACAAGCCATCATCAAGTGGATCTACCAAGGAGATGCTCTGTCCTCACTACTGTTCTGAACCCCTCAGTGAGATCATTGATAAGACTGGCTATGGATACTGACTATGGAATGGAGCAGTCGTCAGCCACCTCCAGGATATACAGCAATGACATCGGAATGTTGTTCGGGCTGGAAAAGTGTAGTTGGATGATAACAAAGAGAGAGAAGGTAGTCAGAACTGAGGGGATCGAACTACCAGAAAGCAACAATGCAGACATAAAGGACAGCTACAAGTACCTGAAGAGGCTGTTAGGTAAGAACGGAGGTTAGAAGCCTATCATCAAGATCAGGAAGCTCCTGACCATGCGTGGAGGGTTTCACCCCAAGTCCAGCACCCTTGGGCTGTATGGTAAGTGGAAGGAAGGAGGTCAGAGACTGGTGAGTGTCAGCACCACAGTCCAGGATTAGACAACAAACTACATTAGGAATATAGCTCAAACTGACTGCCTGGTCAGTGACTACTTGAGCCAACAGAAACCCAAGAAAGAGGAGGAACCATCATGGAAGGACAGGCCCCTGCATGGTATGTACCACCGGCAGAGAGAGGAAGTGGCTGATATCCAAAAGTCCTACCAGTGGCTGGACAAAGCTGGACTGAAAGACAGCACAGAGGCACTAATCATGGCAGCACAGGAACAAGCTCTCAGCACAAGACCCATAGAGGCTAGGGTCTATCACACTAGGTAAGACCCCAGGTGCAGGCTGTGTAAAGATGCCCCTGAGACAATCCAGCACAGCAGGGTCAAGATGCTAGCAGGCAGGGCATAAAGGGAATGCCATAACCAAGCGGCTGGCATAGCATAGCATAGCATAGCATAGCATAGCATAGCATAGCATAGCATCTTTATTTATAAAGCACTTTAACATAAAACCAGAGTTCACAAAGTGCTGTACATGCAAATAGCATAAGCCACATGTGTCAAACTCAAGGCCATTTATCATTTTATATAGACTTAAAATTATTGTTATGCATGGCCTGGCGATATGAGGCGCTAATAACTCACAAACTACAGATCCCAAAATGCAGCGCTGCAGCCTCCTTGCTGAACGCTACGCTAGCTGGGAACATTCCCGAAGCTAGCAAATTGCGAAACTAGCCCCTCACAATGGCGAAGAGAAAAGTTGATTCTGAAAACAGAGCCTTTAAGCACCGATGGGAGACTGAATATATGTTTACAAACATTGCCGGTAAACCCGTGTGTTTTATTAGCGGAGCTAATGTGGCTGTAATTAAGGAATTTAATTTAAGACGGCACTATGAGACAAAACATCAGGATAAGCTGAAAAACCTAAATGCAGAGCAGAAACTACAGAAAGTAGAAGAGCTAAAGAAGAATCTGACATTTCAGCAGACGTTTTTAACCAGAGCAAAATCACAAAGTGAAGCTGTTGTGAAAGCAAGTGTTACTGTAGCAGAGGAGATAGACAAATCAGAAATCCAAAATTTATGGAGAGCAAAATATTTAAAGTGAAAGTTTATTTTTTTAAGTTTATTTATTCTAGAATTATATTCCTGTCTGTATTTATATTTAGAGGGCAGGTGTATATAGTTGTAGTAGCTCGGAGAGGTGGGGGGGGGGGGGGGGGGGCAGGCCATTAAGAAATTTAAAAACAAATGAGAGAATTTTAAAAACAATCCTAAAATGTACAGGTAGCCAGTGGAGTGAAACTAAAATGGGGGTAATGTGCTCAGACTTGCTTGTTCCAGTTAAAAGACGTGCTGCAGCATTTTGCACAACCTGCAGACACCTAATAGATGCATCACTAACCCCACAATAAAGTGTGTTACGATAATCCAGCCTACATGTAACAAAGGCATGGATTACTGTCTCAAAAAGCTGTTTCGATAAGATGGGCTTTATTTTGGCTAATTGCCTCAAATGAAAAAAGCTAGATCTTACAACAGCTCTGACCTGGCTTTCAAGTTTAAGATCTGCCTCCATTTTAACTCCCAGATTAGTGATGACTGGTTCAACATACTGTGCCAGTGAACCAAGATTTATAGCAGTGGTCTCAGAAGCACCACCAAAAACCATCACTTCTGTTTTCTGCTCATTAAAATGTAAAAAGTTCAAAGCCATCCAGGCCCTTATTTCATCAAGGCATCTGAGCAGAGGGTCTACTGAGAAGCCATTTATGTTTTTAAGTGGGAAATAAATCTGGGAGTCATCAGCATAACAGTGGAAAGAAATCCCATGTTTCCTGAAAATAGAGCCAAGGGGTAGGAGATATAGGGGGAAAAGCGGGCCTAAAACTGAACCCTGTGGGACCCCACAGTGAAGAGAAGCAGCAGAGGATACAAACTCACCAAGCTCCCTCATACAGAAACATCTGTGCCGAATATGGCCTGGAAGTCCCGAGGTCAAAATGGGAGACGCCCCCAAGGGTGGTGGAGAATGACCGAGCTAAGATCCTGTGGGACTTCCAGATACAGATGGACAAAACGGTGGTGGCTAACCAACCGGACACCGTAGTCATAGATATAGTGGTTCCAAATGACAGCAACATCAGGAAGAAGGAATACGAGGAGCTAGAGAAGTACCAAGGGCTCAGAGAAGAGCTCGAGAAGATGTGGAGGGCAAACGTAACAGTGGTCCCAGTGGTAATGGGAGCACTAGGTGGAGCAAGTCCCAAGCTAGGCGAGTGGCTCCAACAGATCCCCAGAACAACATCGGAGATCTCTGTCCAGAAGAGCGCAGTCCTAGGAACAGCTAAGACACTGCGCAAGACCCTCAAGCTCCCAGGCCTCTGGTAGAGGACCAGAGCTTGAATGATTGACAACCCACAAGGGTGAGAAGGGAATTTTTTATATGTATATATAAAAATATATAAAAAGAGGTGGAAATAAACAGACACCCCATGTTACGATATTATAACAATACTACTGCAATAACATATATTGCTGTAAATTATGTCTCAGACAGGCAGAGTTTCAGACCCAAAGTGCACACATGCAGGCAGGACTGAACTTAGTTTTATTGTTGGATCTACTGAGAAATAAAAAACTAGGGAGGCTAACTGACAAAAACTAAACAGACATAGCAGAACAGCGATTTACCACACAGACAGGGCACACATCAAGAGAGAGATCACAATGATTGACAGAGTAAAACAAATAATATATACAAAAGGGGAAATCACAGCAAAGAGGAGAGACCTGGGGAACACAGCAGGTCATAATCTAACAGACGAGAAGGGGGAAGCAAAACTGAACACACTGAACATGGGACAAGAGACTGTCAAAATAAAACAGGAAACAAACCCAGATGCTAATACTGCGTGGAAAATGATCGAATCCGCCAAGGCAGCACCGCATAGACTACAAGATCTTCTGTTTGCTAATGTTCCTGCCAATACGCTCTACAACAACAACAAATTTGGACCTATTATTGCCAACTCTATACAGGTATGGAGGAAAATAGAAAGACGGCTAGGTGCTCCAGTTAAATTTTGTAAAAGTTCACCACTCTGGCATAACTCCGACCATTTGTTCAACCCTCTTGGTTCTCACTCGGGATAAACCTTTTTGATGATCTATTCAACGCCCAAGGCCTTCGCTCATTTCAGGACTTAAGGACACGTTTTTCTCTTCCTGCATCTTCTTACTTTGTGTATCTGCAGCTCAGATCAGCTTTAAAAGCATATGGTGTCCCCTGGGACTGTCCTCTTCCCTCTCATCCCATGTTGGACTGGATCTTGCCTAACTCTGGCAGACCCTCTGTTTCCAAAATCTACAACAAATTAGCCGAACATGGTATAAAGCCCCTGCCCATTGAATCTATTTGGGTCAGGGAACTGGGAGAACTACAGGTTAATACAGACTGGGATACAGTGTGGTCTAATCTGAGTTTGACTTCTAAGAACCTGGCGCATCAATTAATTCATTTCAAAACCATACACAGAACATACATTACACCCTATAGGAGGTTCCAGATGAAACTACAGGCTACGTATCACTGTCACATCTGCAATGATTCATCACCTGGCACGTTTTTGCACATGTTTTGGGACTGTCCTGTTGTATCCGATTTTTGGGTCTTTGTGAACTCCGTGTTATCTGAGGTGTTGGAAGTTTTTTATGTTCCCAATCCTGGTCTTTGTCTCCTTAATGATACCTCTGAAATCTCCTTGAAACAAATACAATGCAAAATGTTGTTCGCTGGATTCACATCCGCAAAGAAGACTATTACGAAGCAATGGTTCAGTCCTGACATTTGTATGGAATCATTTTGGAGACGATGTCTTATCCGTGTTATTGGTTTTGAACAAACCACAGCAAAATTAAATAAAGCTCGACCCACGACTGTTGAAGCTTGGAAAATCTTCTCATCCAGTGTTATCTCCTGGAAGAGGCAATAACTGGTTTTAGCTTTGTGTTTTTGTGTTTTTTCTTTGCTGTCCCTATGCCTTGTGACCAGAGATGGGCAGTAACGCGGTACTTGTAACGCGTTACTGTAATCCGATTACTTTTTTCAAGTAACGAGTAAAGTAAGGGATTACTATTGCAAAAACGGTAATTAGATTACCGTTACTTTCCCGTAGGAACGCTGCGTTACTGCGTTACTAAAACCGTGATTTTTTGCGAGAATGTCTCATGACAGTGACGTAAGCGAGTGCGACGTTCGTGACAACAGCTGTGTGCAGATCAACAATGGATCATATATCGAGTGCAGAGAGAGTATGAGCGTGCAGCGTTTAAAGCGTGGAAGTACTGACCTTACTTTGAGTTTGATTCCATAAAAAGTGACAAAAACATTAGTGTCCGTTGTGCGTGGGAAGAAAACTTCTTTTTACAGCGAAAAAAACCCTAAACTTCCGAGCAAGCACCGAGTAGCTACGACGTAATGGGAAACTCACAGAGAAACTCGCGGATTCTTCCACTGACCGCGGCACACCTGCACCAGGGTAACCCTCCGCCTACCCCACTCCTGCTTTACAGGTGAAAATAGAGCAAAAGGACCGCTGAGTCTTTGACTTTATTTATTTTCTGCTGTGTTTTACTTGCATCTATTTGAAAGACTGAGTGTAAACACAAAAAATATTTAATTTTATGTGCTGGAATGTGCAGAAAATAGGTTTAAATGTTAAACTAATTTCTTCCAGTCAGAGAATGTTGCAGATAATTAAATTTTTGCTTGATGCATAAAGTTAAAAGATTAAAACTAATAAAACAAGTTTTAAAAAGAGACTTTTCCATTTGATTACATTTTGTATGATGATTATGCAGAAAAAGTAGAATTGGGCTGAAAGATCTATCGCTTTATCACCTATTCAGGTTGTAAATCCTGTTTTTAAAAAGTAACTAAGTAACTAAGTAAATAATTACTTTTGAAAATAAGTAATCAGTAAAGTAACGGGATTACTTTTTGGGGGAAGTAATCAGTAATTAGTTACTGATTACTTTTTTCAAGTAACTTGACCAACAGTGCTTGTGACTAATGTTTGCTTTGCTACTGCAGTTTACAGTTGTGCTGTATATATCTGTACGCCCCCCCCCCCCCCCCCCCCCGTTTTGAATCAATAAAATGTTGATCACAAAAAAAAAATAAAACAAGAAACACACCACGATGCAGACTAAGACATGGGGCTTGACACAGGGCTGTGATGAAGGAACACACACAGGAACAAGAGAGACTCGGGAAACATGAATACAAAATAACTCAAAATATTAGCGGAGCAGAACTCAACCCTAAAACATACTAATAAAGCAAAGCGTCATAAACCTAAAGGAAAACTCAAAAAGCTGTGTCACAAACCCCAAACCATGACACAGTCAAAATCATCTTCTCTGGCCATGGTTCTGAACACTTACACTGTGCGCTCAACAGTTTCACCACCTCTCAAACCTCCACAGTTAACATCAACGTCCCTCAAACTGACCGTCGTTTGCAAAGCGGCGTGTCAGTCAAGGAGACGAGATACCCACTCATGCAGCTGTGCATCACGTGAACGTGTACACTAGCTGCACAGGGGCTCAGAGGAAAGCACTCCAAGGGATCATTAACACCGCCCAAAAGATCACTGGCTGCCCTCGCCCCACACCGGAAGTTCTACACAACATCCACTGTTTTAAAAAGGCCCAAAACATAAAAGACACCTCACATCCTGGCCACTCCCTGTTTGAACTGTTGCCCTCAGGCAGACGGTACAGGGCAATCAGCGCAACGACTAATAGACTCAAACACAGCTGTTATCCAACTGCAACAACACATCTGAATGCTACAAAAAAAATGTCCATCACGCCACTCGTGTTAATCTATGCACGGATACTGAAGCATGTATGTGAATGTTTTACTGTTACGTCTTATTAGTATTTTAAGTATTCTATTTTATTTATTGAATTTTATTGTTTTATTTCTATTTTGATATTGCTAGTGATGATGCAATGATCGGGAACATTCTTAATTTCGTTGTACCTGTGACAATGACAATAAAGTTTCTGATTCTGAATGCTGAAAAAATACAGAGCGCACGCTGCCAGAGCAGCAGTGCTGTGCATCATTACCTGCTGACTTTCTTCATAGCAGAGCTGTCTGGTTCCCTTTATTTGCTGTATCAGTTTCTCTTTGTGTTTCTCTAATTTAACCAGGGTCTCCTCCAGCTCTTTGCGGTCTGACCTCTGCTCCTGAAGTTCCAGGTTTTCCACTGCCACTGCGCTCTCCAGCTCCTACATCGCACACAAAGACACAGTTAAAATCTGCAGAACGATATAAATGCTGGGATGATGAAACATTCACACACACAAAGCGCAGGTGAAAAAAACAAAATTACGAAAATACATCAGCCCGAGTTACTGTACAGAGCTTTTCCCTTTGCTTGGTTGGTTTTCGTTCTGGCACCAGAAATGTCACCGGCGTGTGAACACACTTCATAGGGAAGTCACCAAAATCTGAACATTTCAAGGACCAGGACGTTTGGCAATCTTGCGCTGAACACGTGTGTGTTTACAGCTTCATCACTAGTCCTACAGCATCATGACATCACATGAGAGCATCATGGGAAATGCAGTGATGGAAGGGTCCCAAACTGGAAACCTTACAGCCACACACATAAAAATGATATAGGTACTGTCCAAATTATCTCACAAATAACAGAAAATATGACAAAAAGCACAGACACACACAGACACACAGATTCAAACACACACACCAGTGCTAGGTGCTGTGGTCTTCTTACTCTGATCTCGGCCGTCTTGGCAAGGATTCTCTCATCAGTCTCCATGATGTCGGTGTCCCTGGGAGATGACCAGCAAAGTAGACAGGAATGTTTAAGCAGGGATGAGAGAGAGCATTCGTTCTTCCAGTCTGCTTTTCCTTCATCGTGCCCTCCTTCCCACGATCCCTCTATTTTTTCCTGCTGTACTGCTGGCTCCTCCATTGCTGCCCCTCTCTAGCTGTCGCTACACTGCAGAGGAGGCGGAGCTCCCTCCGTTAACGTGTCAGCGCCTGCACGCACGTGTGTGTGTGCGCTGGGAAATGCACACAGGCAGACTGCACCAGCGTGGAAGATGAGTCAGACCAGAGGAGGGTAGAGCAGACTTGTGCATCAATGGAAGAACGCCCACTCCTGTACAAGTCTCCATCCCTCATGTTTTTCCTCCTCCTCGGTTTCCTGCCATACCACTGCTTCCTTCATATCCTTCTCTATACTCTCCCCCTCTCCATCACCACTGGCCTCTGCAGTATGATCAGTTCATGCACAACACACAGTGTGTGTGTGTGTGAGAGAGAGACAGAGAGCCATCCATAAAAATCTATTTTTATGGACGGCAAACCAGCAGCAGTCTGCACAGGCAATCAATATCAATCAATATTCATTCTGCCCTACTTCATTAGCCAACCGCACTGGTGTTTTCATCAAATAGTTTCCAAGAGCACAAATACAACTATACAAGCAAAACCAATGTTCTTGGGTGGAGGAGTACTCTGAGAATAGGTGCATTGCCGTTTTGTAGGTACTACTCAGATCCTCAGCTACCTCTAGTGTATTTCTGTGTAGTTACTCCTGAACAACTAAAGCTTTGGCTTTATCTCCCACATAGTGTGTGCACTTAATCAAAATAGAGCTAGAACGAAGCACTGTAATGTGCAGTAAGTATGTACAGTTTGGATGCTGCTCCTCTACAAGCAGTTACAGGTAGAGTAAAACGGTTTATCAGCCGATAAAATGTCACCCTGTTTGGAGTAAATAACTTTACTTGGTGTGGTTAGCATGTTCTGGGATTAGGTTAACCTGGAGCTCCTTTTCTCTCAGTTCAAGCTAAGATTCAGTAACTGATTTGTGCTTTTTTTGATTACTTTGAATCACCCGTGTTGCCGTCTGAGCAGAATGAAAATAGCAGCCATTTCTGCAGAAAACAGCACATGCAGAGAAACAATGAGGTGATAACAGAAACGAGATAGGACCAGATCAGAGACACAGATGGAGGAGGGGAGATAAAGCTACAGGACAGTACTCTCGCTGTTACCATCAGAGGCTTGCAGATGGTTCAGCAGAAAAGCAGAGGTGCTTTTATTAACAGATAGTGCCATCCTGGAACATTTGCGCCCTTCATGTCAGCTACTCAGCTGCACCCACACTACATGCTGTGTCATGCTAATTATGTTCCCAACAACAACTATGTCATTTGACATTCTCGACATTCATAAGCATGTAGTGTGGTAGTGTTGTCCTGTATTTTCAGTGTACTGGTTATAGAGGACAAATCATTTTTTCTAGCTTTGCTAGTAAGTAAGTCACGCATCATCATGGTGACACCCCAGGAAGTGAAAGGAAGCTTCTAACATTGTTTCCTTCCACTTAAAACACTTTAATTGTTTTGAAACATGATTTAATTTCATTTTCATTGCTCACCCCTGCTGCCAACCGATTAGTCGACTAATCAGATCATCATCCATTGGACGTAAAGCGTACAGCTTATTGCACCAGCAGCATCTGCTCTTATATAACTATCATTAGCTTACAGCTTTAAGTGTTTAAGGTATGTGCTAACTAAAAATAAAGACAAGATGATACTTTATTAAATTTTAATGAAATTTGCAGATTGTTTCGGTGAAGTTTAATAAACTCCTTGCTATCTAAAATATAACAGGACACCGGAGTAAATTCTCGAGCATCTCACACTTCTGATAATCAGCTGTCTGCTTGATGTTTATTCAGCTGTGTAAAAACTATAACTTTAATCTCAGCCAAACCGATTTACTCAGGAACGAATAAAATACTAAAAAAAAGCCAAACAACAACATTTTTAAGTTATCTAAGTGACTTATATATCATGTTTAACCTGAGTAGGGAAAGACGGCGGTGGGTTTGAAAACGATTAGCCGGGAGTCCGGCGTTCTCACGGCTCTAGTTAGCCTAGCCCCCGGCTAGCTATCGAGCTAGTGGCTAACAGACGTCTCCGAAAACGTCGGAGCGCTTTTGAAAATATGTGGTGTCTTGATAAACTGAGCAGATATTTGAGGTTTACACAGCTACATTCTCGCCTGAAAATATGTTAAACGTTTATTTTGTGACCCAGAAAGAATAATAAGAGTAATATTAAAACTAGCTAGCTGCCGCCATTGTTGGAAACTGAGCTGGGCTGCGCTATGAATTCTGGGACACAGCTTCTTCTTCTTCGGGGTTTAACGGCAGCTGGCATCCTTGTACATGCAGTGCTGCCATCTTCTGTTTCAGTCCGTTATTACACTCTTAAATCCTACTACTTATTCCTGCGTCTTTTGTGATCTTACAAAGCTTCAAACGACGCGTCGACTATTAAATTAGTCGTCGACGATTTTGATAGTCGACGTAATCGTGACTAGTCGACTAATCGTGGCAGCCCTATGTACAGCTATCCTCTATCTACACACACACACATCTATCTTTGTGCTGCTGTCCATGACTGCAACTACAGTGGTCTATCTAATATTCACACACATTCATATTCTGATAGATGAATTGGAGAGTAATGTGGGCATAGTAGGTTGCGTAAAGATGAGCGAGTTCGGTGTGGAAGAACTTGCACGGTGAGAAGAATGAGCGCTCATCTCAACCCGACAGACCACCTTTGGTATGAATGTGGGCCTGGCCTTCTTGTCTGATCTCAGTTAGAAACACTTCTAAAAGAATGGACAAAAATTCCCACACACTCCTAAACTTTGTGGAAAGCTTTCCCAGAAGAGTAGAAGCTGTTATAGCAGCAAACGTGGCCCACCATCATATTAAACCCTATGGATTAAGAATGGGATGTCACTCAAGTTCATATGTGTGTGAAGGCAGACGAGTGAATACTTTTGTGTTTTATCTGAGATGTTAGCAATTTAAACATAACCATATTTTTTAAAAAGGGGTTTTATAAACCCATTTGATAAATACTTGTAGGTAGGGCTGGGTATCATCACTGATTTCTAGAATCAATTTGATTCCAATTCACAAGGTCCTGATTCGATTCGATCCACGATTTGATTCGATTGAATCGGGGAAATTTTTGCCTCAGACAGTCAGAAATATTATAATTCTGATTACGCATCAGTACATTTCCATATTTTTATATATATAAAAAGACAGCTGACACTTGTGAGACTTTATCCAAGGTGTGAGCATCACAGCAGATGCCTTTGTGTCAAAGTAACTGAGGATAAAACACAGAAAAACATGAAGGAGATTTTCCTGGCCTGGGATTTTATAAAAATATTCTGCAGTAGATCAAAAATGAAGAATCACCATATGAACATTTCCTGATGCTGCTGAAGTGAAGCAGAGCAAAGTTACAGAGGTTTTATTAGAGACACAACCAAGCGTTTTGCAATTTTGCATAATTTTAAAAAGTTTAAATTTGTTCAGAAGCCTATTGAGCAGCAGAAATGAGGCTTTCTTGTTGGAAGTAAGTAAAAGGAAAACACAGCGGCCCACAGCCTGTAAACAATGGTAGACTTGTGTGTAATAAGCAAGCGAATAATGCAGAAAACAGATTTTTAGACAGGAAACTGTTCTTGAAGTACAGAGAGAGAGAGAGAGAGAGAGAGAGAGAGAGAGAGAGAGCTGTGCATGAAGTGTGATTTTATCCTGGTGGAAGCAAAACAGCAAAAGTCAGAGTGAATTCATGACGATGTTTACGTGAAGCAAAATGTGAAGCGTCGTTTGGATCTTCTTTTGCTGCTGGTTCAGTCAATATTGGAGAGAGATAAAACCTGCAGCTTCAGAATCAGCGCAAAGAGGACGTAAACACAAAGCGCGGAGCCGCCGACCAATCAGGATCAGCTCGCGGTTTGTGTTTACGTCTTAGTGCAGAATCCGTGTTCCTGCTCTCAGTTACTGTTTTAGCTGTTTGGTGGTTGTTGAAATTTTGTGAGGTTTAACCCGAAGGCAAAATAAATTTAACAATTTAAAAATTGATTCAGAATTTTAATTAATCGATATCACGTTATCCAAGCTAGAATCGATTTTAATCAATCGATAAATAGATAATCCAAACCCTACTTGTAAGTGTTCCAGTTGCTGTTTTATGTGGATTCAAACACACAATTGTGAGTATGTCAAAATTAGATATAAATTAGTTTACAGTTGTTGATAATAAAACACGTTGCAAAAAAAAAATCGAAATCTTTTTATTCTCAATCTTAATCTGCTGCTAAAACTATTACAATGCTGTTGTTGTAGCAACTACCAGCTACTAGAAAACTGATGCGTTGCATTAGTGGGTTATTTATCACCAGGAACATTAAATTAGTACAATTAATTTCACTTTGATCTGCCAAAGTCGCCTCCACACCCCGCTCCGCTTTCACATGTGCAAAAACAAAAAGCATTTCTCATTACGTGTTAGCTTTTTCACATTCTGTACATCTGGGTAAATATGTCAGGACATGCCATATACATACTTACAGTTATGTATATAATATTATAAAAGCCTACTACAAACTACTTGCCTAAGGACTGGAGAATATGTGTCAGTCTTCTGGAGTCTACATTAAAATGAGCACTGAGCGCAGAGAGTGTGTTGCTGTTTTACCCTCCATCCTTGGGGGCTCTCGCTCGCAGCGTCCTCCGACACTCCACAATAAACCGCATCATTGCTGCAGCAGCAGTGTTACTGGCCGAGCGTCAGCCCAGCCTCCTCACTCCTTGACTGAGCGCTCACTCCTGCGTCAGCAGCAGACACTGATAAGGAAATAAACAGGATTTCCTGTCCGACCTTTCAAAATAAGAGGCCAGGCCGTTACAAACCTGCGCTGGATTTCGGACTCGATAAAACAGCACTTAAGTGTAAAGTTGGCGTTTGGCTGCCATGACTGTCCTCCCACCTATTGTACTGATTCCAGGTCATGCTTTCTGACCCTGACCCACAGCTGTGGACAGTTACGAAACGTCTCTCATATGAGAATTTTTCTTTAGTCTTGTTGGGTCCACAGAAGTCTCCACGTGGTTTAAGCAGGGGGGGCTTACTGGGCTCAAGCCCGGGTTGTTTTTTCAAAAGCCCGGGATCTTTTGGAGTGTAATTTTTTCATAGTTAGATGCTTGACTGATAACTGTATAAAACAAAAACTACACACAATATTCGAAGCACATAGTGCACACTGTGGGAATTTACCACTGTGCGTAAATCCCCCCTAATATTGGTATGATCCGAGCTCAGACACTAAGCGACTGAGCGAGGGGGCGGGGCAGCTGCTGCCTGCAGTGCGCTGTTGGAGAAACGCAGCCAGGCAGACAGAGGAGAGCTGTAGTGATGGTAAATTTGATTCTTTTTACTGAATCGAGTTTTAATGAGTCACTCACCAAAGTGGATAGAGTTTTTTGAGTCATTTGATTCACTGAGTCAGTTGACCAGAGAGTGCAAAAAAATTTACATTTTCACTCAAACTTAATTTGTTTCTCTTTTCATGTAAATCCTACTGCTAATATGAATGATTCTAAAAAAAAACCCTAACTATTTTATAGAGCAAAAAAGAGCAAAAACATTTCTAAAAATAAGTAATTTCCTATCAAAATTGCTTAATAAACATTTATTTTTATTTTTATTTTATTTTATTAGTATTTTCCTTAAATATGTTAAATATATATTTTCTCATCTAAATGTCCACTGAGCTGTGAGCCAGGGGGCGGTAATGCGCCTTAATATTGGTTGCCAACCAAGAAGAAGAAGAAGCTGTGAGCCAGGAGGGAGGGGGTGAGTAGCTCAAATGTGCTGTTAGCATGTTAGCAGATCGATGCTACTGTGAACTGAGGAGCTATTTTCTTGATGTGAGCTTCTACTCAGGGTTTTTTCTTCCAGTTCAGAGCAGAATTTTTTTTGTTACGATACTGGATGTTGTGTTTTTCTCCACAATTTTAATTATAAGCTAGATACATTGCTGCTAACAGCAACAGGGATGAGTCAGTGAGTCAGTTGGGCTTGTGAATCATGATTCATGAGTCAGTAAAGTGATTCTCGAGTATTGAACGATTCGTTCATGATTTGCGCATCACTAGAGAGCTGAAATTTGACCAGGTACCAAAGCAAATCATTCGTACTGTACAAATAATGTATATATGACGGTGTATCACGAAAGATTGATGTCAAACTGATCACTTGACCCATATTACGTTACTGCTCTTCGAGTGAATCAACAAATGGCGAAATGAAAAGCCGAACAACAACAATGCTGTTTCTTTAGAGAGTCTTAGCTTACATGTGTGTTTATTTCATATTTTCAGTTGTTTCCCTCCACGGCTAAATAAATCGGTTTCAGTAATGTATTGATATACAAGAATGGACACAAGGAGCTTCTTTCAAAGAAAAAACTCAGGTAGATGTTATTTTATATATTATGCTTTGTATGTTGTTCAGTATATTTCTATGCAAAATGAGGAATTTCAACACACATCAGTATATTCACAGTTTAAACCAGTTATTTACACTTTATGGAAAACACAAGAACATTTTTTTACTGTACAACATCAATTTAGAGTAAACTTGTTTTGTATAAATAAATATTGAAATATCTTTTGAATTAGTTAAATGTCAGAATAAGGAGAGACAGAGCTTCTATTTATATCACTTTCATCAAATGTAGGAGCACATATAAACTAAGTTTATTGTTAATTAATAAGAAAACTGCAGACGATTCCATTCTGAGCTGAAGAAGCTTCTGATTGGTTAGTAGAGTCCATGTGAGTAAATTGGTGGCACAGCTGTGGATGCATATAAGGCAAAACACAGAGCCTGTTTCTGTGACATGGAAAATCAAGAGATGTCAACCAAAACACCAGGAAAAGAATTGTGGAGCTCCATAAGTGTGGCTCAGTTTGAATACAATTTGGTGCCATTTACAATTAAGAAATACAGACAGTTTCTGTCTTTACTCTTAAAGTTAACAAATATGTTTTTATATTTATCAGCCTAAAAAAAATAAATATTTAGTCTGATTTGATGTTACAATTAAAAAAGTGCTTTTATCTGAAGAGTTTGTGAATATCTGGTTTCAACTGTATATTTGATGATTGTCAGCACAAAGAGGGAGAGAGAGAGGAACAGAGAGGGAGAGGAGAATGATTCTCCAAAAGTTGATTCTGTTCATCCTGACACAGCGTTTTGTGGGAGAAACGTTTCGTCACTCATCCAGGTGACTTCTTCAGTCTCAGCTCACTGCAGGTTTCAATCTTATAAACAGGACATTTGCATAATGACTGAAACCAGCCCACTGAGGGAACAATGGGCTGGGAGGTCTGTTCCTTAATCATAATTATGCAAGAGATGAGAAATTGCATAATTATGGGTTGCCTCTGGGTTTAAGAGCAACTTTTGTGTCTCACTGACACAGGATCAACAATGATGTCAAGCGAACTGTCATTTCCATCGCTCTCACACTGCAGGCTGACTTGTTAGAGTATTTAAAAGTAGAATGGGAGGCAGAGCCTTCAGTTTTCAGGCCCCTCTTCTTTGGAACCAGCTTCCAGTTTGGATTCAGCAGACAGACACACTTTTCGCTTTTTAGGCTTAAAACTTTTCCTTTCCATAAAGCATATAGTCAGTGTTGGGGAGTAACGGAATACATGTACCGCCGTTACGTATTTAAAATACAAAATATGAGTAACTGTATTCCGTTACAGTTACCGTTTAAAAAGGTGGTATTTAGAATACAGTTACTTTGTTGAAATAAATGGATTACACGGCGGTACTTCCCTGTTTCATATTGTGGCGGGTCAGGACTGTTTGGGTTTTGTTTGACAGCTACGTTCTGTTGTTCCAGGTGGCAGCGTTACGGTTGCCATGGTTACAGGGTGACGCTCTCTCCCTGCGTGTTTCCTGGGTGAGAGAGCGCCTGTTGTTGTTGTTGTGCTAAGCTAACAGGCAGAATGCTACAGGTATAGCTCTAAAGAATGTAGCATCATGGGCAGTGTAGTCCATGCTGCAGGGAGAATGGACTGCCATACACGTTATGTGTCTGTGAGCGAGGGAGGGAGAAAAAGGAAAAGTACGAGCTGTCATCGAGCAGAAACGGGAGCTGGAAGCATGTAAATATAATAATAACCACTGCAGCCAAGAAGAGAGCCTGACGAGCCCAGTTGTAAGTAAGCTATTAAGACTCGACTGTACACCGTGTTCCTGTTTTCCTCTGAAACAATAAGTTCTGTTGGAGCAGCCTTTCAACGCCTCTCTCTGTCTCTGCTAGCAAAGTTGACCCAGACAACAAAGTAAAGCTAGTTTTCAGCTACGAGCCGACACAGAACCCACCGTATTAGTCAGAGGTCCCTTTACTACGGTTCGGAGCCGCGGACCTTCAGTAACAGTAATAAATCACAGCAATAGTACATTCATGTAGTTGTAAACAGCATGATAATATATTAAGTAATCCAAAGTATTCAGAATACGTTACTCTCATTGAGTAATGTAACGGAATACGTTACAGAATACATTTTGGGGCATGTAATCTGTAATCTGTAATCTGTAATGGAATACATTTTAAAAGTAACCTTCCCAACACTGCATATAGTTAGGGGTGGATCAGGTGACCCTGAATCCTCCTGTAGGTGCAGTAGGTTTAGGCTGCTGGAGGATTCCCATGATGCACTGAGTATTTCTTCTTTTACCACTGTGTTTATAGACCTCTCTGCATTTAATCATTAGTTATTATCAATCTCTGGCTCTCTTCCTCTCATCACCCATCTGCCGCAACCAACCGCCCCTCCCCGAGTCTGGTGGGCTTTCTTCCTGTTAAAGGGGAGTTTTTCCTTCCCACTGTTGCCAAAGTGCTGCTCATAGGGGGTCATGTGATTGTTGGGTTTTTCTCTGTATGTATTATTGTAGGGTCTACCTTACAATATAAAGCACCTTGAGGTGACTGTTGATTAGATTAGATTAGATTAGATGAAACTTTATTAATCCCTCGGGTGGGTTCCTCTGGGAAATTCAGTTTCCAGTAGCAAAGCACCGAAAGAAGTTGCATGTTACAGATACATTAAGGGGAATGAGAGTAAGGATATAAGCATAAATACACCATATATACACATATACACATATATAGATACAGAATATACAATATGGATAAATAGGATTGCTCATTTGAGTGAGTATATTGCACAGTGATTATTGCACAGTCGAATATAAGAAAAAAAGACAAAACAAAAACAAATATTGCAAATATTGCACAGTGTAGAAAAGCACCTACAGCTCAGCTGTTCCCCCCCTCCTTTGTCCTCCTGTTTCCCCTCCCCCTCCCCTCCAGAGAGGAGTTAAACAGTTTGATGGCGTGTGGGACAAAGGAGTTTTTAAGTCTGTTGGTTTTTGACTTTGGGAGAAGCAACCTGTCACTGAACAGACTCCTCTGGTTGTTTATGGCCGTGTGCAGAGGATGCCCAGCATTGTTCATAAAGTCCAGCAGTTTCTTTAGTGTCCTTTTCTCTGCCACTGACACCAGAGTGTCCAGCTTCATGCCGACCACAGAGCCAGCCTTCCTGATCAGTTTCTCCAGCCTGGATGAGTCCTTCTTTGCTGTGCTGCTCCCCCAGCACACCACAGCATAGAACAGTACTCCAGCAACCACCGACTGGTAAAACATCCTCAGGAGCTTCCTGCAGATGTTGAAAGACCTCAGCCTCCTGAGGAAGTACAGTCGGCTTTGCATGACCAGTCCAGTTTGTTGTCGGAGATCCAAGCGACCAGGCAGGGGTCCACCTCCATCCTGTTCAGTTTCTCCTGGAGCAGACAGGGCCGGATGGTATTAAAGGCACTGGAAAAGTCAAGAAACAGGATCCTGACCGTGCCTTTTCCCCTGTCCAGGTGTGAGTGGGCTCTATGCAGGAGGTACAGGATGGCATCCTCCACATCGACACCCGCCTTGTAGGCGAACTGTAGTGGGTCCTGGGCATGTTGTACCTGTGGTCGGAGGAGGTTGAGGAAGAGCCGCTCTAGAGTCTTCATAAGATGTGACGTCAGTGCCACCAGTCGGAAGTCATTCAGCTCATTGGGCCGGTTCCTTTTGGGGACCGGGACGATGCAGGATGTCTTCCATAGGGCGGGCACTCTCCACAGTCGCAGACTGAGATTGAAGACTCGTTGTAGCGGCTCCTCAAGTTCAGCAGCACACGCCTTTAGCATCCTCGGACACACCTTGTCTGGACCTGCTGCCTTTCTGGGGCGAAGCTTCCTCAGTTGTCTCCTGACCTGATCCACTGTGACACTGGGAGATGATTGGAAGGGGGGGAGAGAGGCTGTCGTGCTGTTTAGAGAGGGGTTGGAGAAGGAGGAGGGGGGGGATGTCATAGTGTCAGGAAGGGGGGGGAGCGAGGGAGGAAGGAGAGTGGGGAGAGGGCTCTGTAGTAAAGGTGAGGGTGGGTGAAAAGCAGCCAGAGTAGAGTCCAGTGTGGCATGGTTAAAGTCTCCAGATATAATGATGAAAGCCTCGGGGTGTTGTGTCTGCAGTCTTGCTGTGACTGTGTGTATTTCCTCACAGGCAGCTGTTGCGTCGGCCCTCGGAGGGATGTAAACACACACACAGATCACATGACTAAACTCCCGAGGTAGATAATATGGCCGCAAGCTAACGGCAACAATATTATTATTGTGATGTGGCGCTGTATAAATAAAATTGAATTGAATCTAGCAAAATTTATTTTAAAGCTGACATTAAATTTTCTGATACACTTTTCTTCCTCTGGCTCACCTACACCACAGTTGTGCATAGTTTAAAAGTTTGTCCTTTATTCCACAGAAGATGATGGACAATGTTGCTCAAATTTAATACAGCAAAAGTATATCAAAAACTCAGTAAAAATAATCCTTGATAGTTGATGTGAAATTGTGTGTGTTTGTCTTAGTTACCAATTTATTTTGATGCTCTCATGTCTTGCGTGTTTGGCATTGAGTTTAATCATCTTGATAATCCCGATTTGTCCCATTGTGTGTTCCCTGGTGTCCCAGTCTCATCTCCACCTTCCCCTGTCTGGACCCCCGTTCTCCTCTATGTAAGTTAACCTTACCTTAGAAGGTGTGTGACAGATGAGACTAGCACAACTGCTGAATCAGACACACAGAGGTCACACAGTCCAGAAGGATCTCTAATAATCTGTCACAGCTTCATCGTCATCATCATCATCATTTTTATTTATTTATTTTTTTAAATCCTGTCCTATCTGTCAGCTTTTGTGATCAGAATTATGGTCTGAAATCGCCAAAACCTGTAAGAAAAGCAAACATACAACACCTGGAACACACAATCTTGAAAATGCACAGACACATAAATCAACAATCTTCTTGTGTGTGAGCGTGAGGAAGAGAGGGAATGTCGGGTGTGAGTGTCTTTCTCTGTGAAAATGAAGGTGGAAGTCGAAATAACCCCCCAGGAGCCAAAAGCAGACAGAAATGGATCCGGGAGAACCAAATGAGCAGGCTGCAGAGGAAGTTTCAGGTAAGTGAGGAGAGCTTTGCTGGAGTAATGTGAGACATAGCAAAAGCTCATTAACAGTTAACATTGTGCACCACTGAAAACATTTCAGCCACTATTTTTATCTGCCAGTTTATTCCATGATAGCTTTTACATTGTTACATTGTTACATTGTTACAACAATAGGAATTATACTTACAGTCCAACCAACTTCAGTCTGGAGGACCAGAGTGGTGAAGTTCTCCCTCCCTCAAAGGAACGCCATCCCCGAAGTAAACCCGCCCTGGACATGCACGGGAGCCAGCTATATAAAAGACATGTTAACCATATATGAAAATATTTCTCTTTAACATATCTCAGGCTTCAAATCTGTAGGTGTTGTTGTGATTGGGCGCTGTATTAATAAAATTGAATCTGCTCGGCCTTTTCCTTTGTTTTGTTCATTTTCTTTTCCTTCTCTACCATGTGGTAGTTTAGACATTTTTATTCTTTTTTAAAATTTCTTCTTTCTCTTGATCTGCCTTTTTCCTGTTTCGATGCACATAATGCTGGAGGTGATCCATCCACAAGTTGTCCAATCCCACAACTCCTTCTAGGGTTTCCTGCAAGTCCTGAAATATCTGGCCTCCCGCCCGGATCAACCTTCCAAAGCTTAGCTGCCGTCTTTAGATACTCTGGAATCAACTCAGTTGGTTGAAGCTGTACACACACCTCACATTTTCCACTGACAGACATATCTGTCTATCTGCCATACCCTGTTAGGTTTTTTCTCCATGTTTTTGTTGTTGTTATTACTGTTTTTTAGGTCAGTGTTTCCCAGCATTTTGGAGGCACAGCACACTCCACCAAACAAAAATGTCACAAAAGGGACATTGATCATTTACCCCCGCACACCAGGTATAGAGGAATTGGCTCGGTTTGATCCCCTTTTTGCTTTCTTCTGACCACCACTCATGCTGGGGTCTTCATCTGGGTTGGATTGTCTCCAGGGCAGGGCCAGACTGACTACTTTTTCTTTTCAAATATTTATCTATTGCTATTACGCACTGCGTCATCTCACAGCTTCTTCTCTTTTACTGGCAGTTGGCAACCCATTTTATTAGAGCAAGTAGTCGCCCCCTAGTGGAGGAGAATGTAATTGTTCTCCATGGTGGAACCAGATAATCTTCCACGGTTGGGAAACACTGTTTCAGGTCACTCAGAGTGGCTCTTGGGTGGTTGCACTGCCTTGTTCACCTTTCACATCTTTTCTGTTCTCCTTCTGCATAAACATACATCCATCCCAAACACACATACACACACACCAATGTACAGCCATACAAGATACACACACACAAAACTTTAGTGAACATTCAACACTTCACCCGTCAGTTTAAACACGAACATACTGAGGTTTGTCACGTGGAATATATGTGTGGATGGTTCCAGGGAATAGAATCTTAAAATTACTCATCGATTTAATAACTTACAGACAGATGTTGCTTTTCTGCAGTACACTCAAATGTCCAAAACATCTGTACACACAAGTCTCACGTTCTCAGCTGGTTACAACTCGAAACAAAGAGGCGTAGAGTCACCAACAATTAGAACAAGAATTAAAGAACAAGAGTTAAAAACAAATGAATGGGCACTGACTGTATTTAGATAACAATGACCTGCTGGGAATATCACCATGTGTTCTATAGGAAACAGGAAAGGCTAAATAAAATCTTACTCTTCACGTAAGAAAAAAAGGAAAAAATGGTTTAGAAAATCTATTGGAAATAGAACAAAAAATGTAATCAAACTCCTTGTCATAAGGTAACAAAAATAAAAATCACTCCATTTATAATACATCCTGATAAGACAGGTTTTAGATACTCAGCTAATAATAGACTAATAAATATAATAGACTTTTGCTCTATCAACAAATTAGAAACCACAGTTGTCTCTTTAGATGCAGGCTTTGACCAAGTAAATTGAAAGTCTTCATAAGCAGTTCAACATTAATTTGTATTTGGTTCATTTATCAGACCGGATCAACACTAAACCTGCATGTGCTTTAGTTTCATGTTGAAACTGCATTTTGTGTTTACTCATGTTATCTTTTTGTATTATTTAAATTTGTTTGATGATCTGAAACTTTTAAGTCAAACATACAAAAAAAATAAATGAAATCAGGAAGATGTGAACACTTTTTCACAAACTGTAAAGTCTCAGTTTTCTCAGACAGCACCTTCTTCCTGTATTTCCTTTTGTTGCTCCTGCCTCAGACACACTTGGCTAATGAGCGGACTAAACAGTCTCACATGCTTTGTAGTGAAGCATTTTGGTTTGCTGGGAGTTTACTTGGATTTTTCTCTGTGTGAAAACAAACTGAACTATGGGAAAACATTTGGAAAAATCAATCGAAGAAGGACTCTGTAGAATAATAAATGGTATTGAAAGTAGTTGTACATAATGTTATGTCTGTGAGATGGATATAAGCAATTTTTTTCTGTAATGGTTAAAATTTTATTTGTGAAGAAATTCAGGAAGTCTTTACTAGTTATATTTAAAGTAATGCTTCACTCAACATGAGCTGTGAGCTGTTGTAAGTCTGGCTACAGTGCTTCGAAATTAGCAAGATGCCATTTCCTCTCCAGCTTATGCATCGTCTGCTTTAAGTCTGCATTTGAGGATCACACAGAATTTCTTTAGGGGCGCTGCAGTCTCCAGAGTCATACACAGTGAAGATTATTAACAAGATAATCGAGTTGCGTTCAGGTAGCTGCTCTGCACTATGATGGCGTATGGCATTGAAAAAGACAACAGTGGATGAACTATATTCTTAAATTTAGTTACAGCACTTTCAGAAAGACACGTACTGTAATGAATTATTCCCCGCTGTTGTGTATTATTATTGTGATTTTAAATGTTGTTAGGAAATGAGAGGGGATTTCAGGGAATATTGTCAAACATTCAGTTTCTATGCTATGTGTCAAAACGAGATCTCCAGAGATATTAAGGCAAGGCAAGTTTATTTGTATAGCACAATTCAACAACAAGGTGATTCAAAGTGCTTTACAGATACATTAGAAACAAAAACAATGATTTAAAATTGATTAAAACAAGCAAACAAACAAACAAACAAACAAAACAGTATATAAAATCAAAAATCAAAACAGATAAAATTTAAGTGGTGGGTGGGTTTTTCACACTTTGATAGAAGCCAGTTGAGTCTGATAATAGATTAACATTGAAGCTGCCATTTTCATCATCTACATGGATGTCACAATTATCCAGAATAATTGTTTTATCTGAGGTGGGCATTAAATCAGATAAAAAGTCTGAGAAATTTAGACAGAAAGAGTAAAACCCAGATGGATGATAAGAACAAACAAACTGTTTGAGTTTTCGGTTGACGAGGTTCAGAATTATTATCAAACAATTGTGTTTGCTTTCTAATTATAATGTCAACATAAACTTCTCAAAAACCAGTTGATCTTCAAACGATACGTCACCACTGGATCAAAAATATAAACCAAAAGATAAATATACATACATACCACTCACTTTTTGTAGGCTCCATATGACCAAGGAGTGCTGCTCCACTCTAACCAGCAGAGGGAGCTCATCGATTGGCTATAATAGACTCACAGAATGAAGAACTGCTGTTACTAAGTAAACATTTGTAAAAGGATACAAAGTTCATGCTAGAGTGAGCTTTTTCAATATACTACTGTGCAGTATGCAGGTGTTTTTTTTTTTTAATGAAAAAACGAACTCTTTAAACATAGAAGCTGTACAGTAATCAGTAAACAGAAACCTCCATCAAAAACAAAACAAAGAAAGTTGTTAGCTTTATTTTCATTACATATTTAGTTTTTGGTCGTTTTAAACAGTATTTGTTTTTGACCGCTGGTTGGAGAATAAATATTAACGATATATAATGTACATCCTCATTATGAAACACATTAAAGGTAAATTTGAATTTTGATTTTAAATTTGAGACAACACAAATACATACTTTATTAATTAACATCTTCTTTGCATTTAATAGTTTATTACATATAGCAGTATATGTTCACTCTAACTTTTAACTTCTTAGATCATAAAAACGTCGTATTAGGACGTTTTGTCGTTAGTAACATTTTAACTGTGTAATGGAAGTGTGCACAAATGTTTCTCTCTCTGTCTCCCTCTCACACACAGACACCTCCTCCCCTCCCAGACACACACACACACACACACACACACACACACACACACACACACACACACACACAGACCTCCTCCCCTCCCGCAGCTCAGAGTTGTCTGTTGATATGTGTCATTGATCCTCCATTCATTCCTAGACCAGCCCAGCTGTCACTCACTTCCACGTCAGTGCATCTCCAACGGCTGCGCAGTGTCACAGCAAGTGATGATTTCAGCTCAGTTATGCACTTTGCACACTCACTGATACAAATGATCCAGGATAAAAACTACTGACCCTGAATCTGCTCCTGTTGGGACACTTGGTTGCCGAAAAGGAGGCAGACAGGACAACAAGGGTGAAAGAAGGTACGGGTGTGAGTTGAGGAAGGAGCAATGAGGTGGTGGTGAGGGTCGGGGCCAAAGGGGGGAAAAGATAGCAGTGTGGATTTGCAGGATTAAAAAGCGAGATAGAAAAAGAAACAAACACGGGGTGAGGTGGTTAATGATAAAGAAGGAAGAGGAAGAAGAGAGGAAGAAGAAGGTAAGAAATCAATGTAAGCTAACAGAATGTGTGAGAATCATCATCAGTCAGACGGTGCAGCTCTGTTCTCAGACACACAGATTTAGGTTCTGATTAATTAAAAAATGAAAAAAAAAAAAAATAGGAGCATATTGTTTAGCCCCCAGGGCAGACTCATACAGTAGAGAAGCTACGCCAGAGGACGCGGGGGTGGGGTCACATCTCCAGCCACCAACAGAGACGTCCAATAGAGACTCGAGGGGCTGGGATTATGTAGCTCAATCAGACTCTGGCAGATTATGTCTCAGCAAAACAGACTCCACTGTGCAGGGAGATTAATAACTATTTCCAAATAGTTTTGTTGGGTGAAAACAATCAGCTTTGTGATGAGGTACAGGCATTAAATGGCACACAGATGTAAAAGCGACGGTACTGGAAGATAAATCTGCCCTGTAAATCCCCTCAGATCCATTGGTTTCAATATGTTTTGGAGGATTGTAATTGGCTTGACTTTACTAATCCAAAAAATATTATCAGAAAGCTTTCAGCACCCAATTAGAATGGCTGAAAATATGTCTGTGGGGTATAATTAGAAGTCCTAACACTATCATGACCCCTAATCCAAGCTGAACAGACCAAATGATGAGATTATTCCTAATGCATAGATTAAAAAACATTGTATGGCATTAATAAAATAATTTCTGAATTAATAACAATACTGTATTGTTGCCACTTTGACAGGATCAGCTGTGAAGTTCATTATATGAAGAAAAGAAAAGTGATTTAACAGATTTTTTTTAAATTTTGAAATTAATGAGCTATCAAGAAAAGAATCCAAAAATACCATTAACTAATTAATGACTAATAAAGCATGTAACTGTGAGAAAAATATGAATTTTGTATTAGGAAAATGTTTTTTGATTTAAAAAGCTTGTAAAAAATTAACATAGAAAATACAATGTTTGTTTAAAAGATAAAACTTGACGCACTGAGTAAAAAAGACACAAAAATGACAGGAAAAAAATAGACTGTAATTTTACGTGGATTTGTTATGAAAGTGTTCCCTACTAAAATGGTGAAAAATGATATATATATAAATAAATAAATATTATTTTTTGTATAGGTATATAACATTATACTTATTATATAACAAGTATTAGTAAACTGTTAAAAGGTATAATGACAGAAGGTGTTTCATATGTTTATTACATTTCTTTTAAAATTATTGACCAAAATTGGTAAAATTACAAAAATGTAAAAATAAATTTAAAAAAATGCACATTATATACACACAAATTATTTAATAAGTCTGAAAAACAAATGTTAAATATCTCTATAATTATTGTATTTTCAATCAAATACAATCCTTATCATTCAAAATCGTTTAAATATGAATACTTTGTAAATGAAGCTTGTAACACTAAAAACATCAAAGTCCTTATTATTTTATTAGGTTTTATAATGTGAAAAGATCAATAAGAAGTGAAAGAGTCAAATCAGGAACCATTCTTCAACCTCTAAAATTTTGCATGTTTCCTTTTTTAAAAAACAAACAAATTTTAACTCTGAAGTCAACAAAGATGTGGAAAGGAAACCGACTTTACACAGAAAAGCCATTGCGGATTATGGGACACTTCCATGGGTTGGGGTTAGAGTTTTAGATCTTTTGGAAAAGACTTATCAACAAGTCAGCAAGAAGCTAAAAATGTGGGGAGAAATAGTTTGACTCAGGTAAAGAGAACACATAGACATAACATGACCAAATAACACATGACAGCCAGGCCTGTTTGCTGTATTAATCACCAGGTGATGTCGCACAATAAGAGATGTGGTGTCGATAAGTTGCGGTCTTCATACTTCGGCATCTAGCCAGTGATATAGAAGAAGAGCGAACATGAAGGGAGTAACATTTTGTGGCAGGTAATTTTAAATTCAGTGTTTTTATCAGCAGTGTTCCCTCTAAACTGCACGCGTGCGCGATTGCGCACTGCTGGCACGGTCTCTGCACACAGAAAATCTGCGTTGTGCACAAAAAACAGAACAATTGACGGAAAAAGTGTGGACTTTATACCAGTTTTTAAATTGTGTTGATAGGCCATGTAAAACCAGAGTTATGATAAAAATATCTGCAATGTTTGGTTTTCTTCCTGAATACTATCGTTGTTTATATTTACTGCAGGGAGAAACGTAAAAACAGCGTTTTATAAGGACAACGCTCGAAAGCCTGTGAGCAAAAACTAAAAAAACCCCAGCCTTTCCTATTGGTCGAAAAATGTACAATGTTGACCAATAAGAAAATGATATGGCAACATGGCATTTAGTTGTTTAGGAACTCTACTAGTGATTATCTTTAGTTGTGATTCTTTTTCCCTCGCTGAGCCACTACACCTGATTTTAGGGTTCCTCCACCTGCTGAGTCCCACTTTACTCATTTTTGTGTTTAAAATGTAGGCAACAGAAAATAGAGCAATTTTTCCTTCTTTTTTCTCCGGTCATGTTCTAGTTAACTGGTTCAAGCTGAGCATAATTAGAATTAAATATTAGACTACAATAAAGTTTGTATTCCTATCTACTAATATTATTTTGTTATTATTATCTATTGTTATCTGGTAGAAACATTCTTTAAGGACTTATTTTACTTTCTCACTTTGAGTACATTTTAGAGCAGGTACTTTTTACGTTTTACTTGAGTAAAGTTGATTCAGTACTTTAAGGATCCACGTGAAAATTTGGTTAAAGTTAATGTAGTTGTAATTATAGAGTTTAGGTTATTCCCTCAGCGCTCCACTTGTGGGGCCCTTTAGTGTTGAAAAGTTCTTGCCTGTTGCAAATGATTGTTTCTCACTTACTGTTATATTTTGGTAGTCATTTGTTTCTTGTTTTATTGCATTTAGTGTTGCTTGTGTCGTCTCATTGTCTTGAATAGTTTCAGCTGTCTCTGTTCCTCAGTTATGTCTATTTCTCCTTGTCTTTTTTTAGCTCATTTGTTAACCTCTAGTTGTGCACTAGAAAGATTTATAGACAGTCATTTCTGCTAAAATTCACACTCTTCAAGTTTAGATTAATCCGTTATCGATTAAGCTAACAAGCATGTCTTCTCCCAAAGCATAGACTGGGGTGGTGGCCAAGACAGAGATAGGGAGAACATGCAGACTACACACAGAAAAGTCCCAAATGACAAGGAAGTTCAACCTAGGACTTTTATAGTGTTAACTTATGTAGAATTGTCCCCCAAAGGAGCTTAGATAAGGTGGTGTCATGCCCCAACTAAGAGTTAAGTTTCTTTTAGTCAGTTGGAAGATGAGAAACGCGTGACCCAAAAATACAGACAAGGTGAAGGATGCTTTCAACACAACTTGGGCTTCAATGAAAGTAGAGCCACAAGCTGGTGGCCCCCATGCCTCCTACAAAGGTGTATTGAATCTGTAAATGAACAAGCTTTTCAGCAGCTCTTAATCTCAGGCTTGTACATTTATCTTCAATTTGAGATCTTCATTTTGTATATGTATTAGGGCTGCCACAAACGATTATTTTGATAGTCGACTAGTCACCGATTATTTTTGCTATTAGTCGACTAATCAGATCATCATCCATTGGACGTAAAACATACAGCTTATTGCACCAGCAGCATCTGCTCTTATATAACTATCATTAGCTTACAGCTTTAAGTGTTTAAGGTATGTGCTAACTAAAAATAAAGACAAGATGATAGTTTATTACATTTTAATGAAATTTGCAGATTGTTTCAGTGAAGTTTAATAAACTCCTTTCTATCTAAAATATAACAGGACACCGGAGTATGTCCTGTTATGTCCTGGAGCATCTCACACTTCTGATAATCAGCTGTCTGCTTGACATTTATTCAGCTGTGTAAAAACTATAACTTTAATCTCAGCCAAACCGATTTACTCAGGAACAAATAAAACACTGAAAAAAGCCAAACAATAACATCTTTAAGTTATCTAAGTGACTTATATATCATGTTTAACCTGAGTAGCGAAAGACGGCGGTGGGTTTGAAAACGATTTGCGGGAGTCCGGTGTTCTCACGGCTCTAGTGAGCCTAGCCCCCGGCTAGCTATCGAGCTAGTGGGTAACAGACGTCTCCGAAAACGTCGGAGCGCTTTTGAAAATATGTGGTGTCTTGATAAACTGAGCAGATATTTGAGGTTTACACAGCTACATTCTCACCTGAAAATATGTTAAAAGTTTATTTTGTGACCCAGAAAGAATAATAAGAGTAATATTAAACTAACTAGCTGCCGCCATTGTTGGAAACTGAGCTGGGCTGCGCTATGAATTCTGGGACACAGCTTCTTCTTCTTCGGGGTTTAACGGCAGCTGGCATCCTTGTACATGCAGTGCTGCCATCTTCTGTTTCAGTCCGTTATTACACTCTTAAATCCTACTACTTATTCCTGCGTCTTTTGGGATCTTACAAAGCTTCAAACGACGCGTCGACTATTAAATTAGTCGTCGACGATTTTGATAGTCGACTAATCGTGACTAGTCGACTAATCGTGGCAGCCCTAATATGTATACCTAAATTTGTTCAAATTTAAAAAAATTATATACAACAAAAGAAAGACATTCTATACCGAAAGTCACAAAAATGGTGAATACACCACTGAAGTGTTAGTTGAAAATGCCAGTCAACACTTTTCCCACTTTACTGTTTGTTTTCTGCCAAAATACTGACATGTAGTAACTTTTATGTTCATGTTTTGGTGTGGTTACAGAAATATTATGGTCTGTTTTAAAGGCACTGTGGAAATTACTTACTCTATTTCTTTAATCGTCTGTCATCCTTATGTATATGTGTATATTTAGTTTGTATTTTTGGCGTGTATAAATTGTAAATTGTTATCCAGTCTATACTGATTTGAACTAATATTTGTTTCAGTCAGGACTCTAGAAAAAAGTCGGAAACTCAAGAGCCCAATGTTCCTACTATATAAAAGTAAATTGAGGTTCGAATTTAAAACAAATGGAAAGAGGTTACACAGATTTAAGCAACACCATTTTAATGAAACAACAGCACGTCTAAGATAGAAATCTACATATAGCGTTGCTCTCAATGAACTCAAAAACCAGACAGAATAATATGACAAATGAGAAAATTCAGAAAACAAGTAATATGAACTTGTAGTTAACAAGGTTTGATAAAAATGTACTTACCTTCACCTTTTCTATGTGGAAAACTTTAATCATGAAAAAATTTTAATGATTAGTCTGGGCCCAGCTTAAAAAAAATGTAATAATCATAATAATAGATTTTTTGCTGTCCAGGAAAATTGGCAAAAGTAAGTCTATCTTACTTTTATGCTTTTTTCCCAAAGGTCCATTGGATTTGATTACTCTGATTCAGATACAGACTTTTCAAGATTACCAAATCTGAGACAACAAAAGGCCAAATATTACAATATGTAAGGAATAACTTGTAGAAATGCATGGGGTCAGTTTAAGTTTTCATTTGAAAGTATACATTCCTTTTGTCATTTCCTAGTTTTTTGATGACAGTTGTGTATATGTTTTGAGTCATTATGTGACCCGCCATGCTGCTGAGAGTGTTTATGAGTGTTTCTTGTCAGCAGACTGGTGTGGCTGTGAGTTGTGGAATAGAGGTTCAGACTTGGAGCATGAGTGACACCCTGAATGTGCATTCCACTTGATTTGCTCAGAGATTCAATTCACTGATGGTTGTCCTTTCATCCTGTTAGCTTCAGTTTCCAATAACTGGCTCTGTAAATGCATGGGCCCCATATCAGGGCTGGCCCCTGCTGGGAGGGCATATGGGTTGCTTTGTTGGCAGGAAGGGAGTGTGTGTGCAGGGTCCACCAATCACTGCCCTCGCCTGGGGAGTTAAACAAATTGATTGGCAGGCTAATGGCAGCCAGTTCCAGACACTGTGGTCCTCATTCATTCCTCATTCATTCAACACAGAGCTCAGAAAATGCTGCAGAGAACAGGGTGAAAGGCTAGGCTTGAGGCGGACTCAGAGAAATCATAATGGGGCATTAGTTTAGTCTTCAAACATACACACCAATAGTTGTTACAAAACACAGCACAGCCTCAAATCTCCAAACGTATTTGCAGTCTATGGTGGATGTTGGAAAGTAGGAGTCGGCTGGGTTTCTGGAACCTGGAAGTATATTCTGGAAGTATAGTTTTGTATTTTCCTATTCTTTAGTAGAGGAATTCACCGAGTCCCGTTTACTTTACCTGGCATATTCTTCCTCATAAATGAAAACCTTTACATTTAATATCAATTGCATTTATTACTGTGGGGCATTTACTGATGCTTATTGCTAATCAGTGGTGTATAAACACATGAAGAAAAGACATCATGGGAAACCCCCAGCAGCCTTGACCTATTGCACCATAAGTAAATGAAGCGTCTCTAACTATATGCTCGGTCAAAGACATTAAGCCAACAGTTGTTGTGATTTGGCGCTAAATGAATAAAACTGAATTGAACTGAAATAGGAAAGTTTGAAGTCTAATCTTAAAAGATGGTGTCTGTCTCCCAGTCTACTTAACTTCACTGAAAGTGGTGACATCAATCCCAGAGCTCCGGTTCAGTGATATCTACATCACTCTGTATCGTGTCGGGAATCCCTCCCCTTACACTGCTGCCAGGATAAAAGCTTATATATATATATCTATAGATCTATATATATAGATGCGCACAGATTACCACAGTGGTCCCAGTGTTATTCGGAGCATTTGGTGCAGTGGCCCCCAAGCTACATCAGTGGTCCTAGTATATCCAGCAAGGCAAGGCTAAGCAAGTTTATTTGTATAGCACAATTCAACAACAAGGTGATTCAAAGTGCTTTACAGAGACATTAGAAACAAAAACAAATAAAAAGCAGGATTTAAAATGGATTAAAACACTATAATAGTGTACAAAGTCTACTTTCTTGGTCATGTTATCTGTGCTCCTTAGCTGTGTACTAGCTTGCTCATCGCCATTGTTTTGAATCAAAGGCAAGGTTGTTTCATTTCCACACAGTCCATTTACCTCCACGTTTACTTCTAAGCGATGAATTTTTGTCTCCAGTACTGCAATCTTCTGCACGAGGCTGTGGTAGTCATCTGTGGAGAGGGAAGGCATCTTGTTGCTAGTTAGCCTAGCGGTTAGCCCCTTTCCAGACTATTGAGGCTGTTCGGTGCCCAGATGCTGTAATCAGGCTTCAGCTGTGTCTAGGCCACAGACACACGGAGCGCTGAGGATAAGGTAACTGTAAAAATGTTGCTGTTTCTGTTAAGAACACTTTAGTCCTAATGATCTATAAGTGTCCAGAAGCTATCGCAGGTAAGCTCATACGGAAAAAAGGGAAAAATCAGCATAAAAATCAATAAAAGAAGCAAAGCATTTAAAGAGCAAAGAGATGAAGCGTCCACACTCACAAAAAGGGGGAGGAGTATCCTCCAGTTGTTATCTGCTGAAACCAAGGTTAATGGCTCTGTGCCCACATGGATTAAGCAGGCTGGCAATTAGCCAGGGCCACTGAGCCGGCAAGATGCTAGTACATAAGGCAACTACTACAACTGGCTAACCAAGCATAGCGGACAACGCAACCACATAGACCCATATGCACCGAAGTCCAGATGCTAAGCACTAATTCCCGAGTGATTGTTTTATATCTTTTGTTGAGGCTGTTTACGATGCCCTGTCTTGTCTCTGACTGTGTGCAGTTACCATCTACACACATAGCTTCGTGAAGTGTGACTTCTGACGCCGGCTGAACTGAATTTTGCTCCCCTGCCTGTATTTCCTTTTCTTTGAGTTTCACTGTGAATGAAAGAAAGTGTTATGAAGGCCTGTGTTGAGTCTGCTTTAATGAAAAGCTCCTGGACTCATTCCAGTAGGGGAAGAAAAGCTCTTTTTCAGTTTTCAAGAAAAGTGGAAACGTCTTCTACTCAAATACAGTGTCTTTCAGATTGAATGTAAGCAAGCCAAACATAAGCACGTTTTCATCACTCCAGAGATTATTGGACAAATGTGACTGTAACAAATTTAATAGGAAGAGGAACCAAATGCAGGGCAGCAGGAAGAATAAAAGTCCAAAATCCAAATCTTTGATCGGAACGACAGGCAGATTATACATGGAAATGAAACAGTGTAGCAAACGATCTACATGAGGATCAAGCAAAAGCAGCGCCACATATAAAAGTCCAGTGGTCATAAACAAGGATATAAATATGAACAGCAAAAGAATAACAAGCAACAGGAGTGTAATAGGTTAATGGCCTCTAGATCATGAGTCTAAAGTGGAGATAAAGAGAAATTCATAACCCTGTGTGTGTGTGTGTGTGTGTGTGTCAGCTGCCAACACTGGCCTTCTACTAAGCACAGACCTGAGTGACAGCAGGCACCAAACAAACAGGCCCTCTGAATTATACTCATTCTAATGTACTGCCCTGAGCTTTTTATTATTCATATTAGGTGGAGCTGAAGGCAAAAAGTTGTTCTTTTCTTTCTCCCTCAATGGAGCTCATATTTGCTACACAGCTGGAGAGTCATGCCTTTTGTGGGCTATATTAAAAGAATAGATGGGGTGCATTTGTGTATAGGTCTTTGTGTGTGCTTGAAGCAAATGCCAGTGTGTCACTTACAGCATCAGCGGTAAACTTTTTAACTTTTTGGAAGGACCAGAAGTTCCAAAATGCCCTTGGAGCTTAACAAAAGTGAAGGAGATGAACGAGTAAGTTGAAACGACTACTTACACAAAAGTAAATAACAGCCCACACAGACTTTGCCGGCCGTACGTGTGAACAACAGCAAGAACATTAAATTAAAATTCAAAGCATTGTAATGGTTCCGGTCATTTAAGTGACTCTCAAAGCGCACGGTCAATGATGCCAGACAGGCTGGTCTGAGTTTTTAAGAAAGAGGAAATAGATTCACATGGATGTGCAGCCAAAAATATTCTACTGCGGCTGTGTGATGCTATCACATCAATATGGACCAAGGTCTCTGAGGAAAGTTTCATGAAGAATTAAGGCATCAGGGGTCCAAACGAATGTGTGTGAGTGTTAAGACCTTCATAACAATAGTCCACATAAGAATCACTGTAAAGCCTGGACTTGAGTCGCTGTACTCATGTTGAATACCGGCTCAAATATATTCATACAAACCCACTAATATTTGGTAAAATCCCCTTTAGCAAGCTGCACCGCAACCGATGCTTTTGGAAGCCATCAACAAGCTTCTAGTAAATAGACTTTTTCTTAGATAGCACTAATTTTAAAAGTAGAGATAGTGTCTGTCTCCTGAATCCAAACTGGAAGCTGGTTCCACAGAAGAGGGGCCTGAAAACTGAAGGCTCTGCCTCCCATTCTACTTTTAAATACTCTAGGAACAACAAGTAGGCCTGCAGAGCGAGAGCGAAGTGCTCTATTGGGATCATACAGTATAAAGTCATTAAGATAAGATGGGGCCTGATTATTTAAGACCTTGTATGTGAGGAGCAGGATTTTGATTTCAATTCTGGATTTAACAGGAAGCCAAAACAGGAGAAATCTGCTCTCTCTTTCTAGTCCCTGTCAGGACTCTTGCTGTAGCATTCTGGATTAACTGAAGGCTTTTCAGGAAGTTTTTAGGACATCCTGATAATAATGAAAGAAGTAACAATGAACTAGTTTCACTCTGAGACAGGATATTTCTAATTTTAGAGATGTTGCACAAAAAAAAGACTCCAAGGTTCCTCACAGTGTTACTGGAGGCCAAGGTAATGCCATCCAGAGGAAGAATCTGCTTAGATACCATATTTCTAAGATTTTCAGGGCCGAGTACAATGACCTCTGTTTGATCTTTATGTCTTTAAGACGTTCCTGCAGTTTAACTAAAAACATGCATAATGTAAACAGAACTGGTCCTAGCACTGAGCCGTGTCAAATCCTAATTGAGAGAGCAGATCAAACCAGACTGTCTCTATAGCATACAGCTGCCTGTAAATGCAGGACACAGTTCAGTTGCATTTCTATACCAAATCACAATAACAGTCACCTCAAGGTAAAGATCCTACAATCACGTGACCTATGAGCAAGGACATGATAGGATAGCAGGAAGACAAAATTCATTTTGAACAGCAGGCAGAGCCAGGCTCAGGGAAGGACGGCCATCGGGGACAATGACAGCAATGTCACTGCTGAGACAAATGGAAGATTTCTAATAAGTTTCAAAAACAGTAACATAGTAACGTTTCCAACGGTTGCAGTTACAAGAAAATGACAATATGGATAAATATATGTGCACGTCACCTATAATCTTCAAGTATTACATTTTCCATTATTAAATATCAGAAATGAATGATGATATAGGAGGGAAATAGTATACTACTTATATTATGCAGTCATGGTATAATTTGAGTTACTCTGAACAGTCGCAGTTAAAAGTCTTATTTCAGTCACAACTTGACTTTTTTATTAACCCTTTAAAGCCGGTCAGAGCAGCACGCTCTGTTTTGCGTAACTATTTTTAAATCGCGGTAGCTCTGCAACCACGTGAGCTAGCGCAATAATTTTTTTTGCATATGAAACCGGAGGAGTTGTACTTACATCTTATGCCATCAGCTTGTCCTCGGTCACGGTTTCCTTCCACATATAGCTTTGCAAAAACTGCATAAAAAGCACTTGCAGCAACAAAAACATAATATTCCAGAAACACGCTTTGCCGATCCGATCAGCTGTTCATAACACTTCCTACGTCCTTCAGCGCGAACTATCGCATGTCCGCCATGACCTGCCCGAAACCAGAAGTGACGTCATTTTCGCGGAAATGTAGTTTTTTTTTTACCATCAGGGCCTCATGAGCCTATACTGGTGTTTTTAAAAGTTATGTTTGACTTTATGACTTTCTGTGTCGTTTCTGGGATGCTTAGGACTCATATTGCACTGCTGGAAATAGTTTATTTTGATGCATATGCTGCTTTATTGCAAATTTGCATTATAATATTTATTTTTGTTTTTCCTGCAGTGTATAAAAATTGGTGTATTTCAAAAATAAAACTATGAAGGCACTCAAAATAAATTTCCTGTGGTGGGAAACTATTTTGTGCAACTTTTTTGTATTTACAGTTTTGAGGGATAAACCTCTTAAATTTCTCTAACTAGAAATATATGTTAAAAAAACAAAATGATTTTCAATTTTTTTGTAGTTTATTGCACTTTTTTGCAATTTATGTAATTACTATGCACTTAATGCAGACATATTATTAAAATTTGGGCTATAACGGCTGTATTGATGTATAGCAACTTGAAATGCTCCCAAAAATGGCTCCACAGCATGTAAAAATATAATATAAGCTCTGGCGGACTTAGTTCTATGGTAGGTCTTAAAGGGTTAAATTAACTCTTATGTGCAGAGAGCAGACGATTATAGGAAGGACGACACCTTTATTAATCACAATTAAAAAAAGGTTAAAAGTCTAAAAACTTTCTACAGCGACAGATCAGAACATGAAATGGGTGCAAATGTCAGAGTGCTGGTTTTTTCAAGGGATTCCAATGCTGTTTAATTATTTAACTGTTTTTCCTCTAGCTCCATGTAGTGACTGCCTGCTTGTATTTGTATGTTCATGTACAAATACATATTGAGGGAAGCAAAGCACTTGGGGCAGACTTCAAACACCCAGCAGTATTTGGCAACACTTGTATATTTGAACACTGTCAGACAGCGAGTGGGAGCTCCCTGAGAGAAGACAAACAGTATACAGGTGGATTCACAGCTTTCAAGGGCTTCTTTATCTAGCACAAATGTTTGCTACCATTCACCATGCTTATGTAACTTGGATAGCCACCTCAAGGGCTCCAGGCAAAATGCTAATATACACTGTCAGTGATTGATGTGTTGTTCACTTCAGCGACAGGGAGTCATTTAATTTCAGTTCAATTAAATTGTATTTATATAGTGCCTTATCACCGCAACAGTGTGCTTTATATTGTAAGATAAAGACCGCACAACAATACAATAATACTTTATCCCCTTTAATGTTTTTTTCCCCAGACTGACCAAGGACGTGTAAGGATAAGACTGTGATGACAGTGTGACATGTATGAATTCATGTGTTCATTCATCCACATGTTGGGGGATTTGTTAGCAAGTGTGATCAAGTTAAAACTGACGTTTCCACGTTTGTAGAATTATTTCTCAGAGTGAAGGGATTACAGCCCTGCTGCATGTTGTTAAAACACAATAAGATGACTTAACAAGAAAAAGAGACACGCTGTAGGGACCATGGGGTCTGGAGGTTTGGCCTGGTCAGGAAAAGGAACCAAACCTAACGTGAAATTATAGAAAAGTAACAGAGAGAGAAGACAATGACACATATGCTTCTTCTGGCCTAATTTAAACAGTTTGGAGCATCACGTTCCCCATGGGATCTAGCCAAATCTGTAGTTTAGCAGTAAGTTCTGGTGCATGACACTCTCGCTAAGGATGTACAGGCAAGATTATTATTATTATTATTATTTATTTTATTTTATTTTATTTTTTTTTGGGGGGGGGGGGTGAATTTTGAAAAAAAGTCACTTCTTTTTTATTGCTCATTGTTGCTGTGGGTGATGCAGCTACAGTGTAATTACCTTCTAGAATAAAAACGTGGAATGTGCCAACATTGCTTTTCAGTCATTCAACCTTGAAATGCATTGAAGATATTTTGGCTGTAGTGCTTTAATCACAAAATTAAATTTTCCAGTGATCTGATGGTGTTCTCTCTCAACTAGCAGCAGTGATTTGGGAAGTTAGCAGGTTCACTGTGAAATGAAATGCTGTGGTCAGTGTGTTAATTTCATGTAAAGCTTGCTAGCAGATTTGACTGGGCAAAACTTTGTTAGCATTTCATTATAGTTGTCATCAAAGGCATTCAATTCCCAGCTTCAGTGCGGACGCTGTTCGCCTAACTTAGAAGTGCTGGATGCAAATACACATTTGAACTTTGAACTGAGTGGTCTAAAAGTCAGAACCTGTCGAAGAGCCGTCAGAAATATGAACAGACTTCACAGTTCGAAAGTGGAACATCAAAAAACGAAGTGGCCAAGAAAATGGTCTCCTTCTCCCCCCCTCCCCCTCTCAGACATGTCACATACACAGTCACACACAGTACGATATGCAGTGAAATGCTTAGACAACTGCTCGTGACCTAAAGAAAAAAAGAAAAGGCTATGAATAAGATAGGAAATAAATATGAAAATTAAAAAGGGTAAATTTAACTCGGAAGGAATAAAATAAAATAAAATATAAAAATTAAGTTAAGAATGAGATAACTGTACAACACAAATTAGAATGAAGGGTAAATTTAACTGGGAAAGAATAAGATAAAATATATAAATTAAAGTTGAAAATAAAATAACTGTACAACAAAATACACAACACACAGTATAGAAATATATAAGAATGTATGAAGAAATATAAATATATATATACACAATAACAGCAGCTGTACAAGTATTAACTGGAAATGAGGAATATAATGTCCAGTGTTTTCTGTCTTGAAACTTGTATGAAAAGCATACAAGAGTGAAAAATTATATAATGAAACGTGTATGTTTTGGATACTTCCTAAAACAATATATGAAAGTAATGAGAAAGTGGCCACTTTCATGAGTAAATCATATAAACCTGATATGATTCACTATATGAAGTAGGCCACATCTGATGCAAGTCAAGTTTTTTCTATTTCTTTTCCATATGGGAAACTGCAGTCGCAGCAGTGTGCAATTACTGCAGTTTTAAGAGGTTACAATTTTGAATCATTAACATTTTATTGATATTGCAGGTTGTCCTCAGTTTTTGCTTGGCTGACAAATAATGGGAAACAAAGACTTCAAGAGCATATGGCAACATTTTACAGATTGGGTAAACTTTCACCAATGTCTTATATTTGTACAACCTTTCACCAAAGACAATAGATGCCAATAGATCTGAGGTGGTGTGTTACTGTAAACCAACAGGTGAGTTACGGAGACATACTAAATGGCTTTATTGGATGTTATCAGCTTTTCCTAAGGCAATACAAATCCAGTGAATCATTAACACACTTGCAAACTAGGAATGGTTGAAACACATGGTGAGCGGTAGTTTTATGAGCAAGCCAACATGAAATAATGATGAGTTAAAAGTAAGATGACATTCTGCCAGAACTGACGTGCAGATTTATAAGAATTATGACAAATTAGGTACATGTATATTTATTTATTTACAACTATGTATGTATGTCTGCACAGATGCATGCCAGGCGTTAGGTCTGCCTTGTTTTGTTTTCCAGGTGGCGTCCTTCATAGAGCTCTCTTTGGTATGTGGTTCTGATCCACTCTGAGGACGTGCAACAAGTCAATTGCCAGTTGCTTTGACTAAATTCTCTGCAACTGCCGTATTTGCATATTTATAACTAAATATCTGCTGCAAGAGTTTAAAGTTTAGACAACTAAATGGTAAAGGTTAGATGAGAGAGTGACTTGTTGGGGACATGTTGAGTATGGTTAAACCCAGGAATGAGTTTCTGGCAAAAACACTGTGGCTTCATAGTAAGTGCAGATTTTTTAAGTTTGTGTTTTTGACAGTATTAATATCTTTATTGGTTTGTGTAAAGTTGTGTTTCTGTGTCTCAGTTAATTCATCCTGGACATTTTATTCTGATTTCTAAGGCCTCTGACTCTGTTACATGAAGAATATTGTTCGAAGTTTAATTAATTACAACTTGAAAATCGTGTTCTTTGAGGTATTAAGGTGTTAAATATGAACTTAATTTAAGGAACACTAGTAATTAGGTTTTAAATTGTTTCACATAAACCTGATCCATGTATAAGTTTACCCATCCTGTGCACCACAATTTGCCACTTAAAACTGGAGATAAATAACACAAGTCTGTAAAAAAGCTGCGTGGGATATTTTTGGTAAACGTTATGGTTTTTAGTGTGCTGAATCCAAAAATAATCTCCATTTCCCTCCATCACGTGTAGTGTTTTTTTTTTTGCAAAACATGAAGAGTTTTGCATTAAAACAGTGATGAAAAAAACTATTTTATTACAACTATGCAAATTTTTCTGAAATTCCTTACCTTTTGCTGTGAACAAAATAAACCTGCTGGGACACGATCATCTGAGCTCCACCCTACCCTCCCTCTACTACTGGCCCCCCTCAATTCCTCACATTTTCTATTTGTATTTCTCTTGGGCCTCACTCTTAGAAATATTAAATTAATTTAAGAAATCATGATCGGATGTGTTTTTTTGACTCAAGTTTAGAATACCAGGAACCTATGCAGTTTTTTGGCTGCAGACCTGTGTTATCTGAACTTCAGGAGCGGGGCCACGCCTCCAAACATGCCTCCTCCGGTGCTCATCTATATATGACCCTCCCATTTCTACAAGCTGTTCGTTCTTGTTTTTGTGCTCCACCCTCCCTGCCCTTTTTCAGTTCTTTCACTCCGTCACTTCTCATTAGTACACGGGGATCTGCCAGGCCCAGGAGCCGCCACCAGCCCCCTCCGAGGCCTTCCCCAAACCGCAGCTCAATTCACGTTTAAGCCATTAAGCCAGTTGGGGCGATCGTGGCTCAAGAGTTGGGAGTTCGCCTTGTAATCGGAAGGTTGCCGGTTCGAGCCCCGGCTTGGACAGTCTCAGTCGTTGTGTCCTTGGGCGAGACACTTCACCCGTTGCCTACTGGTGGTGGTCAGAGGGCCCGGTGGCGCCAGTGTCCGGCAGCCTCGCCTCTGTCAGTGCGCCCCAGGGTGGCTGTGGCTACAATGTAGCTGCCATCACCAGTGTGTGAATGTGTGGATGACTGGTTGTGTAAAGCGCTTTGGGATCTTTAGGGACTAGAAAAGCGCTATACAAATACAGGCCATTACCATTCACCTTTATCTGCTAAAAATGGGTCCAGTGAAGTTCTGTAATTACTGGGCTTGAGAAAACCCAGTAATTACAGCTCATGAGGATAAACAGAAGAGGATGGATGGATAACGCAATTCAAAAAAATGTTTTTTTTAAATAATTCAGTTGCATCAATCACTTCACTTTTTTCCCATTTCTGTTGAGCAAAAGTTGTTAATTGTTATGTTGGCATTAGTCATAGACATTTGGTAACTGAAACATCAACCCAAACTCAAACCCCACGATTGCAACGCTACAAAAGAATAAAAGAAACCCCCAAACAACTTATTGATTGATGTTTACTGATAACCAATAATTGTAAAAGTCTAAAATAGACTGATTTACAGATGAGGAGTAAGGCAACATCTAAAGTGGCCATGTGTACATGTAAGGTGACTTGGGGGGTTGATTTTAAAACATTACCACAGGCTGTGGCTTCCAAGTAACTTTGGGGTCATTTTTATCACTTACCTTGTAGGACACATGGACATTTATTTAATTTCTGCAGAGAAACAAGACAAAGGCATGTTTTCCTATAGTCAATGTTGCTAATAGGCCCTCATAGAGGATAATATGAGTGTTGGGTTCTTCCTTGGATTTTCTAATATCACTTCTCCAGTATGAGAATTTGCATAATTATTTATTTATATGATAAATATAAATATTCCCAAAGCTTAACACCTGTAAGCTTTATTTACTATTTACTATTTTGACTGATGTGAAATAATCTGGTACCAGTGTGCTGATTTAATCTTTAATAAAGCAAAACTTTGTAAACTTTTCATGGTTTCTGCAGTAAGTTAAGTGTAAACAGGCATTAATTCGTTCCTATGAGATTTTCCCTATGAGAAATTTCAAAGTGTTCATCTAACTGTTGTTAATTCTATGAGTGACCGTGTTTGCTGAACTGCTGGTTTATAGCACCTCCTCAGAGGCACCTTTAAGAAAACCTGAACAAAAGCAACCTATTTCAGGAATCTTTCAGGAATAAAGTAGCTTGATTGTGAAACATAAGTGAATATATAAGAGCGAGAACACTTTATATCTAAACCTCAGTTAATCTAAGTTGAATTTGGTAGTTGGTATTGAACCAATACTAAAGCTGGGTCCACATTGAATTCAATTCAATTCAATTTTATTTATATAGCGCCAAATCACAACAAAAGTCGCCTCAAGGCGCTTTATAGATACAGAGAAAAACCCAACAATCATATGACCCCCTATGAGCAGCACTTTGGCGACAGTGGGAAGGAAAAACTCCCTTTTAACAGGAAGAAACCTCCAGCAGAACCAGGCTCAGGGAGGGGCGGGGCCATCTGCTGTGATTGGTTGGGGTGAGAGAAGGAAGACAGGATAAAGACATGCTGTGGAAGAAAGACAGAGATTAATAACAGATATACATTGGAAGTCACACGTGATTTGAGGCCTGATGCTGAGTAGCTTGTGGACATGCCAGGCTTTGGTTGCTGAGATGACCTTCTAACATACAGTTAGGTCAATAAATATTTCAACAGAGATAACTTTTTTTCTCATTTTGGTTCTGCACATCATTTTAAATGAAACAGCTCACATGCTTATAAGTGCAGACTTCTGCTTTAATTCAGTGGGTTTAACACAAAGCTTGCATTCAATTGTCAGGAACTAAAACATTTATCTCTTCTTTTCAGGGGCTCAAAAGTAATTGGACAAATTAAATAACTAAAAATAAAATGTTCATTTCTAATACTGGGATGAAAACCCTTTTAACGTCTTCACCACGTGAAATGCTCAGCTGGGTTAAGATCAGGTGACTGACTTGGTCATTCAAGAATATTCCACTTCTTTGCTTTAATAAACTCCTGGGTTGCTTTGGCTGTTTTGGGTCATTGTCCATCTGTATTATGAAACTTTGCCCGATCAGTTTGACTGCATGTAGCTTGATTTGAGCAGACAGTTTGTTTCTGAACACGTCAGAATTCACGGGGCTGCTTCTGTCCTGTGTCACATCATCAGTAAACAGTGTCTCAGTGCCACTGGCTGCACATCCAAGCCATTACATGGCCTTCACTTTACAGATGATGTGGTCTGTTTTGGATCATGAGCTGTTCCACGCCTTCTCATACTTTTTTCTTGCCCTTCTGGTAGAGGTTGATCTTGGTTTCATCTGTCCAAAGAATGTTTTTCCAGAACTGAGCTGGCTTTTATTGATGTGTGTGTGGGTTTTTTTATTATAGCAAAGTCTAATCTAGCTTTTCTATTCTTGAACCTTATGAGTGGCTCGTAAGTTGCAGTTAACACTCTTTCTTGCAGTCTTCTCTTTACGGTAAAATGGTAAATGGACTGGTTCTAACATTCAAACAAGCTGTAGATTTTGCTAATATCTTAACAATTTCTCGGATGTTTGTTTCTGTTTTTGCAGCTTCAGGATGGCTTGTTTCACCTGCACAGAGAGCTCCTTTGACTGCATGTTGTCTGGTCACAGCAAACTCCTCCAAATGCAAGCACCACATTTCAAATCCACTCCAGACCTTTTATCTGCTTTATCTCTTATGTGATAACAGAGGAACTGCCCATGAAACAGCCTTTGAGTCAACTGTCCAATTATTTTTGGTCCCTTTAAAAAGAGGGTGAGCTCAAACTCCCAAACTCTTCGTCCAATTTAAATGTGGATACCCTCAAATAAAAGCTGAGAGTCTACACATCATGTCCACGTCCATTATAGAACTATAATTGGAATATGTTTCAGCAAACAGGTTAAGAAACTAAACTTGTGTCAGTGTCCTAATATATAGATCTAACTGTATTAACGGGTCATATGTCAGTCGCTTCAGTCACTGGCCTGGAAATTGATAACAGCTTATCTTGGGTCCTCCCCTCTTCATGTGTCACTTGTATTCTCTTGAAGTCACTAAATATGATCTCTAGTCACCATGAATCACTTCCAGTGGGTAAATGGACTGGTTTTTATATAACTCTGTGTGAGCACTCAAAGCGCTTTATACAACTAATTCATTCACCCTATCACTTCTTCTAAGCATCCATCCACACTCTGATGGATGCATCGGAGAGCAACATGGGGTTAGTATCTTGCCCAAGGGTATTTGGCATGCAGACTGGAGCAGCCTGGGATCTAACCACCAACCTTCTGGTTAGTGGCTGACCTGCTCTGCCAGCTGAGCTACAGCCACCCTGTGTATGCACATTAACCCTTTAAAGCCGGTCGGACCGGCACACTCCGTTTTGCATAACTATTTTTAAATCCCGGTAGCTCTGCAACCACGTGAGCTAGCGCAATAATGTTTTTTGCATATGAAACTGGAGGAGTTGTACTTACATCTTATGCCATCAGCTTGTCCTCGGTCACAGTTTCCTTCCACATATAACTTTGCAAAAACTGCATAAAAAGCACTTGCAGCAACAAAAACATAATATTCCAGAAACACGCTTTGCCGATCCGATCAGCTGTTCATAACACTTCCTACGTCCATCAGCATGAACTATCGCATGTCCGTCATGTCCTGCCCGAAACCGGAAGTGACGTCATTTTGCAGAAATGTAGTTTTTTTCCATCAACGCCTCATGAGCCTATACTGGTGTTTTTAAAAGTCATGTTTGACTTTCTGACTTTCTGTGTGGTTTCTGGGATGCTTAGGACTCATATTGCACTGCTGGAAATAGTTTATTTTGATGCATATGCTGCTTTTTTGCAAATTTGCATTATAATATTTATTTTTGTTTTTCCTGCAGTTTATAAAAATTGGTGTATTTCAAAAATAAAACTATGAAGACACTCAAAATAAATTTCCTGTGGTGGGAAACTAGTTTGTGCAACTTTTTTGTATTTACAGTTTTGAGGGATAAGCCTCTTAAATTTCTCTAACTAGAAATATATGTTAAAAAACAAAAACAATTTTACATTTTTTTGTAGTTTATCGCACTTTTTTGCAATTTATGTAATCACTATGCACTTAATGCAGACATATTATTAAAATCTAGGCTGTAATGGTTGTATTGATGTATATCAACTTGAAATGCTCCCAAAAATGGCTCCACAGCATGTAAACATATAATATAAGCTCTGGCGGATTTGGTTCTATGGTCTTAAAGGGTTAACAGGTAATTTACCAACCATGCAGGTTCCTGCTTAGCAGGATCAGCTGCCATCTAAAGCAAGAAAAAATTGTTACTCAGGATTATAAAGGAATCCTGTTATTTCCACATTATTTTTTTGGACAATTAGAATTTTTCCTCAACATGGAATTATGAAAACACAATGACCTTTCTGTGTATGTATTCAAATTCTTAGATGAGCTGGATTACTGTAGCATGCCTAATATGACATGCGCTCTGCACCTGCCTATAGGTATAGCTACTGATCATTTGTTAGATGTAATGTGTTAATGTGGTGTTAAAGTAGAGCTGACAATAGCAGGTACACAGAGAGCTAGAGTTACCTGTATTAGGTCATTTATTAGGAATGAAATGCAATTTGTTAAAACTAATAATCATAAAGAAGAGCAACAAAAAAATACATTGCAGAGATAACGATTCAACAACAGGAAGAAAGGTTATAGAAATGTAACAGGTATAGAGTAGCTTGTAAAATAAAATGATCAAAGAAAGCCACTTCCTGTTTTTCTAGATAATTTTAAGTCACTTGTTTGCCACCATAAAAAAGATCCCCCCCCCCCTCCCGTATATTAGCTACACAGAACAAAAGAGGGTAGTGTTTAACACGTAGGCTACAAAATAAAAGCCTTGACCTAATGAAAATTATTTTAATGAAAATGAAAACATCACACATTAATGAGTTCTACCTTTCACTTGGTGCAGGAACCTGAGCAGGTGCAGTCTGTTAGTTCTGGTCTGATCTCCGAGCTGTCTGTAATACACAGAGTATTCTGTTACACCTTTGTGTCCACTCTTAATGATGGGCCTCTCAGGCCCTTTGCATGAACAGATACATCTTCAGGCTAGCCACTAAAACTTTTTACAAGAATGAACCCTAACCTTGTTCAGTAATTGCTGCCCTGCCTTCTTTTCCTTGAGTTCAAATAGAAACCTCCTTTTTGAATCTCAAGTAGCTCTTTCCTAAAGATCTCTGTAATGACCTTCTGAAGAACAATACAGGCTCGGGTGCTAAGAAGTGGTCAATCTGTGCAAGCCTCAAAACACAGCTTTGTGAGAACTGCAGCACACAGCTGGATGTGAATACTGTTTTCTACCAGAGCAAAAATACAATGGCTAATGCTAAAACAAGATTGGCATTATGTGTTGCATCTGGTGATAAAGGCAGATCATTTTAATGTGGATGTTAAAATAAAATAATTCAGAAATAAAATACAAGATTACAGTGACTACAATGAAGTAAAATATGATAAGCTGAGCTTAAATGTACTGTTTTAATTGTACAATACTGAGACCATGAGAAACAGAAACAGTAACAACTAAAAGTTTACGCATCTTTAAGAATGTTCATTTTAACAATGTAACTGCTTGTCATGTGGGCTTCAAAGGACAAACATTTCTGGTGTGGACCTGTCACAGGACTGCTTGCTGTCAGTGGGTGAGAGGTAGGGGAAGACCCTGGATAGGCTGTCAGTGTGGTCACAACAAATAAAGTGACGCTTTTAGAAATATATGCCGTGTTAAAACACACAGTTAGCTGATACAATTTTACTCTTACTTTGGTGCATGACTGAAAACCAAACACTAGGACCTCTTGTTGGTCTCTGGACAGTTATCAGCTGTGCTCACTTCATGTTTTGCTACTTGCACATGCTAAGATGATATGGTGGAGGAAGCATATTTCCCCTGGTGTATAATTTAGGTACAATGATCAACAGACAAATGATGGGTTGGGATGATTTTGTGTGGGAAGTTTTGTGTCCCACACAAAAGGCCTAAAATACTTCACTCAGAAACAAACACAATTTGGCTCACAAGTGTTATGAGACCCCTCTTATTTTCTTTTCCCACTTTGTAAACCTATCCTAAACACATTTTGGTGATATTAACAATGGAAAAATTCTGCATTCATAAATAATGCCCACTGTGTAGTTATTTTTATGGTATGACATTTATGATAATATGGATGTTGAGAAGAATTACATTTAGCAGTTATGTTAGAATAGTATGCTGAATATATTCAGCTTAGCCTAGCCAAGTCTTAAAGTTCTCCCCTCACCCCCAATGGGTCAAAACAGATGGCCCCGCCCCTCCCTGAGCCTGGTTCTGCTGGAGGTTTCTTCCTGTTAAAAGGGAGTTTTTCCTTCCCACTGTTGCCAAAGTGCTGCTTGTGGGCGGTTTGCACTGTGTGCAAACAAGCATGTTGCCTACATTATTTCATCTGCAAAGACCAGCTGTCTCCTTGTAATTTTGATATGAACAGGGACAGAAATATGTCCATTTTATGTAGTTTCTATTAGGAGTATTTCACCTGGACTTTCTTTTATCACTAAAGGGTGCCAAGTTCAGGATAAAGCAGAGAAATATGTTGAGTCAAGTATTATCGTGTTACCACTGGGGCCCATGACAGGAACGTCTATCAGTCCTTAAATGCTGGATCAACAACACCTTGCAGCTTCTGACCACGGCATGACTGCTATCAGAAGGAGAGGAAACAGACAGGGATTACACACATGCAGCTCCTGCCAGGATTGATTTTAGTTAATATGCAACTGCAGGCTCAGCACAGAGTTAACAATAAAGTGCATTCATCAGTGTTTCCAAAGTAACATTCATTTAAAATATCAGAAATGTAGATGTATGCCTGAATATCTTAGAGCCTCAGCACAACGTTTAAGCACCTGTGGTGGTGCATACACACATTATTCACTGTTACAGTAGTGCTGATATGCATAAAAAGTGTTTTTATAATTCAAAGGAAGCAACACAGAAGCTGCCATGTAAGAAGAAATAAGGAAATGTACATGACACGAGAAGGTATTTCACCTTTTGTTTGTTGAGATCGTTAACAGAAACATTAACAGGCAGGGACGGAGGCTGCAGCCTGATTGCTCGTCAGTTTGTGACCTGTTGAAGTTCGGGGTCTGGCTGCTGGGCATGGGGTCAGCATTACTCAGCTTTCACTCTGGCTTCTTGGCTAGCTTAGCATTAGCATGCTGTCCGTTCAATGAGCCGCAGCGGCATTAGTAGAATAATGCAAAGTAGCATTCACACCAGCGTCCTCTCAGTCCAGAAGTGCTCGTCTCTTATGAGACAAGAGATAGTTTGTAGTGTGTTTTTACCTTTTTCCTACCCTTAACAGATTTCGACTACCAGTATTTAACTTTGTTCTTCATGTATCCTGCCGTTGGATCCTCATTTTCAGTGTCTATGACATTAGGTAGGTATAATTACAGATGTACAAACGCATACATGCTTAAATGCATGATAGTGTAATCATGTCTGTGTAGGTCCTCAGTCATCCGGGTCATGTTAGTCTAAGGAGCTTAGAAAGAAAAGTCGTGAGTTATTATCAGCAGATGTTTTGGGTGAACCTTCAACTTCCATTTCAAAACCTTTCAGCAAACATAATTTCTGATCATAATAGACATTTGTAATATCTGCAAAAACTTGTAGTGTTTTCAAGAGGAAACATGTGAAGCCAACTGTGAACTTGACCTTGTGAATGAAATGTTTGTTTTTTTGCTCTACCCTAGAGACCATGTATATCCCCAGATGCCCTTTGCATTACCAGTTTCTTGTTTACTGCAGTCTGTCAACATGCTGCTCTGATCTACAGGATGGGCCATTTATATGGATACACTGTAACAACATGGGAATGGTTGGTGATATTAAAGTCCTGTTTGTGGCACATTAGTATATGTGAGGGGGCAAACTCCTCAAGATGGGTGGTGACCATGGTGGCCATTTAGAAGTCAGCCATCTTGGATACAACTTTTGTTTTTTCAATAGGAAGAGGGTCATGTGACACATCAAACCTATTGGTAATGTCACAAGAAAAACAATGGTGTGCTTGGTTTCAACGTAACTTTATTCTTTCATGAGTTATTTACAAGTTTCTCTTTGTTCACAGCCATTGACATGTCGAAGAGGTTAACACGTGATCGAAATCGTGTTGATATCTGGTGAACGCAGTAACCGGGTCATTGCAGCAGATTTCAATGCAAGACACCCTACGAGACCACCCATCTCCCATGCTACAGTTAGCAAACTGCTTGCAAAGTTTTGTGAAAGTGGTTCAGTGTTGGATTTGCCAAAATGTGGACACAAGAAAACTGTCACTAATGGTCTGGTTCTTATATAGCGCTTTTCTACTCTTCTGAGCACTCAAAGCGCTTTATACAACTTGTGCATTCACCCATTCACACAAGCACATTTTTCCTAGGTGCTTTCTAACTGACATTCACACACATTCACACTCCGATGGACGCATTGGAGAGCAATTTGGGGTTAGTATCTTGCCCAAGGATATTTGGCATGCAGACTAGGGGAAGCCAGGAATCGAACCACCAACCTTCCGATCAGTAGATGACCTGCTCTACCACCTGAGCTACACCCACTAATGAAGAAACATCAGTGGCCGTCCTAGCTTCATTCAGCAAGAGCCCACAGCGTAGCACTCGCCGCATGTCACTGGAGAGTGGCATTAGTCGAACATCCCTTCGGCGGATATTAGCTACTCACAAATGGCACCCTTACAAACTCCAGCTACTGCAGCATCTCAACGAGGATGACTCAGATCGGCGCACAGAATTTGCAGAATGGGCAAAACAAAAACTGGAACAGGACCCTCAGTTCACGCAGAAGATTTTGTTCAGTGATGAGGCAAACTTTTATGTGAATGGTGAAGTTAACAAACAAAACCACCGCTATTGGTCTGACACTGGTTTGGTGTGGTATATGGGGTACAACAATAGTGGGTCCATTCTTCATCAGTGGAAACCTCAAGGCCACTGGATATTTGAAATTGCTACATGATGATGTGTTTCCCTCTTTATGCACTGAAGCTGGCACGTTCCCTGAGTTTTTCCAGCAAGATGGTGCACCACCACATTATGGGTGCCAGGTCCGAGCATTCCTAGATGAACAGTTTCCTGGAAAGTGGATTGGTCATCATGGGCCAGTTGAATGGCCCCCAAGGTCTCTGGATCTGACCCCCTTAGACTTTTATCTTTGGGGTCATCTGAAGGCAATTGTCTATGGTGTGAAGATACGAGATGTGCAGCACCTGAAACTACGGATACTGGATGCCTGTGCTGGCATTTCTCCTGCGGTGTTGCTATCAGTGTGTGAAGAGTGGGAGAAGAGGGTTGCATTGACAATCCAACACAATGGGCAGCACATTGAACACATTTTATAAGTGGTCAGAAACTTGTAAATAACTCATGAAATAGTAAAGTTACGTTGAAACCAAGCACACCATTGTTTTTCTTGTGACATTACCAATAAGTTGTCACATGGCCCTCTTCCTATTGAAAAAAACAAAAGTTGTATCCAAGATGGCCGACTTCTAAATGGCCACCATGGTCACCACCCATCTTGAGGAGTTTGCCCACAAAATCGCACAGTGTATGGGCAGCTTTTGGAGGCTAGCTCCAAACAAACATCTGCAGCTTGGCAGTGTATACAGCACTATAATGACCAGACATAATTCTTTGAAAACCATACATCTTTCCACAGGTCTCCACTTCAGACATCACCTAGACTCAGAGCTGGATGAAGCCAGCACAAACAGCAGCCTATTCGACGAACATGATGGATCCATGGGGTCAGGAAAGCCAGAAGCAGGGGAGCTGGAGAGGTACCTTTCATGTCCATTCACTGGAGGTGTGGATCTATTGCATGGCTTTCCTCTTCCTGCATCTGGAGCTGGTGAAGGACTTCTCAGTCATGCAGGACTCCTGTTCACTGCTGAACAGTTAAAGCTTCACAGAAAGAACCTTGAGAGCAAACTGCTGCTGAAGCTGAACCATCACCTCACTGAGTGAAGAAATGGCACATTTTTGCTAAATATGCAGAAATAGATGCACACCCATACAACTCATGGTAAACTGAGCTGTGTATGAACATATGTTGAAGATGCCTCGTTCTAATGTTTTCTCTGAGGCTGCTGTGCCATTTGGAGCAAAAATGAATATAAAGTTTACAGCACTGGAAATTGTTTGCACTGTTTATATATTTATATTATTTACTGCAGGTTTTGGTGAAAAAAGCTTTATGTTGTGAAAAACTGAAATCTGGAAATTAGGATTGTTGTGCCTTATTTTGTTGATGTTTTTACATATATTCCTTTTGAAAATAGTAAAATTTGTATATTTATTTATTTTTGTTTGTCTGATAACATTTATTTAAAAAATAAATCAGACATTTCAAACAGTTACTCGCTACTTGAGTAGTCTTTTCGCCAAGTACTTTTTTACTCTTACTTGAGTAACTTTTTTGACGACTACTTTTCACTTTTACTTGAGTAATAATATTTTAAAGTAATGCTACTCTTACTTGAGTACAATTTTTGGATACTCGACCCACCTCTGCCCTCGTGTCTTGTTCTCTTATGTTTCAGAACTTTTAATGAATATAAATGTGTTTCTCCCTTTATCTTTGCCCAAATAACTGATGCATATTCTCCCTTTGGGTTATGTTGATGTAACTTGTGAGCATTTAATAGTCATGGTTGGGCTTTTTTCTTCAAAGTTGCAATCATCAAGTAATATGCACACATGCCATTTAGGCAAATTCCCCAGAGTGTGTATTTCATGCTATAATAAAACTGGGGATTATACGTCTTCCTGAAATAGTTGATGAATAACAGCTCCACTTTGACTTATTTTTTACACAGTATGATCAAACTGTGAGTTTTTATAGTCCCACTCTGAATGAATTAAAGTGTCCACGGCAGGCTCCGAAACAAAAATGTTTAGACCCAATATCTGATTCTTCTCTAGGCCTTGACTCACATGTTCAATTTCAATTCAATTTTATTTATATAGCGCCAAATCACAACAAATGTCGCCTCAAGGCGCTTCATAGATACAGAGAAAAGCCCAACAATCATATGACCCCCTATGAGCAAGCACTTTGGCGACAGTGGGAAGGAAAAACTCCCTTTTAACAGGAAGAAACCTCCGGCAGAACCAGGCTCAGGGAGGGGCGGCCATCTGCTGCGACCGGTTGGGGTGAGAGAAGGAAGACAGGATAAAGACATGCTGTGGAAGAGAGACAGAGATTAATAACAGATACGATTCAATACAGAGAGGTCTGTTAATACATAGTGAGTGAGAAAGGTGACTGGAAAGGAAAAACTCAATGCATCATGGGAATCCCCCGGCAGCCTACATCTATTGCAGCATAACTAAGGGAGGATTCAGGGTCACCTGGTCCAGCCCTAACTATATGCTTTAGCAAAAAGGAAGGTTTTAAGCCTAATCTTAAAAGTAGAGATAGTGTCTGTCTCCTGAATCCAAACTGGAAGCTGGTTCCACAGAAGAGGGGCCTGAAAACTGAAGGCTCTCCCTCCCATTCTACTTTTAAATACTCTAGGAACAACAAGTAGGCCTGCAGAGCGGGAGCGAAGTGCTCTAATAGGGTGATATGGTACTACAAGGTCATTAAGATAAGATGGGGCCTGATTATTTAAGACCTTGTATGTGAGGAGCAGGATTTTGAATTCAATTCTGGATTTAACAGGAAGCCAATGAAGGGAAGCCAAAACAGGAGAAATATGCTCTCTCCTTCTAGTCCCTGTCAGTACTCTTGCTGCAGCATTTTGGATTAACTGAAGGCTTTTCAGTGAGTTTTTTGGACATCCTGATAATAATGAATTGCAGTAGTCCAGCCTGGAAGTAATAAATGCATGAACTAGTTTTTCAGCGTCACTCTGAGACAGGATATTTCTAATTTTAGAGATGTTGCGCAAATGGAAGAACGCAGTCTTACATATTTGTTTAATATGTGCGTTGAAGGACATATCCTGGTCAAAAATGACTCCAAGGTTCCTCACAGTGTTACTGGAGGCCAAGGTAATGCCATCCAGAGTAAGAATCTGGTTAGATACCATATTTCTAAGCTTTTCAGCGCCGAGTACAATGACCTCAGTTTTATCTGAGTTAAGAAGCAGAAAGTTAGTGGCCATCCAAGTCTTTATGTCTTTAAGACATTCCTGCAGTTTAACTAATTGGTGTGTGTTATCTGGCTTCATGGACAGATAGAGCTGGGTGTCATCTGCATAGCAGTGAAAATGTATGCTATGTCTTCTAATGATGCTGCCTAGGGGAAGCATGTATAATGTAAACAGAATTGGTCCTAGCACCGAACCCTGTGGAACTCCATAATTAACCTCAGTGTGTGAAGAGGACTCTCCATTTACATGCACAAATTGGAGTCTATTAGATAGATATGATACAAACCACTGCAGTGCAATACCTGTAATACCTACAGCATGTTCTAATCGCTCTAATAGAATATTATGGTCAACAGTATCGAATGCTGCACTAAGGTCAAGAAGGACAAGCACAGAGATGAGTCCACTGTCAGAGGCCATAAGAAGATCATTTGTAACCTTCAATAAAGCTGTTTCTGTGCTGTGATGAACTCTGAAACCTGACTGAAACTCTTCAAATAAACCATTCCTCTGCAGATGATCTGTTAGCTGTTTGACAACTACTCTTTCAAGGATTTTTGATATGAAAGGAAGGTTGGAGATTGGCCTATAATTAGCTAAGACTGCTGGGTCTAGAGATGGCTTTTTGAGTAAAGGTTTAACTGCAGCCACCTTGAAGGCCTGTGGTACATAGCCGATTATTAGAGATAGGTTGATCATATATAAGATCGAAGAATTAATCAATGGCAGGACTTCTTTGAGCAGTTTTGTAGGAATGGGGTCTAAAAGACACGTTGATGGTTTGGAGGAAGTAATTATTGAAGTTAACTCAGAAAGATCGATTGGAAAAAAAGAGTCTAACTTAACATCAATGGAACTAAGAGTAGCTGTAGATAATATTACATCTGTGGGATGATTATTGGTAATTTTTTCTCTAATGATAAAAATTTTATTTGTGAAGAAGTTCATGAAGTCATCACTAGTTAACGTTAAAGGGATGGTTGGCTCAACAGAGCTCTGACTTTTTGTCAGCCTGGCTACAGAGCTGAAGAGAAACCTGGGGTTGTTCTTATTTTCTTCAATCAGTGATGAGTAGTAAGCTGTTCTGGCTTCGCGGAGGGCTTTCTTATAAAGCAACAAACTATTTCTCCAGGCTAAATGATGATCCTCTAAATTTGTGACACGCCATTTCCTCTCCAGATTACGAGTCATCTGCTTTAGGGTACGTGTTTGAGAATTATACCACGGGGTCAGGTACTTCTGATTAGAGACCTTAGTTTTCACTGGAGCTACAGTATCCAGAGTCGTACGTAGTGAGGAGGTGAAATTATTAACAAGATAATCGACCTCTGTTGGGGTAGCGTTCAGATAGCTGCTCTGCTCTGTGTTGGTACAGGGCATTGACGATGATAACAGTGGCTGGATTATATTCTTAAACTTAGTTACAGCGCTTTCAGAAAGACATCTACTTTGATAAAGTCCACTCTCCACTGCTGCGTAATCAATTATTGTAAATGTAAATGTTATCAAGAAATGATCAGACAGGAGAGGGTTTTCAGGAAACACTGTTAAATGTTCAGTTTCTATGCCATATGTTAAAACAAGATCTAGAGTGTGATTAAAGTGGTGGGTGGGTTCTTTTACATTTTGAGAGAAACCAATTGAGTCTAACAACAGATTAAATGCCATGTTGAGGCTGTCATTTTTAGCATCTACATGGATGTTAAAATCACCCACAATAATTATTTTATCTGAGCTCAGAACTAAATTAGATATAAAGTCTGAGAAATCAGACAGAAACTCTGTGTAAGGCCCAGGTGGACGATAGATGATAACAAGTAAGACTGGTTTCTGAGTTTCACAGCTGGGGTGGACAATGCTAAGCATCAGGCTTTCAAATGAATTAAAAGTCTGTCTTGGTCTTTCATTAATTAATAGACTGGTGTGAAAAATTGCTGCCACACCACCCCCTCGACCTGTGCTTCGAGATTTCTGGTAGTTAGAATGACTCGGGGGTGTTGATTCATTTAAACTAACATAATCATCCTGCTGCAACCAGGTTTCTGTAAGGCAGAGTAAATCAATTTGTTGATCAATTATTAAGTCATGTACTAACAGAGACTTGGAGGAGAGAGACCTAATATTTAATAATCCACATTTCACTGTTTTACTCTTTGGTTCAGATGTGGATACTGTATTGTTCTTTCTTTGTGATTGTTTAAGTTGTTTGTTTTTTGTCTTTTTGGAAGCAGACACAGTCTCTATGGAGATGGGTTTTTGGGGGGGTAGCAGGAGGAGAGAAGCTGCAGAGAGGCGTGTAAGACTGCAACTCTGCTTCCTGGTCCCAACTCTGGATAGTCATGTTTTGAGGGGTTTAATAAATTTGTCGATATTTCTAGAAATGAGAGCTGCTCCATCCAAAGTGGGATGGATGCCATCTCTCCTAACAAGACCAGGTTTCCTCCAGAAGGTTTGCCAATTATCTATGAAGCCCACATCGTTTCTGGGACACCACTCAGACAGCCAGCAATTTAAGGAGAACATGCGGCTAAACATGTCACTCCTGGTCTGATTGGGGAGGGGACCAGAGAAAACTACAGAGTCCGACATTGTTTTGGCAAAGTTACACACCGATTCAATATTGATTTTAGTGACCTCCGATTGGCGTAACCGGGTGTCATTACTGCCGACGTGAATTATGATTTTATTGAATTTACGAATCATGTAAAATCATTGTCTCGTTCCTGTTTCTTTCATTTGAGGAACTTTTCTAAACTGACATATGGTCTACTTAGCTGAACTGGAAAAACTTTCCTATGCATGTGTGTCATCACATTTATTTGCAATGCCCTGTAAACCAGCTTGGACGAATCATCACTTTCTTGCCTCCAAGCTATACAAAATGCAGCAGCCAGACTACTAACATGGTCGAGCTAACGAGCTCACGTTAATAATAATGATGGATTGGATTTATATAGCACTTTTCAAGCCACCCAAAGCACTTTACAATATCACTATTCATTCACTCTCACATTCACACACTGGTGGAGGCAGCTACGGTTGTAGCCACAGCTGCCCTGGGGCAGACTGACAGAAGCGAGGCTGCCACATTGCGCCATCGGCCCCTCTGGCCAACACCAGCAGGTGGTAGGTGAAGTGTCTTGCCCAAGGACACAACGACCAGGACAGAGAGCCCAGGGATCGAACCGGCGACCTTCCAGTTACAGATACGCTTCCCAACCCCCTGAGCCACGGTTACTCCTGTTTTATATTCTTTACATTGGCTCCCAATAGAATTTAAAATATGTTTAAAAATTCTTGTTTTAACAAATGCCCAGGCCCCATATTATTTATCCCAGCTTCTTACAAAATACACTGCTGCTCATTGTCTCTGCTCACAGACTATTGTTGCAGTTTGAGACTACAACAACTGGTCAAGATCACTAGGATTTGAAGTAATCTGAGACTTGTAATAGATGTACTTATGGTATCAATTTCAAAGTCCTAGGTGACTTTCTTCTTGCCCGGTGATCAATCAATATTAATATTAATATCAATATTATTCTCACAAGAGTAATATGGAGCAGTAAATCTTTGATATTGGAGGTCCATGGGTAATTGTCACTTCCTTATAGCAAACGTTATGCTTGAAATAATCAGATATAATTGAATCTGTTTATTCATTTATTTATTTTTTAAATAAAATCTGAAGTAAGAATAACTGAAAATCAATTGAAATGAATGTACAAATTTAAATGTAACCAGTAACCTTTATAATTTAACTAAATATTTATGTTGAAACAACAAGTTATATTTTATAGTGCACAAGTAAGCCCATAGTCTGAGAGCGGCGTCATTAGAGTAACATTATGAGACCTTTAAGACAAGATGGGGCCTGAATATTCAAGACCTTGCGTGTAAGGAGAAGGATTTTAAGTTGTTGAACACAAACACCTTCATGGTATTGTTGCATACTCTCATTAGTCAAGTTTCTCTGATTTTGGAGCACATCTGGTTTGTGTCAGGGGAAATGCCTTTAAAACAGTTTGACACAAGTGTAACATCTAGATCAGGATCTGTTCTTTTAAATTATTACTTACGTGAATTTTAACAGTCCATGGATCAGTATGGATATACAACAGTAATTCTCTTTCTTTCTTTTATTAATGGCGATCAGTGTTGGGGAGTAACGGAATACATGTACCGCCGTTACGTATTTAAAATACAAAATATGAGTAACTGTATTCCGTTACAGTTACCGTTTAAAAAGGTGGTATTTAGAATACAGTTACTTTGTTGAAATAAATGGATTACACGGCGGTACTTCCCTGTTTCATATTGTGGCGGGTCAGGCCTGTTTGGGTTTTGTTTGACAGCTACGTTCTGTTGTTCCAGGTGGCAGCGTTACAGTTGCCATGGTTACAGGGTGACGCTCTCTCTCTGCGCATTTCCTGGGTGAGAGAGGCCTTTTTGTTGTTGTTGTGCTAAGCTAACAGGCAGAATGCTACATGTATAGCTCTAAAGAATGTAGCATCATGGGCAGTGTAGTCCGTGCTGCAGGGAGAATGGACTGCCATACACGTTATGTGTCTGTGAGCGAGGGAGGGAGAAAAAGGAAAAGTACGAGCTGTCATCGAGCAGAAACGGGAGCTGGAAGCATGTAAATATAATAATAACCACTGCAGCCAAGAAGAGAGCCTGACGAGCCCAGTTGTAAGTAAGCTATTAAGACTCGACTGTACACCGTGTTCGTGTTTTCCTCTGAAACAATAAGTTCTGTTGGAGCAGCCTTTCAACGCCTCTCTCTGTCTCTGCTAGCAAAGTTGACCCAGACAACAAAGTAAAGCTAGTTTTCAGCTACGAGCCGACACAGAACCCACCGTATTAGCCAGAGGTCCCTTTACTACGGTTCGGAGCCGCGGACCTTCAGTAACAGTAATAAATCACAGCAATAGTACATTCATGTAGTTGTAAACAGCATGATAATATATTAAGTAATCCAAAGTATTCAGAATACGTTACTCTCATTGAGTAACGTAACAGAATACGTTACAGAATACATTTTGGGGCATGTAATCTGTAATCTGTAATGGAATACATTTTAAAAGTAACCTTCCCAACACTGATGGCGATGCCTGAGTCACTGCTTTCCACTTGAATTTCACTACAGTGCTGTAGACGCCTCACTATAGAGTCAGCAGCTAGTGTATACCGGAGGCTCTGCCGCTGCAGCAGTCGGTGTGCCATTAGCATTTCTCTCCATGAACAGCCTCCACTTGAAGATCTTGTCCTAGTTCCATGACTAATCCACAGCTATTCATAGCACAGATGCTGTGTAGGCAAAGACATCCAGGATATTGTAGGAGACTGGTCAGTTACCATTGAAAGGTTGTTGAATCCTACGTCGCATCAGTTGAAGTGTAAAGAAAAAAAGAACACTTGTATGAATGTGTGAGTGATTGTGTAAATAAGATTAGTAAAAAAAATGCTGTGAGTGCTCAGATGAGTGCGAATGTCAGCGTGTTCTCCGTTTTTGTTTCATGCTTGAACGTCCTGCCCCCCACAGGGAGGGCAGGCAGTCCAGTTTTTCTGCTTATGTTTGGTGCTCTGCACACTTCTTCATTACAGAAAATAAACAACTTGCCTGTACAAGATCAGAAATGCCCCCTTATGGTGTTTCACGGGCTAAGCAGTGGGTTTGTAACTGAATGGGCAGATGATACTGTTCTATTGTCACTGACAAACACCTACACATGCACTGCCTCTTTAAGGTCTGTCACTTCATCTTTCCTTTACTTCAACTTCTCTTTCTTGGCCTCTCAAACTGAGACATTCACTCTGATAAGCTTCTCTCAGCCACACCAAATACTTAGCAACAGAAAAACGCCCACTAACACTCCTGACCGTGGCTAATGTGACACTCAAAGCTGCTATTCATCCACTCACTAAGAAACACATACACACACCCACGATCACACTTCCGTGGATGCACGAGTATATACAAATGGAGTCACACACAGTTAAGACCCCAGTGGCAGCCAAAGCCTTTTAAACACATGCTTTCAGTATAATTGAAAAAGGAAGAGGAAGATTATGGGAATCCATCCCATACCCGAACTCTTTATTGGGACATTACTCGTTGATGAGTGGATGTTTGATCAGTCGATAGCATGTTGAGACAGTTCGTAGCTCTGTGTATTCACTCCAATTCTATGAATAGTAACCTTACTCTCACATAAAGCTTTCATGCAAGTCCCGAAAGCATGATGTGACTGTGTATGCATTGATACGTCATGTTCATTGGGTCATTACTGACAACTTCCCTTTATATCATTTTGTTGTTGTTTTTTAACATTGTTCTTGAAGTAACTCTTTTTTTTCTTTTCATATTTTTGCTGTGTAAAAACCACAGGAAAAAAATCTTGTTACAGTCTTTGTAGGGTGGCCATTAGGGCTGCCACAAACGATTATTTTGATAGTCGACTAGTCACAGATTATTTTTGCGATTAGTCGACTAATCAGATCATCATCTATTGGACATATAGCTTATTGCACCAGCAGCATCTGCTCTTATATAACTATCATTAGCTTACAGCTTTAAGTGTTTAAGGTCTGTGCTAACTAAAAATAAAGACAAGATGAGAGTTTATTGAATTTTAATGAAATTTGCAGATTGTTTTGGTGAAGTTTAATAAACTCCTTGCTATCTAAAATATAACAGGACACCGGAGTAAATTCTCGAGCATCTCACACTTCTGATAATCAGCTGTCTGCTTGACGTTTATTCAGCTGTGTAAAAACTATAACTTTAATCTCAGCCAAACCGATTTACTCAGGAACAAATAAAACACTAAAAAAAAAAAAAAAAAACATTTTTAAGTTATCTAAGTGACTTATATATCGTGTTTAACCTGAGTAGCGAAAGACGGCGGTGGGTTTGAAAACGATTAGCCGGGAGTCCGGTGTTGTCACGGCTCTAGTTAGCCTAGCCCCCGGCTAGCTATCGAGCTAGTGGCTAACAGACGTCTCCGAAAACGTCGGAGCGCTTTTGAAAATATGTGGTGTCTTGATAAACTGAGCAGATATTTGAGGTTTACACAGCTACATTCTCGCCTGAAAATATGTTAAACGTTTATTTTGTGACCCAGAAAGAATAATAAGAGTAATATTAAAACTAACTAGCTGCCGCCATTGTTGGAAACTGAGCTGGGCTGCGCTATGAATTCTGGGACACAGCTTCTTCTTCTTCTTCTGGGTTTAACAGCAGCTGGCATCCTTGTACATGCAGTGCTGCCATCTTCTGTTTCAGTCCGTTATTACACTCTTAAATCCTACTACTTATTCCTGCGTCTTTTGTGATCTTACAAAGCTTCAAACGACACGTCGACTATTAAATCAGTCGTCGACGATTTTGATAGTCGACGTAATCGTGACTAGTCGACTAATCGTGGCAGCCCTAGTGGCCATCCATAATATTCTCATTCTGCTAACAGTGCTACAGTTCATAAATGGTAAATGGACTGGTTCTTTTCTACTATAATCCTAGGGGGCCTGTCATCCAAGTATTAACTAGGCCTTAGTGTCTGAGAGCAGACGAGATCATCCTCAGGGTGGTATCAAAACAAATCTAGAACTATAGTTATTCAAAGATTATGTCCCCTCAACTTAACCATCAGTAACACTGCATTATAGAAAGATAATTAAGAGCAGACAAAAAAAGCAGTATGTTCTAGTATATAAAGCAAATAAAAGTACAACAAGCTCTGAGGAGCTCTGGTCCTGAGTCAGCATTCATTACCCCATCTAATAATGCAAATAAACCCGAATCAAAGTGCAGACATAAGTGTAGCCATTAGTTTTTGACTCTCTCACTGAACTAACACAGCCAATCCCTCGACATGTTTGTGCTCTCTGCTCATGTTGCCTTCATATTAAATACTTTTGGCTTTTTAAAGAACTTATTTTAACATTGCACTCAACAACAAACAATCCTCCCTAACAGAAAAAGTACCTTGAAGGGCCAAATTACATCACATTAATGCATTAATACAAACCATGGAACAATTGACCTACAGAATAAGGACTCAGGAAGATCAATACCATAAAAAGTGGGAGAAATGGACTGAGTACATAAACCCAACAGGATAAAGACCAACACATTGATAATGAGAAATGATCAAACTGTAGAAACAAAAAGATCCAACATGTTTTGTTTGTTTGTTTGTTTTTTGTTATCCTACTTATTGTATCTATCTTTTTGTTGTTGTTGTTGTTGTTTTGTTTTGTTGTATAGTGTTTAAAGAAAAACAATAAAAAGAAAGTTTAAAAAAATTACATCACATTACTTAACGTCCGTATACGGACCTGAAGTAGGGGAAGAAATAGGTTGTATGTATTTATCTGTTTCACAGTGAAATCACTGGATTATATAGAATCCTCCACCTTTGTCCTTGAGTATTTGTCTTTTAACAGTCAAAATCAAAACTATTGATTTGTCATACAATCACATTCACTCTACCACAAGCGGTGTCTCAGAACACAGCTGTGAAGCACATATAAACACATAAACCATTACCAAAGGTGCCTATCTGCTGGATCCAGCTGCAAGACGTTTCTCAGAGACGCCGTTCTCCACGATACCAGACTCATGAGTCACAAGTGTGGAGATGAGAATATTATTTTACTGTTACTATTCATAACCATTATCATTACTGTTGCATTGTCTGGTCAAATAAAGGTTAAAAAAAAAAAGAACACAAGTTTAAGGAATTGGTGTCACTTCATGAAGCCAGGTCAAACCAGTGTTGCCAACTCCTCAGTAAGGAAAATTGCTATTGGCTGTCCTAAAAGTCGCTAGAAGTCGCTAAATGACGTCATCACCTAATTTGCATAATTGGTCATGCTAATGTAAATCTAACCTACGTTGTTGGAGAGAGAAATAACATCGTGGAAGAGACATAAAGTGAGCAAAAAACGTCCTAAATGCATTTAGAGTTTATTTAGAACTACAAATTAAATTTCTTTTAGCAATTATTGTTTTTTTAATGTCACAATTCCAACCCTGCTCCTTTATCCGGGCTTGGACCGGCAAAAGTGACCCGAAATAGGCACTCTGGTGGAGTTACTGTGTGTGTGTGTGTGTTTATAAGTAGTTTTAAACCTAGTGATCCACAAAACAGCATAAGAGTAAAAGAAGAACTGACTGCGTTACAGCACCCGCTGCTTGTTGAGAGTAAAAGCGATATGCGCTTTTACGTCTTTTTTTAGCGACTTTTTTTAGAAAAAAAGTCGCTAGGGGGTCTGAAAACTCGCTAAATATAGCGACAAAGTCGCTAAGTTGGCAACACTGAGCGCGACGTCTGCCCGATCAATTGAGAAATTCATCGAGCTATGAGAGGATTGCATACATGCTTACAACACAATACACCACATATAACCTGTAAACAGAATACAGGCCTGTGTGCACTCAGCAGCCTGCTGCATTGGAGTTTGCCTGGTAACAGATGACTCAGAGTAGGTCATGCACTGAGGTCAAGACACACACAGGCTGCCTGTACACATACACAGTATCTAGACTTGTTTTGCTCGAAACTGCAAAGTTGTTTTACCTGCATACGTGACAGTTTAGTTCCACAGATAAGTGAAGTGCAGTAAATGAAATAATGAAATAACATTATATACAAACTGTAATATAATGGGTGCCTTCACTCTTCAGTATGCAAAATAATAATAATAACCCTCTGTGCCTGTGTGACAGTGCACCAGCTACGCTGGTGGATAGCTTCAGTCCTAATGGTCATTACAGCTCCATCGATGTGACTGCTGGCATATTGAAAGCTGAGTAAATCGGCTGTTCCGGGGTTGACCTCTGCCTCCCTGACCTTCATCTGCTCTTCTGACCACAAGCTTTAAATCAGCCACCACAACCCATTCACAATACTGGCTGAAGGTTCAAAGAATAGGCAGCAAGCCCATTGGTAATACGGGCCCATGGGGCATCAGAAAGGACAACACTAGCCAGGTCAACCTAGGCTCTTTGTAGAGGCTGTAGCTAAAAGCACAGCAAGCATTAAAACACAAATGCTGCTATTCTATGGGTGGAGGCTAAGAAAGGCAGAAAACACAATAGATTTAAAGAACATACAGGGTAACGCCTCCTTAATCAGGAAGTAGACTGAACATGTTGTGAATGACGTCTTTACATGGTCAGATGTGATGTATTCACTTAAGTTAAATACTCGGGGATCATTAGGCTTTATTCAAAATCATGTTTGCACTGTTTGACTTTTGAATGACTCAATACTTAAAGGTTATGATAAATAAATTTACACTTCAATGGAAAATTGGATGTTAAAAATGGCCGTTTGGAGGGTTTTTCCCCACAAAATTCTCTTATGAGGTGCAGGCCAATCAGACAGAATCCGACACGGACAAAGCTGTGTCCTGCCTTTTTGTCAATCCGCTGCACATTTCTACAGATTGACTTGTTAGATGTTTCCACTCCAGTGGGTTGTCTGAAAAAGTTTATTTCTGCAGTGTGCTACAAGCTACATACATGCTGAAAGTGACGCGGGATTGGACCTTCCTGTTGCCAGGATTAGGATCAACATCACCACATTTATTCTCTACAGTGAGGCTCACTGTATATTTCCATGTTGCTTCAGATTCTCTTCAAACAAACAAACAAATCAGTCATTATAATCGGTGCAGTAGCTGCAGCAAAGTAAGCCAAAATAGTAGTGTTGGTATTCACTAAATAAATAATTCATTAAAAATCTCCTTTAGTTTGTAATTGCCTTAAAAAGTAAACGGGAGCTTTTGTTTTTAGGCTGTTTATACAAAGCAGTCCCCTGGTCTCAGTCACTTATGGCTGCTTTTAGCGGGATGATCTGATGTCGTCGTGTTGGTGTTGTTCCCAGATCATCATGAAAATGTTGTTCCAGGTTCAACATTGCAAGTGACCAATCACATTGTTGTGACGTTATTCTTTTGCGCACCAACCCATTCGTGCATTTATGAAATTCCAATGTTGCAAGGACAATATCAATTCTGCTTAGCGTTTATTAAAGGGTTAGGGTTAGGGTCCGTTGATCGGCGGACAAAGGCGGTTTCTCGCAGCTTAAGTACAGTTTTTTGTTTTACGCCGGTTTTTCCCGAAGTCGCAAAAGTATGACATCACAACATTCTGATTGGTCACTTGCTATGTTGATCCTGGAACAACCTTTAGTATGATGATCTGGGAACAACACCAACACGAGGATATCAGATCGTGCGTTGCTGCACCTGTAAGAAAAAACAAAAAAAACAGCGTGTCACCAGCTTCCTGTCAGTGGATCACCAGCTTCCTGACAGACAGGAAGCAGCAAGTGAGGCTGGGGGAGATCACCTCTGAAACTCGGTCCCTCAGTATTGGTGCCCCTCAAGGATGTGTCCTCACCACTACTGTTCTCCCTCTACACTAACGACTGCACCTCCAAGAACTCGCCTGTTAAACTCCTGAAGTTTGCAGATGACACCACTGTCATTGGCCTCATTCAGGATGGTGATTCAATTCAATTCAATTCAATTCAGTTTTATTTATATAGCGCCAAATCACAACAAAAGTCACCTTAAGGCGCTTCATAGATACAGAGAAAAACCCAACAATCATATGACCCCCTATGAGCAGCACTTTGGCGACAGTGGGAAGGAAAAACTCCCTTTTAACAGGAAGAAACCTCCGGCAGAACCAGGCTCAGGGAGGGGCGGGGCCATCTGCTGTGATTGGTTGGGGTGAGAGAAGGAAGACAGGATAAAGACATGCTGTGGAAGAGAGACAGAGGTTAATAACAGATATGATTCAATGCAGAGAGGTCTGTTAATACATAGTGAGTGAGAACGGTGACTGGAAAGGTGATGAGTCTGCATACCGGCAGGAAGTTGGTGCAGTCAGCACAATCTGGAGCTGAACACGCTTAAAACTGTAGAGATGACAGTGGACTTCAGGAGACATCCCTCAACACTGCCCCCCCTCACCATATCAGGCAGCCTGGTATTAACTGTGGAGATCTTCAAGTTCCTGGGTACCACCATCTCCCAGGACCTGAAGTGGGAGACCAACATCTCCTCCATCCTCAAAAAGACCCAGCAGAGGATGTACTTCCTGAGACAACTGTGGAAGTACAGTCTTCCACAGGAGCTGCTGATCCAGTTCTACTCTGCAGTCATTGAGTCTGTCCTGTGCTCCTCCATCACAGTCTGGTATGGTGCAGCCACTAAACAGGACAGGAGCAGACTGCAGCGGACTGTACGGGCAGCAGAAAAGATCATCAGCGCTCCCCTGCCCTCCATCCAGGACCTGTACCTCTCAAGAACCAGGAAATGGGCAGGGAAAACTATCACAGACCCCTCACACCCTGGACACAGACTTTTTGACCTGCTGCCCTCTGACAGACGGTACAGAAGCCTGCAGACCAGGACCACCCGACACAGGAACAGTTTCTTTCCCCTCTCCAGCTCCCTCCTAAACAGTTGAACTATCACACTGCTAGACTGCAACTGCACCTTATGTACATTCTGTAGTATTTATTCACTTATGTCATCATGTATTTTATGTGTATAAGATTTAGATTATTTCAGTTGGTTTATACACCTTTGTGTATAAACCAAAACGCGATTCTGATTCTGATTCTGATTCTGATAGTCATTCAATTCTCCAGCAGTGGCTGTACCGACCACACGCATGTCCACACTTCTATGTAAACAGGTTTCTTCCACTTTCTTTTCCCTGCAGGACATTTTGATATAAACAGATTAAGGTTTGCCAGGTGCAGGTTCCATTAAGCCCTACTCATCTCATCCAGCTTTTCACTCAGCCAATGAATATTCATACTACCGGCACCACACTGATTCACTTAAGCTTTCATTTGTCTTCTTGGCCACACAGAAAAAGGCATTCACACTGACTGCATGCAGCCACACAAAACATGTGTGCATTGAGATGATTTCTCCTGCCTGGATTTCTCTGCAGTCATTCAGAAAGAGAAACACTGGGATCATGTTCTCTTTTTGTGGACACTTTCTACTCTGGTCCCAGTGTCAGGTTCTCCAACCACAACATTAAACAGTTCCTTATTTCCTGTAGAAATGTTCATACAGTTACTATGAGCTCAGACTTTAGACGGCTCTGGCCACAGACAGTTTTTAACACTAAGCAGAGCACATTGGATGAGTCATTGCTGCTCTGTTTGTTGTGCCATAGTTACTGTTATTTTCTGAGTTGGAGGTTTGATTAGACTGTTGTAAAAAGGCCTCCTGGAGGTCATTCTGTTGCTCTGGCAGTGCTGATCCTGTTCCTCCTTTGCAAAATGAGGACTTTCTGCGGCCTTGTCCGGCTCTCCTATTACTGGTTTTCTCCTGGAATCTCTTCCATGATCTTGAGACACATCAAACCTTGTGGCAATGGCAGGTATTGCTGTGGCATCCCTGGGGAGTTGACTAGAGGTGGGAATCACCATACATCCCACGATACGATATTATCACAATACTTATTATTGCGATTTTTATAAAATATTTTGCGATATTCAGATTCTGTACATAAAGGTAAACTTTATCAATCATCATCTTCTCTAATATCAAAGTCTCACACTCAGTCTTTCTCTCATTTCAGTTTTATTGTTGACAAACTGAACGGTTTGTATTACAGTCTAGTCCAACTTAACTGAATCAACCATCTGGTACAATTATAGCTATTCTGAACTATGCAGTTTATGAAAACTATGCAGCCCCTTCAGCAACTGAAGAATTTGAAAGTAAATTAAAACAAAATATAATTTTACATTAAATAAAAGAGTTTTAAACTTAATTAAAATAAAACATGTCTTAAATTAAAATAAGTAAACTGTCATGTTTATTGCTGCCATAAACAAGTTAAACACATTTGGACAGTGAAGGAATGTCAGGATTCTTGCTCAGAAAAAGGATCAACATGCTCTGAAGTCAGAGCACAAAAACCTTTTTGTAACAAAGTATCGATTTCTGCTGTCCCTGTATCCATACATTATTAGCAAACAAAACATCACCATGCTACACAGTATCCATTTTCCCCCACCTCTAGAGTTGACCTACCTGTGCAACCTCTGTATGGTCCAAGTATCACCTTATGTTACAGTTAGTGACAGTGACCCTAGCCTCCAGTCCTCATGACCAGATCACTATCCCAGAATTTTAAACATTTTGCTATAATTTTTGAGCAGTGTTTATTTTCTGTTTATTTTCTGTTTATTTTCTGTTTATTTTCTGTTTGTTTCTGTTTGTTTCTGCTTTTCTTGGGCTTGTGAACTAAGAAACAAGCAAAGTTCATCACTGTATCCTCCTGATACTCACACTGACTTGTTAACTTAGTTAACTGCAATAATCTGCACAGCTGATATTGACTTAGTGATAATTGGTTTGTGGGCTTAATGAGTTAGCTTACATGACTCAGGCAGATAAATGTTTAAGCCCACCCCCCACCGGTCAATATGGAAGTTAACACCTTAAACCTAGCTACCTGATGCACAGAAGCCAGCTGATTAATTGGAGCAGTTTCGATTATTATCTGTTATCAAGACTCTTAAAAATGTCTACAAGAGGATCCTGTGTGAAGAGAGCCCCAGAGGAAGCCTGGGGATCATTTTCCTGTGCAGTGTTGTGGAGCAATTCATTACGACATAACATATACAGGTTTATCCCAACGGCATAGATTTGGCGTGGATGGAGGGGACATGTCCCCACCAATAATTTGATCTCTTCGAGTAAAGAAAAACCAACCTGAGTTAAATTACGTTCTCTACTGGAGTCCTACCTCATGTGACAAATATGGCCAATGTGATTGGCTGAGCCTTTCAGGGAGCTCTGTTTAGTTTTAGCAGCAGCAAGCCTGCGCTGCGAGGAGGAGAGGAGGACGGCAGCAACAAGGAAGAACCTGGATATAAGAAAGTATTTTTCAAAGAAACCTGTAAGTCACTTAAAGTCAAGCTCACTCATATAATGTGTCCGTCATTACAGGCTATGCTCGGCTTTGGCCCACATCAGTCTAAAACTGTATGTAACCATGAATAACGTGTTTGGGAAACTAACTGCACAGCAGGCAGCACTATCAGCTCTCTCAGTCTCAGAGCAGCATTTCTAATTCTGATTGAAGCTGTCAGAAAACGCCAGCCCAAAAAGTGTACTCAGCTTTATTTTTTAGATGTATTTATTGAAGCAATACTCATCTGTGAAAAAGGTTTTTGATTTATCTGTCCCACATTACGGATCCTGATCCAGTGACTGTAGGGTCTTAACTTACAATAAAAAGTACCTTGAGGCAACTGTTGTTGTCATTTGGTGCTATTTAAATAAAACTGAATCAAATTGAACTGTTTTGGCGATGTTCATGTTGAAGTATTTCTCAGATATCAATGTGTCAACAGCACATCTCGTGCCTCCACCTCACACCAACCCTCAGCATGTCCTCCTTCACTTCATCCATTAATCTTCTCTAAGCTCTTCCTCTTCTCCTCCTGCCTGGCAGCACTCTAATGTCCTACATTCATCCGGTCCTCAAAGTGCACCTTCATCTTCTCAGCAGATGATCGGTGCATCTTTTCCAGCTCATCTCCTCTGCCTACTCATATACAAGTCAATAAAAACCAGTTTCTCCCTGCTTAGTGTCCAGCCTTACCTACAACTCACTATAAGCCTTTTTGTTTGGTCACTCATTTCCACACCAGTATTCCTGTCTTCTTTATTCAGCGATCCCACTTTTTCTTGTCATCACTGGAATATTCTCTACTTCCTCGTTCCACCACCCTTGTCATCCTTCCTCTGTCTAGAGTAGGGGTGTCAAACTTATTTTACATTGTGGGACACATACAGCCCACTGTGATCTTAAGTAGGCCGGCCACTGAAACTCCTCTTTCTGTCAGTGTAAAGAAGAAGTTACATTTTAACTGTTTTATACATGAAAAACTGAAAAACAGAAACTTTTCTGCCATTTCATTATTTATGGCTTAGTTACTTAGTGTTTTATGAACGGCCATAAGGAGTTTTTATCAGTAGGAAAAGCTGTAAAACTTGTGAAAATACAGTTAAAAGTCCAAAGTTTCTGTTGGTGCTTATTTGTGGTGAGCAGCAGATCAAACAAGTTATAAATGGCTTCAAACACACATTCAGGCCTGTGAGCTGTGGCTCTGTGACACATGCAGACATTTCTGCATCACTGTCATTATGTTTATTTTATGTAATATTCAATACTGATGTACAATTTAGCCTTTTTCAAGAAAATAATTCTTTATTCATTTTTTTCATAAAAGTGTTTTTTTTTAAGCATTTACTACCGATGGGAGAATAAACACGAGGTTTATAACCTGAACACGTTTGAAACCTTTTGTCCTTGACGTTGGAAAATGGCTGAAAATAAAAATGGGTATCACTTTAGCCAGCTCCTAATTTGATAAATTCTGCACTCAGCTTTGCAGTCTCTAATATCGTTGAAATGAAGCCAGATGCTGATGAATTTAAACCAGTTTCATTGTCCCATCTTACTGATATGATATGAAACCAACTACGTGCCCCTTGGATGTGTTACCTACGCCATTTCTCAGAGATGTGCTGAAGACAGTCGGCCCTAACATCCTCGCTATTCTTAATGGCAGTATCTCAAATGGAGCTGTTGCTCATTTGTTTAAACGAATGAGCAACGGGTCCAGAAATCTGGTTTGGACCGGTCAGTTCTCGGCAATTTTAGACCAATCTCTAAGCTGCCATTTTTGTCCAAGGTTCTGGAGAAAGTTGTCCTCCACCAATCATCCTCATTCTTAGACACACATAATATCAGTCTGGTTTCAGAGCACAGAGGCTGCTACAAGCAAATAAATTCTGCTGTTCGTGGCAGTTTTTTCCAACTCAGGAAAAAGACCTGGAAACTGTTATCCATGCTTTCATATCACCACGTCTTGACTACTGTAACTCTCTCTATTTAGGCGTCTGTCACTCAAGCCTGTCCCGCCTGCAACTTGTTCAAAATGCAGCTGCAAGACTCTTGACGGGTACTAGAAAGAGAGAGAGAGTATTACTCCGATACACATATAGAATTGATTTTGAGGTTTTATTATTTGTTTTTAAAGCTCTCCATGTTTGGCTCTAGATTACATTTCAGATCTCCTGAGCCTGCACTTACCCACTCGATCTCTGCGCTCCTCCAGTCAGATGCTTTTAGTTCCCAGTTCAAATCTAAAGGTGACAGGGCTTTCTCCATTGCCGCCCCGAGACTCTGGAACAGTCTTCCCCTTTTTAGAAAATCCTCCTCATCCTTGGAAGACCTTCCTATTTTCCAAGGCTTTCGGATCTCTGACTCCTCTTTTATTCTGTTTTAGCTATTCTGGTCTCGTTGGATGATGTTTGCATGTGTAAACTTATACACGTATTTTATCTTCACGTACAGTGTTGGTCAAGTTACTTGAAAAAAGTAATCAGTAACTAATTACTGATTACTTCCCCCAAAAAAGTAATCCAGTTACCTTACTGATTACTTATTTTCAAAAGTAATTAATTGCTTAGTTACTGTTTAAAAACACGATTTACAACCTGAATAGGTGATAAAGTGATAGATCTTTCAGCCCAATTCTACTTTTTCTACATAATCATCATACAAAATGTAATCAAATGGAAAAGTCTCTTTTTAAAACTTGTTTTATTAGTTTTAATCTTTTAACTTTATGCATCATGTAAAAATTTAATTATCTGCAACATTCTCTGACTGGAAGAAATTAGTTTAACATTTAAACCTATTTTCTGCACATTCCAGCACATAAAATAAAATATTTTGTGTGTTTACACTCAGTCTTTCAAATAGATGCAAGTAAAACACAGCAGAAAATAAATAAAGTCAAAGACTAGCGGTCCTGTTGCTCTATTTTCACCTGTAAAGCAGGAGTGGGGTAGGCGGAGGGTTACCCTGGTGCAGGTGTGCAGCGGTCAGTGGAAGAATCCGCGAGTTTCTCTGTGAGTTTCCCATTACGTCGTAGCTACTCGGTGCTTGCTCGGAAGTTTAGGGGTTTTTTCGCTGTAAAAAGAAGTTTTCTTCCCACGCACAACGGACACTAATGTTTTTGTCACTTTTTATGGAATCAAACTCAAAGTAAGGTCAGTACTTCCACGCTTTAAACGCTGCACGCTCATACTCTCTCTGCACTCGATATATGATCCATTGTTGATCTGCACACAGCTGTTGTCACGAACGTCGCACTCGCTTACGTCACTGTCATGAGACACTCTCACAAAAAAATCACGGTTTTAGTAACGCAGTAACGCAGCGTTCCTACGGGAAAGTAACGGTAATCTAATTACCGTTTTTGCAATAGTAATCCCTTACTTTACTCGTTACTTGAAAAAAGTAATCGGATTACAGTAACGCATTACTGCCCATCTCTGTTCACGTATGTGTGCTTGTGTGTGAATGTGTACACTTTTTTATATGTATCTGCATATTTGCATGTACACATATTTTTTTACAAACGTATGGATGTCTTACAATGTTTTCATCTTATCTATTTTAATTCTTTTTATTATATCATCCCTCTGTTCAGCACTGACACTTGATGTCTTTTAAATGTGCTGTATAAATGAAGATGACTTGACTCCCTGAACTCTGTGCAACAATCTTCCTGCTTTAGTTTCCATCCTTGCCTCTACCTTCACTTGCTACCTCTTTCTGTGTTTTTAGTGTAAGTATGAAATGTTTTGCACTAAGCCGTGATTCGAGGCACAAGCACAGACATTGAAAAAACAAACTGCTCAGCATATAGCGAGCCATCTATCCCTGTATTTGTTCTGCCTGTGAACAAAGCTGTGTGACTCTGCATGTTTGCTCTACGTTGTACCCAGGGCTGCAGTCAAGTCGAAGTCAAGAGGAGCATGCTAGAGGGCAATCGCCATTGAGAAAGCAACTGGCCTCCAGCTTTTAATGACCTAAAAGATGTGACCCGTTGGGCTTGCTGCCCACAACTTTACCCACCCCCTCCACATACACACCACCTCCACCACCAGTTTTAGGTCACTTCTCATTACCCCAGTCCATATACGCAGGGAGTCACACGCTCACCCACAATGACCCAACCATGTGGTCCTCGGCCACCTCCAGCCAGGTCTCAATCTTTCCTCCCCCCTCCCCTCTCAGCTCATAGATCACTGCTGACACATCAGTAATTGAGCTGGAATAGATAAGAGCCAGCAGACAAGACCCCGAGGTCCTGACACTGCTGAAAAGCCAAGAACAAACATTCAAACATTGTATGTATGTTTCCAGAAAAAGGTCCACTTGACTCTGCTGCTGCTTGTCTTCCTGTTCTTCTATCATTCAGTCTGTTTAATCCCTGACAGGACTTTGGTCACGGCTGATATCACTGTAGTACAAGTACAGGCATGTGTGAAAGACATATAGGCCTGGATGTTTCCTACTTCTAAATTCAGGTAAAGCTGATGTTGGTATCTAATAACATGTTTACTTTAGTTGGCATCACCTTGGCCTCCAGCAAGACTTTGAGCACCGTTGCTGTCTCAGAGTGATGATTCAATTCAATTCAATTCAATTCAATTCAATTCAATTCAATTCAATTCAATTCAATTCAATTCAATTCAATTCAATTCAATTTTATTTATATAGCGCCAAATCACAACAAAAGTTGCCTCAAGGTGCTTCATAGATACAGAAAAAAACCCAACAATCATATGACCCCCTACACAGCAAATTCAAAAGTGTTAAATGTTTTGGTGTTAGTAGTCTTAGAGTTAATTTTACTCTAAGTAGAGTCACATTCTTTTAATGTAACTCTGAGGTGTAAAATGATAGTAGTTAAAATCGAGTGTTAAAAATGAGTGTTTCTATTTCAAATCTGGAGGTGTTACAATGGAAACATTAACTCTTGACCTCTTAACTCTGAACTCCTAGAGGGGCTATGACACTAATAGAGTAAATTCACAGACTCCGCCCCCAGCACGGCTCCAATCGAAGCTGAAGTGAAGCCGTTTCAGAACATTTTGCTCTACATATTTGAGTTGTTTGCCATGCTTGGTAAGTCATGTTTTCAAAGATTGTTTCAATTATTGTTATTAGCTTTTACTTCTGTGGCTCTTTGGAGTTGAGACAAAGCTGTGTGAAAGGCATTAGCCGTGTTGCTCGCTGATAGCATAATATTCTGTTTTAGCTAGCTGAAAGGTATTGTTTGCGGGCAAATACCACAGCCTTGAAAAAAAGCTTGCATGTGAATTTTCAGTCAAATTTCTTGGTCAAATACACTTAAAACAATGTCTAGAATGTGAAATGTTGATATAATGGTGCTACTTGAAGCCTGAAAACGATCTCCCATAAAAAACGAGCAAACAGCAGTAGCAGATGTCCCGAGTCCCGACTGAGTTCTACGTTAGCACTTAGATTCCTCCAGAGTTTTGTGCACACGGTTTAGGTAAAAATGAAAAAGGTTGAGGTTTTACATTTAGTTCAGTATTACCTGTTGTCTGTGTCCTTGTCTTTTGGGAAAATACTTTACACAAGTAATGGCTCAAAAAGGATTCCTTTTTTTTTCTGTGCTGCAATTGATTTGTGCCATTAATTAGTGTCAACTAATTTTTATTCAATCTCCACATAGGATATGCTTGTGAAGATGGAATATGGGGGAGAGCAGAAGTGCGTTGAAGTTCCACAAAGTGATGAATGAAGGACATGCATATTGTATTTTGTATTTATTGAAATAAGTGATGAGAATGCTGTTATTTGCATTTACCAGCTCACCTATGTCAGACCTTTTGATAAACAAAATTCTAATGAAAGTGAGAACATGTACACTGTTACATCTTTCAGAAAATGTTTTGAAATTGTGGTGCACAGTTCAGAATAAATGTTTTTCAAAAACCATTGCGTCTTTTTAGTAAATGTTTATTTCCAAAAGAAATTTCTAGAAGTTCAGAACAGTAAAATTCCCGCTTTTTAGAATTAATTAGAAGATAACTCTTACGTAGTTAAACTAAAATACTCTTTGAGAGTTAATATATAAACTCTTAACACCAAGTGTTAAATTATCAACTCCAGAGAGATTTGGTGTTTAACACTAAATCAGAGTTAACATACCAACTCTCCAAAAAGAGTTAAATTAACACTCTCTGGTGTGGACCCATATAGACACTTTAAAAGTGTTGAAATCAAATCTGACAGTGTTAATTTGGACATGCTGGATTTGCTGTGTATGAGCAGCACTTTGGCGACAGTGGGAAGGAAAAACTCCCTTTTAACAGGAAGAAACCTCCGGCAGAACCAGGCTCAGAGAGGGGCGGGGCCATCTGCTGTGATTGGTTGGGGTGAGAGAAGGAAGACAGGATAAAGACATGCTGTGGAAGAGAGACAGAGGTTAATAACAGATATGATTCAATGCAGAGAGGTCTGTTAACACATAGTGAGTGAGAAAGGTGACTGGAAAGGAAAAACTCAATGCATCATGGGAATCCCCCGGCAGCCTACGTCTATTGCAGCATAACTAAGGGAGGATTCAGGGTCACCTGGTCCAGCCCTAACTATATGCTTTAGCAAAAAGGAAAGTTTGAAGCCTAATCTTGAAAGTAGAGATAGTGTCTGTCTCCTGAATCCAAACTGGAAGCTGGTTCCACAGAAGAGATCACAAACTAGTTCAAACATTTATTGCATTATTATCAGGTTGCTCCAAACACTCCCTAAAAATCTACCAGCTGACCCAGGAGCATGAGTGACAATTCCTTAGTTACACTGCAATGAGCCTAAACTGCTCGGGGGGGCTTCCATTTTTCATTCCAAGAGCATTTATACACCGCAAACTGTATTTAATTAATCAGTCAATCAGTTATTAAACTTTCCGTCCTGTCTCTCTTCTCTCTTCTTTCCCCCTCATTCCCAACCAATCACAGCAGATGGCCCCGCCCCTCCCTGAGCCTGGTTCTGCAGGAGGTTTCTTCCTGTTAAAAGGGAGTTTTTCCTTCCCACTGTCGCCATAGGTGCTTTTTTTATTACTATTATTGTAACGTCTTTAACTTACAATAATAAAGCACCTTGAGGCAACAGGTGTTTTGAATAGGCGCTATATAAATAAAATCAAATGAAATTAAATGTAATCATATCTACAGTGGTGGTACTCCAGTGACACAGCTAAGACACAGCACTTCACTGCTGTATGATTACAATCTTGTTTAAGGCTAAATGGATTTCAATTTTTGCATGTAGTCATCAGTTTGGACAGACAGCAGAAAAAGTGCCTTTATGCCAAATTGTTAAATGAAAGACTGCTTAAGAACTGCATCTTTGAACAAGTTGTTCAAACCACTCACTAAGTTATGTTTAAACGTTCTGATTTATATATGGCAAACAAGTAAGATGTCAAATGAATAAAAACGGGACCAAGTGCTGAAAATGGTAAAGTTAACACAGTAACACTTAAAAGAGGTAAAGGTCATTCATTTTTATATAATATATATATTTATATATTATAATAAGAAGTTCTCATATGTTCCATTTGCGCTTTTTCTCAAAAATTAGACACATCCTGTGGCTCCAACACGTTCTCACTCCCAAAGCGTAACATTTTACGCTAGGTGACAAATCGTCAACATATTACGTTTTCGGCTACCCACCACGTTCCTAAATGACGACCTCAGAAAAATGAGGAAATATGAGAACCGTATGGACTCAATCTACACATGTTCGCTCTTTTTCTTCAAATCACTTAGAAACACGCTATTTAACATCATTAAAGTCATGGTTAAGGTCAGGAAAAAGGTTATGGTTAGGGCTAGGGATAAGGTTAGGTTTAGGGCTGGAATACAGGGCTGGAACGTCTATTACCGCGGGAGCGTCATTGCACTGGATTTCAGCCATAACCCGGCGCGTACCATAAGAACGCTGAAGGTCTCCTTTCGCGTTCCTCAGGAACGCCGCGGGACGTGACAAAACGTCGGCATGTTACGCCTCGGGAGTGAGAACGGGCTCGTCTCAGAGTAGTGCTGAAAAACTAACATGGATTTATTACTAATAAATGTGTTACTAGGCTGAACTATTGCAATTCATTGCTATCAGCTTGTCCCAAAAACTCCCTGAAAAGCCTTCAGCTTATCTCTTTGAGCCTGGTTCTGCAGTTCCTTCCTGTTAAAAAGTAGTTTTTCATTCCCGGTGTTGCCAAATGCTCAAAAGGGCTCATTTGATTGTTAGGGGTTTCTCTCCACCTTACAATATCAAGCACCTTGTGATGACTGCTGTTGTGGTTTGGTGCTATATAAATGAAATTGAATTGAAAAATGTTTTTGTCTAGTTCAAGCTCAAGTAACTCAAACTAAAGTGGAAACACCAAAAATCTGCAATTTCTTTCTTTGACTAGTGATTCGACTACAGAGGCAGGTTCCAACCTGAGATGGTTTTTCATGTATGACGTTTTATTAAAGGAAAACTTTGTAACATATTAATACATCTTGAACAAAGTATCCTAGATTTGACCATAGTTGTAACCAGAATATGTTATCACTGCCATATGAATGTGTTTTCCCATCGGGAGTTTCAGTTTAAAAGCAAGTAAAGAGAATCAGGATTTAAATAAAAAGAGAGAACACGTTGTTAGCAGGACATACAAGCGTGATAAATTTCCATTCGTCTTTTGTCAGTGAATACGTCTGGGCCCATATGCTGGACTACAAAGCTATGTGAAAGCAGCGTTTAAAAAGCCAGGCCTACCGCATTAAAGCCCATAACAATCTCCGTTCATGGTAAGTTATCACTCTCAATTAATCACCACCCACAATAGGATTTCTGATGTGTTCAAGCCCCCTGAAAGCTGCAGGTCAAGCTGAGGGCAGACTGGCTCTCAGTTCCCCTTTCTCCATCTCCTTTCACTTTATCACATCTCTGAAGCGCCTATACATTTTTTTTATTCTTCGAGCTCTCTGAAAGAATGACAGATTCAAGCATCGCACAATCCAAAACAAACACAGAGGGATGGATGTAGGTGTGTAGATCTGGGAGCAGCGTAGTCTGACTCGCTGACTGACTGACTGACGAACTGGCCGGCTCACTAAGAGCCTTTCTGCCTGATTAAAACCCCTCCCTGGTCATTCTGCTGGGGCTGTGTTAGCCCATGAATGGTATTGCATTGTTAAATCTCTCCCTGTTCCTGCGCTGCTGAAAGGGTTTAACCAATGGTTTAGATTCAGTTACACGGTGTTGGTTCAAAGTGTCCTCCTCCCACTGCTTTGGACTATATGGTTTCCTAGGCTGACCTGTTTAGACGCCTCCGTGGAAATGTCATGTTGCCCCTCCCATGGGTTGAACCCAACATTCGCTTTGATAGGTAACAAAAAAATCACTTGTGATGGGGTTGAACCAATGGTTTTTTTTCTTTTAAGTAAAACGAATTGTGGTTAAGTGGAACAGCGTGGTCTTGGAGTTGTAAGATGAGCACTGATGGGGCATTCACTGAAAAGTTTCGTATTAAGAATAACACTGCACAATAAATCTGCAGGGCACTCACTAGAAGCTGTGCTGCAAAAATAATATATTAACATTGTTTTCTTAGAACAGCAAAAAACTACTTGACCTACATTTCAAAAATCCCAAATGTGGTGGAGTTAAAAGTGGATCTATAGAGATTAACTTTGCAATACAAACAGCAAAATAGATGATGTGACGTTTAAGAAGTAAAACGGAGAAACACAAGAATGCAAATTATTTGAAGAAGAGTTGGGAAGTTAGACCAGTTCTTTCAGTCAGACATCAAAGAACTGGCTGTTTGCTGTTTGCTACGAGTACAGCAGAAGGCACTTTCACTCATTCATTGCAATAGATGTTTTCAGCTCAACTGGAGTGGAAAAACAATGTTAATCAACCCGGAAGTCAATGAAAGCTCAATGAATAGTTTAAGGACACAGTGGGAGCCTCGGGACTGCTGAACAGCACAGTGCTTGTTACTCTAGATGATGGTGAAATCGATTTGCTTTGCTTTGCTTGGTAAAGCTGACAGAAGATGATGGTGATGTGGTGATGATGAGTTGCCTTTTGCTTAAGAATCTTGTCCATTAGCAGGCCATCGTTTTTGTTGGCGCACCAAAGAATTTTGGAAAGGATGAACTTTGATTTTTGGAAACCCTTAAAGTGAATATTTGTTTTTTCTGCAAATATCATGAACAAAGTGCAGAGAGGATAATGAGAAAGAGTTCTCCCCAGTTTGAAAAGTTTCCAGCATGAGGTTTAAGATAAGAAAATTCCATGTTCGCTCACAGCCCTGCACTCGCCGACTGACTGAACGAAACAAGCCGAGTAAAACACATGTTTCTCATTTCTAAATACGTAGTGAAGGTTCCAGAACTGCAAATACAACTCTACATGCTACATTGTTTCATGGTAACTAAGACCATTGCATATATGCTCGGGTGTGGTGCCCTGTGGGTCACGGCATGCTAAATTCTTCAAGAGAGATAACCAGTGTAAACAAAGCAAATATGGACCTGAAATCTTTATGAATTGTAATAATTAATAATAACGGAAAAGTGTTTTAAATGTGCGAGACGTTCCTGAAATGTACATCATGGTCATTTGTGTGATTGAATGACCTTTTGTTTGAACATCCTTCCAAAACATTGCGTCACAGTGAGCAAAATATTGCTGAAGGGAAAATTGTGTTAATGTGTGTAATGTTTGTTGGCCATCAGTTTGATGTCTGTGACGCTGCCTGAACTATCTAGCAAAGATCAGCTTGTTGACAATAATTTAGGCTGTAAGAAAACAAAATGACAAGTTAATGTCACAATCCTTCACATTTTCTCAGGGACTGTCCTCACTGTACTTGAGCTTTATTGTTGCAACTAAACCGGTTCAGCTCAGAGGCCGACAACAACAGGCAGTGATGGGCACGCTGTGCAGTTACACTCTTCTCTACATTCAGATTAGATTAGAAAAGCTGATCCAGTAAAGCCAAGAGTATGTGTTTGATACATGGGTTTGTGGGACCCCAACTTAGTATAATTTTTCCTGAAAAGCCCGACGTATACAGTCAGAATTTATGCAAATCAATGCTCATATATGCAAACTGATATTTCATTTATTTATTTATTTTTTATCAGTCAGAAGGTTCAGTAAACATCTCAGTTTCAAAAAAACATTTCATGGTTCAGGCTTCACTTGGTTAAAAGTAAATACTTCTATAATTGGATATAAGCTCAATGGGACTCTCTGCTAAGTGACAGCGCAACTGTCAAGACACACAAATAACTACAAAAACCACCACTTTTGTTTTTGCGCCTTAAAGTACGTAGAAATTTCAAGCAGGAACTCACTGTGCAGAAAATGTTTCATCAAATCAGAAATCCAAACCTAGACCTCGGCACAAAACGTCTTTCAGGCCAGTTCACATTTTCCATCAGTCACCTCTTGGCTAGAATAGGACAAGCCTAAAATCAATTAGTAGTTTTCTCTTCATGTGTCTGTCAATTAGCCCGGCCAGAGATCAGTGATATGACTGCTTTATTAGCCAAGTCTGCTGTCCTCGTCCTTTCCTTACTTACCACTAGTAACCTAATAACAGCACTTTAACATGACACTGATTGGACAGATGCAGAGAAAAACAACCTTGTCAACATAATTTAAAAAATATGCCCCCTCGTTTCACTGCTACCTGTGGATTCTAATGTCAAGAAAAGCCCCCAAAAGTGGAGCGTCGTAGAGTTTAGTTCAGCGCTAAAGGAAAATGCTAATCAGCACCAAACAAAGTAGAAATGATCTTTAGTCACAGAGTCTCAGAAGTTAACATTTGTAAGACTTCAGTGAACTCAACGTCTTTGGGTATTTTTCAGAGCATGTTACCCTGGGCAACCACTGTGGTTGGTTTGTGTTATTTAAGCTATTCGGTTTAGTGTGTTTGTCAGCACTTTGCAGCGTTTTCTGTGCATTTATGAGTCATATAGTCACTTGAAATTTTAACACAACAAATAACCAAATTATATTTTTATTAATATTAAATTATAATAATGATAAATTAAAGTTAATTGTCTCGAGGTGTTGCATCTGTGAAAATCCGACTGAACCTTGCTCGAGTAGCAGTAAAAAAAAGAACATTTACACTTACACAGCTCAGTGTTAATGGAAGAAGTAATGCGTCCTTAATGTGTCAAATAACTGGATGTGTTTTCTAGATTTTTCTTACACAGTTTTTGTGAATAAGCCCTTGCGCCTGCATTTCCCTGTTTCAAGATCATTTTCACAGTGAAATAAGATGAAAATGAGAAAGTTCTGTGAAGTTAACATGCTGTGACTTTTACAACTGTTTAAATACTTCAATTTTTTAAAAAGAAGCTAAAATGCCTGAGTTTGTTAAGAGCTGTGATGTCCTGCAAGAAGCACATTATAAAATAAATAAATAAATAAAAACAAGGTGTTAGCAGATTTACATTAAAAACATTTCTTCTGGTCGCTCCACGAACAACACTGTTAACAATAACAAGTAGAAGACAAAGAGCAGTAAACAGCAGTAGTAATAATATCCACGTGTACCGTTCAGGCGGCTCTCACACACCAATAGTCTCCATGGTTACTGACTTTAGGTATATTTTACAGCCTGCTGGAGCAGCTCAGGAGGGTTTCCTACTTCATGGCTGGCTCTCTTTTCAAAGCCATACTCTTTTGGTCTGTAAGAACAACACATATAATGTTGGCGCTGGGGCTTTCTGTAAAAGTAATTGGTTTCATTGGAAAGTGGATAAATAGCTGTGGCTGGTTGTGGAGGGCGTCCTGCCGAGTTTGACCGCTCCTGGGTTAATCGCAGTCCTCTGAGGCTGGAAGCTGTCCCAGTCGGCACTGGCCACCAGCCACCGGAAGATCTGACTTACATCATAGCTGGGTTCAGCTGCAGGCAAACGAAAGAGAAAAAGTCTGATGACTATTTAAACCCATTGATGATGACAAAGTATTGAAATATATTCTTGGTGCACTTTTACTTTAATATTTCTACTTTTTAACTTGCGCAGCACAGAAGTTCATTTTCCTTTATAACTGGAGAAACGTTACTGTTTGCAGTTTGACTCAGTGATTCTTGGAATTGATTACGAGACAATAAAACACAGTCGGTGAATACACACACACATATATATATATTTCCATAGGTTTTGTGAAGCCTCTGATTACATCAATGTGCACTTTGAGATTGAACTCCGCGAACGGCACAGCGCAGCACAGCACAACACTGGGGGATTTTGGGGTTGTTGTTGTTTTGTTGTTGTTGTTTTTTTACAAAAAACAAACAAACTGTAACCTAGCAATTTTTATATAATTTTCTCTTTTCCCCGATAACTCTGCAGATCATTTAGAGACTAAAAGACTTAGTTGCCTCACACTCTCAGTTATGGGTATTTACAGTGTCGGTGCTTTTATTTCGCCTCTTCAGCTTATCCGAGTATTCAAACATCGCCGGTACACTTTCACCCCCACCGCTTCCCCTTTTCATACAGAAAGAAATGCGGAAAGAATATCTGAATGTGTCCGTCGACGCCAGAGCAATGCTTGACAAGCTGTGGATGAAACTGATTTTTGTTTTTTGTTTTTTATCACCACTACCAATACTTTACCTCCAGTCTTTCCAATCCGACCAAAAATAAGCTGCCATTTCAGCACCATAAACTCATTATTTTCTGCATGCAGGCTTTTGTTTTTGATTGATTTGACGTTCGCATAATGCTGACTTTCTCCATCCCATCGGCTGACTGAAACGGCCTTTTTGTGCCACTTGACTTTCTCTCTCACACACAGCTGCATTTGTCTTGCAAATCCATCCCCGCTGCGTCGCGTTCAGGCGAGGAAAAGAGAGCAGTCGGACATCAGTGAAGTTCAAGCCAGCGAACAAGCGGAGAGGCTGTTCCATAGCAGCAGCTTTTGTCGATATCAAAACGGAGAGCTGGTGAAAAATGATGCATGCTTTTGCACCTCTGAATCCTGGCAACTGACAGAGTAAGGGATGGGGTGGAGGGTCCGGGGTATAAAAACGAAAAGAAAAAAAAACCTTCCCTGGAGGCTGAAAGTGCTGGAAGCGAACAAAGAATCTCGGACTAAACGGGCTGAGTGTCCTCTAGCGCGCGACGGGGATCAGCAGCTCAGAATGTAGGAGATGGATGGAGACGCACACGTATAAACGGCCATGACTGAAATTAGCATATTTGTAATTTATCACTTTTTGTTGAGTTATTCGGGGATTTTTTTAAGAAAAAAAAAAGATAATTTACGATCATTTGTCAGCTCATGTAGGCTGAGCAATTACAGCTTTTCCTCTGGACATCACAGCCTCCAGCATCCCAAATGAATTCGGAAGACTTTTAGATTTCTCCGAAAATGCAAGAAGTTGGTGCCGTTTATAAGTTTCGATTCATTGTCGCCATGACATTTTCTTCCAGTCCAGTCTGCTTCATTTCCATATCTTTTCAAAGGAGCTTCCTTGTGAATAGACTGTAATATTTCATGATGGGGCACGCAAAAGCTGTGCACAATGCCGCTCATATCCACTTTGCTTTCAGGAGCAACAAAGATCATAGCAAGACGTCTTTATGGCTAATTCAGTCAAAGGCGCATCTCCCGTCCTCCGGCGCGGAGGTCAGGCCGCCGTGTTCCGTCCACCAGGGGGGTTTTCAGAGGCCAGAGACGGCCAGCTGGCTCCATCACGCGCGCGCGCACACACACACACATATTTATTTATTTATTTATTTTTTGACTGGACGACAAATGCCCATAAAACCAAACAAGATCGAGTTTTAGTGACAGCTGACATTTTGAGTGATATTTTCCCCCGAGCAGGAGGTGAAATAGTGAAAAGTAAATTAATGAATAAATGCCTCGTTTTCATATGGAGATACCCACAGCTCCCATCAAAATGCGCATTTACGCTGGTTTTGAAAAAAAAAAAAACATTAACACGTGCTTTAGATTAGACACGTGAGTTTGTAGAACATAAAAATTCAAGCAAAAGGTCACTTTAAAAACTATTTTCCTAAAATTTGTACATTGTGTCTCTTCGGTTGGTGACTGTTGTGGATGCATCGTCTTACGAAAGACACCTGAAATCACATGGAGGTAAATATCAGCTGCCTCCACCCGGCGGATCGCTACAGTTTATTATTCAGATGCTTCTCGTAAATATTTTCATGGACTCACATGAGCACTGTCCTTTCGGCTGTTCGATTTAGCTGAGCAGTAAACGCACCATTGCGCAGTAAAACCAAACAGCAAAGGCACCCTTTTACGCACGAACCCGACGAAACCAACTGCAGGGTTAAAACCTAAAGTGTGAGTTAAACGGGGAGTTCGCAGGGAGGTTTTTGGATTCGGGTTTATTTAGTTACAGCTTCTAACTCAAATCGGCGGCTCATTGTACAGCGCCATCTAATGCACTACTCTGACAAATACAGTTTATCACAGGCGGCTGCTAAAGTGCCATTTCTGTGTGACTCGTCTTATTTGCCTGTAGCGCTGTAAGACAGTTCAAATTACTCCACTCGTTTCAGCTCCAGTCTCTGCGTGTATTCTTAGTAATATTCATGCGCCAAAATAACACTTCGACCCCTTTAAATTCTCCACTCTGCGCTCAAAAATGGAAAATAATTTTCCTTAAATGTACACCAGGCGCCGCCACAAAGAAATACAGTCCAGAGGTAATAATTTATCCACTCGGTCTTCTGTATTTGCCACCCTGCTTTCTCAATTGGGGAAAGCTGTTCGTGCGCCCCGGAGCCACTTGTTGCCAGCGCATAAAGTTAGCGCTTTTGAGAAGTTAAATATCCAGGAAGGAACACAAGTTAGTATCTCAAGGGCTTTACGGGGACAAAAGACCAGCGCCTTAGCACCATATGCTTAATGGCTACAGCCGTCTAGCCTTTATTAAAGGCAAAAAGTGGTCCTTTAAAAGTTGGAAAGGCTCCTTTATTTGAGTTAGATGGAGCACTTGCGCACAAAACCAGAAGCGCGCATTGCCATTGACTCGGCCCCTTTCTCTTTCTTTCAGGACTCTGAAGCGGCCACCGTCATCGCCCGTTTCACTCCAACATAAGCTTTTCATCACCAGGCTTTGTTCTCGGTGAAAGTAATGCTGCGAATCAAAGACATGACAATATTTTCCATCAGCTTGGAGACCCTGGACAAGAGCCCTCGAGCTCTGGCAAAAATCAGGGCCGGTTATTCATCCTGTCATTCCGCACCTGTGGTCCTGCATTCAAAGTATACAAACCTGTCCCTATTAACATTAATTATTCACAAACAACACAAAGGCTGAAATAGAGCAGGTTGAAGTCTGTTTATGGCTCCTAGATGTTTTATTCCTCTGAAGATGTGCCCAAAGCTTTTTTCTTCCCCTCTCTTGCAACCAAGTGTCCGTCTCTCTTTCAGTCTTGAGTAGCCCTACAGTTTGGATTGTACAATCGCAGCATCTGCTTAATCTCGGGGGATGAAAATATGACACAAAACGTAGCTAATCGAGGATTTGTTACATCCCGGTAATGAGTGATCGAAGCGAGAAACAATGGTGCGGCACTATGACAGCCGCGTGATTCAGGCCCACTTGGGACAGTTTACTCTCTTGTGGGGAAAGCACCAGGTGATGGTAAGAAAATCGTCGGACGAGTAGAGAACGCAGCTCTTTTCTCTCCCTAGAAAAAATAGAAGACATAAATTTAATTGGCTTATCAAGGCGCGGCGACCAGGCCTCGCTGTTAATTGACTGCGGGTGCACAAAACAAACGCAGGGATGTGTTTGGCTCGTCGGGCCCGCGCTGCGCTTTTAGCCCAGTGTCACGTCATTGAACTTGTGCTTTATTATTGCAAAACGTCATGCTTTACAGTGGCCATATTGTATCGTGGACAAAGGGCGATGGAACATTAAAGACGTGGAAAACGGTGCCAACGCCGTCTCGAACAGTGCAAGGGCCTCTCTTTTTGCTTGTTTTAAAGCAGCTGCTGTTCAGGGACTAGCAAGGAGGAAATCAAAAGAGACAAAGTTTCAGCTACCAGGTGCATCCTCGGGGAAAACGGCGCAGACAAGTCTCTGCCAGCGTGACAAAGAAAGCCTCATAAAAGATGCCATTTAGACCGAAAGGTCACGTCTGAAAAGAAGAAGCACCGGAGAACGATCGCAGCTACCTTCCCTCATCTCCGCATTCAGAGCCGAGCCAGCACACATCCACTGAGCACCTTTGACTTACCTTGCGCGCTGATCGGCCACCTTGGCGAATCTATACCAGTGGAAAAGCTCCACAGCCGGCACTCTGATGCCATGCTGAAAGCGCAAAAGCTCATAATCCGGTGTATTAGAATGAGTCCTGGGGCGAGATAATCTGCAGATCAAGCCGATCTGTGGTTCTTCTTTGGCGCTCACATGCGGGTTCAAACCGGATGTGAAAAAATACAGCGTATTGGACCGATTGGACCCATTACTCTGTGTACTCGGTGCTGGTAAACTAAAGCTCCGCACTGGTGTCTTTTTAAAACGGCGCCATAAACTGGCAGCAGACTTCTTTATTTATTATTAATTCACTTTCAAACTTCGGTGCCATGAAATAAATATTCAAAGCCACCCGTGCGTAACCGTGCAAGTGTCCGATGCATGAGGATAACAGGAGGATAACGGCTCACTCATAAATGTCCGGGCGAAAACTGCTAACAGTGCTCTGTAGCATTGTGCCATCTATTACAGCAGAGACTGAGTTCATTAGAATCACCGAAGCGCTGCAAACCTTCCACAATCCACTGACAGATGCAAAGAAAACGAGCAATCAAATCATAACTAAAAGTATGAGTTAGCGTACAATAGAAATATGGATCTGTTGTTTATGGCGACAGCAGTGATGCACACGTTCAAAGGTTTTACTGAACCGTCTTTGCAGCTTTATTCGTCTCAGAAAATCAGATTTTTGTGACTGATTTAAATGTTGGAACTCTGGAAAGCATCTGGTTATTTTCTGAATTCTTTGCTATTCTTAGAAATCAGTTTGTCAGACAGCTCGCTCCTCGGACTCGTTTGTTCTGCAGCAGGATGCAAGAGCGCGCCGCGTGCCTGCGCTCAGTCTGCAGATCCTTTCTCAACCAAATCTCTATCTGTGGCTCAGAAAGTTCAGGCCTGCGCAGAACTAAAGGAAATCAAACTTTCCGCGCCAAGCCTGTAGTCGGAATGACAAGATAGCCGGGAGGCTTTAAGCCTGGCCGCGACCGCACCAAGAGACGCGCTTTGCGTTGCGACACTAAAAAGCGCGAGTGCGACGCTACAACGTCTGAACGGACCTGCAGCTCTTGCCAAGGAGGTGAAGTTGCATTAACTCTCTAACATTTGACTTTCTAATGGCTGCAGCAGGATTACAGGCTGCTGTCGGAGGCACAGAGGAAGTGGAAAATCGGCTAAACGGAGGCTGAGAGAAACAACGTAACTGTCATTAAAAGAGGAAAAACGAAGGAAAGACGAGTTGTGCAGCTGAAGAAGAAACAAGCATACCTGCTCTGCTGCAGGTGCAGCGGGTCCTCCTCAGCCTGTGTGCGGCAGCTTTTAGCCACTCATGCTTCATATATACGCCAGCGTGTCGGCAGAGGGGGCGGCCGCAGAGAAGGCCGTGGGGACACATGTTCCCGGGATGCCGCTACCACGGGAAAATCTGTCCCGACAGCACCTGGCAGCACAGAGAGTATTCACTGCTTTCCCACCATACTGTTGCACGCCCGCGTGCGCTTTAAACACCTTCAGCTGTCTGTGGGTGTACAGTGCGCCTCATTAGCATTCATTTGCATATTTATGTCACAGCGTTAGAGCGCTTTCTTCTTTCATTCACTCAATCACACTTTCAGGTCAAAGTGCGTCAGCTTCCAGCGGCCACTGCGCAATTCCACGGCGAGGGGGATGCTCCCCGCACCCGTTCATCTACTAACACGCATGTGTGTATTTTACAGATGTGTTATTGTGATCTGAGAGTTCCGAATTCACGGTGATTTTTAAAATCTGACGATAAAAAGTAAACAAGCAAGCAATAAAACTGCGACTGGTTGGATTGTTAACTAGTTCAAGAACGGACACGTTTGTGCTGCTCTCTACAAAACACATCGTTAGTGTGATACTCCAAAGGCACAGCTCACAGAGCTCACAGAGCTCACAGAGCTCACACTTATGCGCACAAACCTGAGACGTGTTCAGTAAGACTGGCGCTAAACATTTAAACATGTGTGTAGTTTCATTTTCTGTGAACACAGAAATGTTTACACAGCAATAATAATAATAATAATAATAATAATAATAATAATAATAATAATAATAATAATAACATCAATAGTCTTCTTATCAGTTGGTTCTTTTATTTGAAGAGAGCGTATAAATATAAATCATTGTGGACCGATATAAAAATACATTTTGTCTTACAGTACATTTAAATTAAAACATATATTATCACCTGTGAAACAAAATAAATACATGATTGCCAGCTGCTTGAATTACAAAAATAAAATTATCAACATGATAAAACTATGTACAGCACTGAGACCCGTATGTAAAACTGTAAAATCAGCTCACATGCTCCTTTTCACATTAACAGACAATAGCGTGATACACTTTACAGTCGTCACATTTCCACGGCGCGAGGCTCGTGCTGCTGTTCAGGCCACCAGGTTGAAGGGAGGCTCGTTTTCGATGTCTGTGAGGCCCGTTTTACTGTGCAGTTTTCGGGGGTCCTCCGGTGTCCAGACTTTTGCGGTACGGATGATGTTCTGCTCCCGGAGCTGCTTTTCATCCGACCAAGACAGCGAGTGACCGGCCAGCGGAGGCAGGCCGTAGTCGGGGTCGCTTGGCGAGGGGGACCCTGGAGGGGGAAAAGCAAAAATTAATAACATGTTCATACTTGCTTATTTTAATTTCCGCACCACTTTTTTGGCTTTGTTTTATTTTGCTTTTTTCATGACACCATAAATCTGACTCTGACGATTGTCTGATTAGAATTAGGTGCGCCCACGAGTCTCTTATTACGCATAAAGACAGGCTTGGTTCCATCACGACCACGGTAAAAACACTCACTTGTTCCTCTGTGGCAGATGATTACTTTCTTGGGCTGCGCGTGCATGTCGCTGCTGGAGTTCCTAATAGGAAGGTCAGACTGCACGAGCTCAGCCAGGAAGTTGATGTAGCCGATGGCCAGCCGCAGAGTGTCCACTTTCGAGAGTCTCTTCTCGTAGGGCAGAGTGGGGATGTGGGAGCGCAGGCCCTCGAACGCGTCATTGATGGACTGCATCCTCCGCCGCTCCCTGACGTTGGCCGCCTGCCTCAGCTGCTGCATCTCCATCTCAGACCTCATCCGCCTCCTGCGCTTCAGCAACGGCCCGCCGTGATGGCCCATCCGAGGAGACAGCTCCGGCGTGCTGTCTGCGCAGCCGTAGGAGAAGACGGAGGACGAAGAGGAGAAGGACAGGTTGCCGATGTCGTAGTCTCCATCGTGAGGCGGTGCTCTGCCGTCTTTGCTGTAATAGTCTTGAAAATTACCCGAGAGGAAGTCCACTTCGTCATCCAGAAAGTCATCCGTCTCCAAGTGTCCATCTCGAGAGGACTGGTCGGTGAAAAACTCGTCATCGTCGAAATAAGGAGGGGAGGAGAAAGAGTCGAGTCCAGAGAAAGGGTCCAGCACCCCATCCATGTTTGTTTTCTTCCTGCTGTTACTGTGGAAACAATCACACCCGTCTTTCCTTTGACACTGTGCTCGCGCTCTGCACTAGCTGAACTTTTAGCTGAAGAACAGGCACGCGAGGGTTCTTTATAGCGACATCCATAGTCGCGTGCCGTTTGCCAGGCGGGCCAACCAATCACAGCTCGGTCCGTGAGGCGCACCTCGAGATAGTCCCCAAACCACGCCCCTTGTCCCCGCTGTCCGAGCTCGCTCTGACGTCTTAACTGAGCTCCACCAGCTGGACCGCGCTCAACAGCCCCACGCTGTCACCTGTGCACAACAAAGAACGTTTATACAGTTTAATGAAATCTTTTTTTGGGCACATGTTCCATGAACGCTCCATTTGCTACAACATGTTTCATAAAATGCGCAAACTGACGTCGTAAACCCGTCACAATTGAGCAGTTACAGAGAGGTTTCTTCATTTGTTTGTTCGTTGTCTAATTAAAGAATCACAATGAGCAAAAAAATAAAATAAAATAAATAAAAACAAGTATTAGAAGATGATGAGCAACAATCCAACTCCGTGACTCGTTACTGTGCAACAGGCGCGCGCTGTGGTAACGCCGCGAATGACGTATTCAAAAAGATATCTAAATTATTATTATTATTATTATTATTATTATTATTATTATTATTATTATTATTATTATTATTATTATCCATCAGTTTTTTTCCACTAACCTTATCAGGGTCGTGGGTGGGGGGTTACCCCGCTGGGCGAAAGGCGGGGTAACCCCCCACCCACGACCCTACAGGTGGCCAGTCTATTGCAAGGCTAACACAGAGAAACAAACAACCTATTGTTGTTGTTGTTGTTACAGTCACAATTTCTTTTTCTTAACAGTCAGTTTCAATTGAATGGATTTCACTTAAATTTCAATTAAAACAGGCGGGCAGTGTGTCACAGGCAGCACGCGACAGCGATGATAAACATAATAATATCCTTTTTCCGTCACACTCCATTTATGGCCTCAGCTGAAAGTCACTTTTCGTCTTCCTTTTTGGACGGAGCTACAGGGAGACGGTCACACGCGCTTGGCTTGTACTTGGTGAGCTTTTTCAGAGATGGCAGGTTTCAGTCGTTTTTCTATTCCCGCTCTAACAATGAGGGGAAACCGTGCGCGCGCGAGTGCGGCTGTGTCATTTATCCAACAGTAAGTGGGCAGCGCTGCCGCAGTAAATAAGTGCACCAGCAGAGCGGTCGATGCGCCACTTGTGCCAGCCAGTGCGGGTTTGACTGGGAGGACTGGTTGACAAATAAAAGCACAGTGGTGGGCCCCGGAGCGCGCGCCTCATTGACACACGCGACAAATGAGCGCACCCCGGTGTACCGAAGAAGACTGCCCGCCGGTCTGTAAATGCGCGTCTATTCACGCCATTCACTGCAAACACTCACTTTGTTCTGCGGACAGAAGGGACCTTCTGCAGGCAGGCTACGTGCGCGCGCACTGCGTGTATGGACATCGGCGGAGAGATGGAAAGCCGCGGCCGTGGGAAGAAGGCCACTTGCGTCCTCATCGCCTTCAATGCAACACGTCGCGATGTAAATGAGACTGTGTTGCTGTCTGCGTGATGAAGCTGTGGGCCCGACACTTCCGCACGCGCATCCTCTAAAGTCGTCTGCAGGACGCACGCTTCTGGACTAAACGTGGGCCTGCACAGCTCCTTTACGCGAAGTCTGTTTGTGAAAATGTGTGAACAAACGAAGACCTGCAACCTGTTCTCGAAGCACAACTTTCATCTTTCTTCATTTAGCTGGATCCTGTCTGGAAATCCACGTGACGAGCGTGGATTGACTGCAGTTAGATATGAAATCGAAACGAAATTTCTACTTTGTGCTTTAAGGATGTTGACGTTTGCGAGTTTCGGCTTCTGGAATTTGCTTGTGTCTCGCTAGCAAAGAAAAAACAGTCCTCCGTCTCGGACACCCCGTGATTACCACTTTGTCAGTAAGACAACAGCGCCTGTGTGTTTGCACTGACATACTACAAAAGCGTGTGTGTGCGTGTGTGTGTGTTTGTGTGTGTGTCACCCCTCCCATTGCTGAAAAACCAAATGATGAACCGTGCAGGTTTTTAACGCGCCGTGACCGCGCGCTCCACGCAACGTCATTGATAAACGCAGAGTGGCTCTGAACGGGCCGACCTGCGCGAGCGCAGCAAGTGTTCAAGTTCCCATGCGGTCCCTCGGTCTGCAGCATGCAGCAGACTGGACGGTGCATTAACAACCGGCCACACCGACCACGATGTGCACGCGAGGAGTAGTGGGTGTACAAAAAAAAACAAAACAAAAAAAACCCAAAAAAAAAAAAAAACCGCGCACCTGCTCGTGACGTAAACGTAACAGAATCTAAAATAGAAACTTAAATAAATGACTCGCCTGCTTTTCTAGCGTTTACAACTGATTATCATGAGTCAAACTTCTTTATTATTATTTAAACGTCCTTTAAGTCAGCTTAAATTAAAAAGAAGCATTAAAAACAGATTTCTAGCATTGAAATATGAAAAATGAATAAACGGTTAAGTTTCTATTTATTCATCATTATTATTGTTATATTTGGGGGGGGGGGGGTTGTTTTCTAATTTTATTTTCTAACACTTTTAAGTTTCCAAGAAAGATACAATTTAGGACATGACAGGAAATCTTTCTTTATTAAGAAGAATCACTTTCAGCTCCATTTATACATCACGTGATTTCATCCATTGTGTGAGTTTGTGAGCTGCCAGGAAATCATTTCAATTATTGTTACATTAAAAACAAATGACAATTTTAAAATAATTTTGTTTTAAGTAATAACTTAAAAAATTCTAATTCTAATTTTAATAATTTTTCAAGTTAAATGATATCAGGCCCAATCAAACTCATCCTCTGAGTCTCTTGTCACACGGTACATGTGTTGCAGTCTCGGTGCCGCAGTGCCAATGAGCAGCGTTCTGACGGTGAAACAGAAATCCAGAAAGTGAGCTGTGGCAGATGAATGTGTGGAGCTAATCCTGCCGCACAATGATTCAGTGCTTAATCCTTGTAATCTCTTCCTACAGGGGATTATCCAGCTGGGTGACTAAAACAAATTAATGGGATTTACTGAGCAGTAATTTAACAACTTGATCAGTATCTCCAACCATCAGTGACCTTTGCTTTGGTAAGGCAACTTTCATCTCTCCATGGCTTGGTCGATGTGGAAATCTATTTTAACTTGAGTTATTACCTCATCAAAATCATTTGTTGCAAATATAAAACTCAATTAGCTTTCAGAGTATATTAATCTCAATGTAACATTTAGATGTTTTTGAAAAATCATTCATGGGACATGGGCGATGTCCTCTGCAACATGTTAGAGGATTTTAGTATTTTTAAAGCGGTTAAGCATTTATACAAGCTGAATCTGACAGTCAATTGTTTGGCTAAATATCTGTTTAACAGAAGATTAAAGTTTGAGTAAAATAATAACCCATGACTTGATCAAGAAATGCAGAGACCACAAAGTGTGTGTTCTAATAAACAGAAAGTTTAAGTGAACATTGTCAGTGCTCCACTTTTCAAATACAACTATACACCAATTTATAACATTTGTTTTGTATTATTGAAGGTTTTTTGAACTTATAACCTTTTAAAGCAATAAGAAATGGACTGCTTCGTATAAACACACCTCATCCACACAAGCACCTGTAATATACATCTAAGTGCTTTTTTATTTATTACTGAATGTGAGATCATCAAACACATTTTAGCATTCATCAAAGATAAGCCAAGTATGCACTTTATAAATGATTTTGTTTTTTAAGAGGTAAAAAATAGTTTTCCAAACATCTAATTGTGTGTGGAAAAGTCACTGCCGTAAAGACAAAAGTTCTTTTATCCTGTCTTCCTTCTCTCACCCCAACCAATCACAGCAGATGGCCCCGCCCCTCCCTGAGCCTGTTTCTGCTGGAGGTTTCTTCCTGTTAAAAGGGAGTTTTTCCTTCCCACTGTCGCCAAAGTGCTTGCTCATAGGGGGTCATATGATTGTTGGGTTTTTCTCTGTATCTATGAAGCGCCTTGAGGCAACTTTTGTTGTGATTTGGCGCTATATAAATAAAATTGAATTGAATTGTGACAAATATGTGAAAAGAAAGAAAAAATATTGTAAGGAAGAGGGCAAATACTTTTTCAGCACTGTAAGTGACGTGGATCTAGAAGAACCTTTGCTTCATTCGTCTTTGAAAAATAAATTTCAGTTTAGATGTACTTATTTGTTCATGCAGTCCTTCTCTGCAAGAAACCTGCAGCTATTACAAAGTATGAGAAGTAATTGAATCCAGAGAGTAACTTACTTAAATGATAGGACAGTCAGTCAAAGGTGGGATAGGCTATACACCCCCCCCCCCCAACCCTGACAAGAAGAAGTGAGAATGGCTGGAATAGAAAAATCAGATATTAATTGGCATTTATGGCAAAATCAGTTTTAAGTCATTCAACTGAACAACATCTTTCAGAGAGGACAGTGAAAAAGTGAAGCAGCACCATTCTTACACATCTGCAAACCAAACACATTACAGTCTATGATGCATCCTTATCACCGCCATCCTGTGTCTCTCCTTCCACCCCACAGGCTCAAGCATGCATATATGTACACAGTGATAAAAGCAGGTCACAGGCTATCAGCATGTGAGCTGCTGCATAAGCACCAAGCAGGCCTGAGAGTCTCGCCACATGTAATCAGAATGGAAGTAGTGCATGGACAGACAACTCTAAAATAATAATAACCTAACAATCAGATGATCGCCAGTGAGCACTTGGCAAGAGTGGGAAGGAAAATCTCCTTTTTAACAGGAAGAAACCTCCAATACAAGCATTCCCAGGGAGAGACCGCCATCTGCTGCAACTGGTTGGGGGTGAGGGGAATGAGCAGACAAAGAGACAAAGGACAAAACATAAACGATGGGAGAAATTGAATGACATTAGTGGGGTATAAACACATGGGGAAGTATTTTCCAGGCTAAATGGGGACCTGATGAGGTATGCAGAGCCGTTTCATCTCCAGTTTATGAGCTTTAAGGCATATGTATATGAGTTACACCAGGAAGTCAAGCATCTCTGGTTTGATGTTTTCTATTTGGATGTCACAGTATTAACAAGACTTCAATGCGTCTGAAGTCACGGATAAAGTGCCAGTAAAAGTTTGCAAACGCTAGAAATCTTTAAAGTCATTTTTCCCATTCAATGGCTCCAGCTATTACACCACTGCCTTTATCTGCTCACAATGACCTTTATCCAGGATCTATCAGAGGAAAGAGACTGAACATAGACTGAACATTCAAGACTTGGGGGAAGTGGACCTCATGCTCTAAAACTTAAAGAAGAGGATATCATCAAGCTACAAAATGATTAATTAAATCCCTGAGAATGTTGAACACAAGGGCCTGAAACACAGCAGGGGCATCAGAAAGACCAAATGACATGCCCACATACTCGAAATGACCAAGATGACCGAGGTGCTGAAGGCAGTCCTCCATTCGCCCCCTTCCATATACCTACCAAATGGTAAACATTACGCACGATAAACATTCCTGCAACCAAAGGGGACGTGGATTATCCCTGCTGCTAGTGAATTCATAAAGTACTTCTCCATCAAGGCATCAACAGGCTGTACAGATGGCTCGTGGGTAACAGAGCCCCAGGCAGAAAGTCAATGCCACAGTCATAAAAACTGTATGGCTGAAGAGAGAGGGCTAAATCCTTGAATACTTCAGCAAGGTCAGGGACAGAGGTTAGATTAGGCCGCTCAGCAGGGGAGGACTGAGTTATAGCCAATTCTTTTGGCTTTAAGCTCCAACCAGATATCCTGCCCTTCAACAAGTCTATGTTGGGATTGTGTGTATTCAACCAAAGGAACCCAAGGACCAGGGGGATGTTGGGTGTATCGAACAAAAACAGACTATTTTTTCCTGGGAGCCATTCAAGGTGGACACTTGCAGGGATTAGAGAAATGCTGAGCTCTTTAACCAATGATCGATCATGTTTTGTTCTGCTCCGGAGTCAATAGGTTCTTGACAAGAGTGAGTGTGAGCGCTTACAATGAGTTTAGCTGAACACATAAGTTAATATTACTTATCTTGTCGACCAATATTCCTCCAGTTACTGGCGGGCAAAAGATCACGCCTGCCAGGTACAGGAGTAAACAAAGTGTCCTTACCACAGGATAGACACTCACCAGAGACCATCCTCCGCCTCCTCGCAGCAGGTGAGCGGTGAGCCCGACCAAGCTGCATTGGTTGTTCTTCGCAATCCTAAAGCTCATTTCTTCTGGGACTGGAAGAGGTGGACAGACAGCGATAGCACTTAAAGAAGGAAGAGTAGGCAGATTATGATACTTTATGTCAGAGGTCTCCAACCTTTTTTGCGCCACGGACCGGTTTATGCCCGACAATATTTTCATGGACCGGCCTTTAAGGTGTCGCGGATAAATACAACAAAATAAAAAAGAAAATTTATTCATAACACACGTGAAAAGACCAAGGAAAACCGAGTAAACGATAAAAACGATAACAAAATAACGCTGAAAACCAATAAAAACCCTGAAAACTATACATTTCACACCTGAGCCTCAACTCTCGCCAAATGACTCACAGACCGGTACCGGTCCGAGGCCCGGGGGTTGGGGACCGCTGCTTTATGTGACTGATTTTAACATCAATTCTATTTCAGCTAGTTGCTGAAAAGTGGAGCTCTGCAGAGAAATGTGACAGTATAAGAGTCAGTTTGAAGCTCAGGTAGGACTGGCTGTACCAAAGGCACCAATCTAAAGGTGACCTCCATATTTGCAGTCAGTGCTTTGAATTACATCTCCAGCTTTGTTTGATTCAATCATGACTCAAATGTATCTTTATTGTTTGGGCTTTAATGTTTGACTTTCTCCTTTTAATGGTCTTGCTTGTAAAACCTAATAAAAGTTATTGTGATTATGATTGTGATTATTATTACGTGAGTATTATTAGATCTCTTTTCTTAAACCTAATCAAGTTGCTTTTTAACTGTGATTAAAGTTGCCATCTCCACTCCTGCAAATACCTTCCTAGAACAGTACATACCTGCTTAGATTAAACAACTTATCATGATTCAAAGTAAAACTTATTTTGGAACTTAATTGAGTCATGATACAAATCTGGGGTGGCCCTGTTTGTTTTGTTTGACCACATGACTAAACATGACATTGCTTTTGTAATGAAAGTTCAAGTCTATGTTTAAGTATACACTGTCTCGCTTCCAGACAACATCAAGCGCAAAAAAAGTCCTTCAGGGTGGGGTCGCAGGGGGTGGGGGTGGGGTGGGGTATTCATCTACTGTAGCTCTAATTGATTTGGGCATTAATCTGATGTTAGAGGCAGACTAATATGTCAGGAGACTGGAGAGAGAGTACAACTCTGCCTGGAGGCTGTTGATGACGACAAGAAGGATCGGAGAAGATTAATAAAGATTTCGTCTTTATTCAGGAACAACTGGGCTGAATGGTTTGTCTGTTTGTCCGTCAAAGCAGCCTCCCAGGCTCAGTCTCAGTCCCATCCTCTAAATGCACACGTGAAGACATTAAAGATATTAATGACATTTTTTATTCATTTATTTATTGAGAAAATTGCAGGATTCCAGGGTAATTTCCCAGAAACACCACATGTTTAAAAACTGTACCATTAAATTCACACATTGCATTTAATGTAAATACCACACAGAAGGCAACAGCACACCTTAATCCTTTTTCTTTAAATCAATGCTTTAAATGCAGAGAAATGCAAACGATGCATATCTGATTAACTTGATATAACTAACTGTTACAATACATGGATGTCATATTCTTTAATATCTAAACAAATAGATACATTTTGATATCTGCAACATTTAGTGCAGCCTGCACTTCGTACAAATACAGAGCTCAACATATGCGTTTGTATTCTGTCATTTCTGTAACCCACGCACTCCCAATGGACACAAGGTGTAGTGTTTGCTGTGTTGTGCTAATCCCTCTGGAGGACAGTCAGGGTAAAGCTGCAGCATGGCGGAGTTATTTAACACTCAGTGGACTACTGCCATCATGTGGTTACTGGGGAAAACGCAATTCCAGTATGCAGGCTGATGTCTGTTGGGCATCATATGCAGTGATGCCCAACAGTGTGACAGTGTGTAGCAATAACATCTCCTATGTTCATGTAAATCTGCAACCAGAAAGTCAGATTATTTTGAAACATCCATAAATGCAGGAAGTAGTTTAAAATTAAAAAATGATCAGGATTGTGTGGTATGACGTTTTTTTTCCAATTGAAACCTGCAGCCAGTGTTCATTTGTTAGAAATATGGCTCTGCTTAGAATCTCAGGGCAGCTGGGTGTGCATGCCACATGGAGGACTGACCAGCACTGTGACAGTGACAGTGAGGCGCATAGCAACAGGAAATAAGTCGAGTCAGATTATTTTTTGGAACATAGAAGAACTTTCTCAATTTAGACTCTAATATCAAAACACGAACAGGTAAATCAAAAATGAGCATGCCAGGAGAAAATGGACGGATGAAGCTGAATATGCATCACAGATGAATATTAATCCAACTCCTGAACAATAAAGGGTTGAACAACCAAAACTGGTTCACAGGTATATCCTTAACGTTCTTATATATATGAGGCATTAGGACATGTTGCCTAGCAACGTCCTACTAACAACTAAAATGAGCTATTTGTACTTTGCACTTACAATACCTTATAGTTTGTTTTTATCATTTTCACTGATGGTGCACAAACCCTGCTTCCAGGTCCAAGCTCATTAATGTGTTGTAATGTGTGATCTGTGGTACCAAATTGGGAGGTTGTTACATTTACAAAAGTCTAACTTGTTATTTGAACAAAACACTTTCATGTTTCTTTGGTGAACATAATGAACTCATGTAGGATCTGCATGAAATTCAACAACTTCATTTGTTCTTGTTAAGATGACAGGATACAATCTAGTAGCGGTGGTTAGTTGCCTGGACAAAACTGACAAGATCACATGAGATTTCAAACCACAGGAAAATCACTGGAGTTCTATGAGGCAGACAACCACACACACACCGCGTGTCTGCTACTGCTGTTAATTGTGGTTTAACATGTCAAGGACAACACGTAAAGAAAATTCTGCATCACGCCTTGAAATCATAGCTTTGTTCAGGCTGGATCGACAACTTGGTGGTTTGCACTGTTACCTCACACTCAGAGGAGTCTGGGTTCAAATCCACAATGCAGCCAGTTTACAGGTTCTCTCTGGGTGTTGTGGTTTCCTTCCACAGTTATTAGAGTTAGGTTAATCTGTGATTCAAAACTGTGTGAATGCAAGTTAAATGGTTGTTTGTCTCTTTGTGATAGACCCCCGATAAAGATAAGAGGATGGATGGAGCAGAAGTTTCTGTAAATCCATTAACCTTTTATGCTGACCAGACTCTAGACTTTGTTGAACGTTATGTAATATGAAGATAACATGTAATGTTTAAGTGGGGTAAAAGTTACCGAATAGTGTTGGAATAAAATGAAGAGAAATTGTGAAGGACTAAAATATTCCAAGAGCTCAAATTACTTCATTAGTCATGTTTTATCAACACAAAATGCACAGGTTTATTAAATAGTTTAAGTTGCTGCCAAAGCAAAACATCTGTGTGCAACTAATGTCCACTATTGAATTAAATCCAACATGTTTTTTTAGTGCAGGAAATTGGGAATGAATGGTTCCCCGTTTAAAAAATCTATTGAACCTACTCTGAGCTAATGTTGACTTTGTTCTGATCTTTGTGAGGCAAAGGATTGAGCACAACCTAATCTGAAGATGGCTAAAGATGCACTTATCCCTGTGTCCCTTGCTGACAATAATAGTCCAACAGGAAAGCAGCATCCCTTGGAAATACAGTCCCCCAGGAAAACAATGGAAAACCAAATCCTCTTGAATCTATAAGGTAACACGGCAAAAACCAGGAGAAAAAAACAACAAAATTACAAAGAAGATATTTGCAAATTCACAGTTTGGCAGTGGTTAATCTTCTGAACTGCTCATCTCACAGAAGACACCCCCCCCCCCCCCCCCCCTATTTTCTGTCTTCCGAGATAACATCTGGCCTCATAACTCCTGTGATATCAAATCAATGTTTACATTTAGTCACCTGATGTCCAGCCACACCTTATCATCCTCTCTCTATGTACTCGACTTTTCCACAAACATGATTTAAAATGAAGTTTAAACTTAACTACTTCACTTCGTTACATTTTCTTGTTTTTTATGTCGTACTTTGTTATGACTTAATCATTCAACCACTTATGAAGGTACTTCACTTTGTGCATCATTCAGTTTATGCATTGTCACCTTTAGATTTATCAGTAGGTCAAGTGTCACATGAACAAAGTCCAGACTCTCAGTGAGACAATCGTTAATATATTTTCCTTATATTGATTAAACTCCACCTGATTATATTTAAGAAATTAAGCATGACCAATTATCAGCAAAATCACATGTTAATTATAATTCTGTGTCTAACAACAACACAGTTTCTCTCTTTCACAATCATGTACAATGATGGGCTGGTGATACATTTCTTATCTTTCCACTTCTCTTGGCAAATGCTTTGGATCTTGTTTCATTTATTATAACAAAGCCTTAAAAGTAAACAGTGGTCATTGTCAGACTCTCTGGCTTTTTATTGACACATCTGCAGTTCAGTTTTTCCAACCTTACAATATAACTACAGGTCATTGGCTCATGGTTTACCAGACACCAAATGCACGAATGGTTCAGGAAAAATTCACTATCGGGCTAGCAACGACTTCAGTGGGTAGATGAAGCTGAGGATCAGGAATTTTTCATACAAGCCATGCAGTAGCATATTAATGACTAACCTAGCGGCTTCTCTTCATTGGCTCCCTGTTAAATCCAGAATCCTATTTTCCACCACCATCAAAATCACTCGAATCAGTGTAACAGGGTCATAAATCACATTGTATAATTACCCAAAATGTGTTCTAAACCCCCAAACTGTTCCTTTTATACCTGACTTTAGTCAGGTATAAAGCCTGTAGTTATGTTCATTATCAGTTAGAGCCCCTCCTCATTCTTTTCTTCTTCTTCTTTGGTGCAACCCTATAAATACAGTGTACCCCCTTTGCCTCTCCCCTTTTCTACAATTCCCCTGTGGGAGAGGTGGGTGTCATTTCTTTCCAACACTTTAAAACACACATATAATTCATATTTAGCCACCTGGATGTTTCTGATTGCGATTTTAGTTCAATTATTGTCATTATTAAGCCTGTTTTTGTTCGATGTTATAAGTGTGTAGTATGTGTGTATCATAAATGTGTTTTAGGCGCCATAAATGCTAGCATGAATGTATACTTCTTGCTAGCTTGGAAGTTGTGGTGGGTTGAGCTAACCCTCTTCCCCACTGTTTGTATTTGGTCGTAGGAGCTGGAGTGGGCAAATTATTTACTTGGAGGTCCTTCTTTCTTTTACCTTTTTTTAATCAGGTATGTCGGATTTCATGTTGTTGTTTTTGTTTTATCTTATGTCAAATATATTACGTGTAAATGCATACTTTATGTTTAATGTAAAAATAAATGTGCCCTTTTCTACAATTCCCCTGTGGGAGAGGAGCTGGAGTGGGCAAATTATTTACTTGGAGGTCTTTCTTTCTTTTACCTTTTTTATCAGACACAACGCAGAATCACCGCGGTTACATCAGCAGAGTTCAACCATCATAACAAAGAGTGTCGATGAGGTGATGAAAACTCAGCTCCCAGTTTCAGTTCAGGAGACAGACATCCTATAGGCTGAAAATGTTCCTTTATGACAGAGCGTATAGTTAGGGCTGGATTGGATGACCTTGAATTGTCCCTTAGTTATGCTGCAAAAGGTGTAGACTGCTGATGATGCATTCAGTGTCTCTTCTTCACTCACCCTTTTTATTCATTATCAAAGTCAAAGTCAGCTTTATTGTCAAAGATGTGCAGTCGTACACAGGAAACTGCAATGCTCCCATGGCCCTCGGTGTACACTAAGACAATATAAAGATAAAAAGATAAAAATCAAATAAAAGTCTTATGCACAACACAACAGGAGCCATACCACACAGCGATGCAGCTGGTGAGGACACTCTCAACGGTGCCTCTGTAGAAGGTGCTCTTGCTCTCCTTAGTTTGTGGAGGAAGTAGAGTCATTGTTGGGCTTTACTGATCACTTTCTTTGATCAGGAGAGATCTTCTGAGATGTGCACACACAGGAAGTTGGTGCAACTTACCATCTCCACAGCAGCACCATTGATGGTTAATGAAGCGTACATGGTGTGAGCTCTCCTGAAGTCTACGATGATCTCCTTAATCTTCTCCACATACAGGTTGTTGTTGCTGCACCACTCCGCCTGACTTCGCTCCTGTAGTAGGTCTTATCGTTGTTGCTGATGTGACCTACCACAGTTGTGTTGTCTGCAAATTTGATGAAGAGGCTGGAGCTGTGTGATGGTGTGCAGTCGTGGGTTAGCAGGGTGAACAGAAGTGACCTCAACACACATCCTTGGGGAGCCCCTGTATTCAGTGTTCTTGTGCTGGAGGTGTTGCTGCTGACCCGTACTGCCTGCTGTCTTCCTGTCAGGAAATCCTGCAGCCAGCGAGGTGCTGATCGCCAGCAGATCCAGTTTATGTCTGAGTTGCTGGGGAATGATCATGTTGAATGCTGAGTCTATGAACAGCATTCTGAGCCTCTAGTGTCCAGATGAGGCTGAGTGAAGGGCAGTTGATTCATTGGTCGAGCGGTTTGACCGGCATGCAAACTGAAATGGATCCAGGTTGGGGGCAAGAGATGTTTTGATTTGATGCATGGCTAACCGTTCAAAGCCCTGAATAATGATGGAGGTGAGTGTGACCGGACGTTAGGCAATAAAGCAGGGGGGAGATGACTTCTTCGGTACAGGAATGATGGTGGAGGCTTTGAGGCATGTGGGGACAACAGTCTGGCTCAGTGATGTCCGTGAAGACGTCTGTGAGTTCCCCAGCACAGTCCCTCGGTGCTCATCCAGGGATGTCATCAGGACCTGGGGCTTTGTATGTAGGGATCTCCACACACCGTCTGGGGATAGCGTCACCACCCGGTCATTATGGGGAGTCTTCAAAGCGAGGAATTTGTTTAGCTCATCCAGTAAAGAGGTGGAGCTGACAGCGGTCTGCAGTGTGGGCTTGTAGTCTGTGATGGTCTGTATCCCTTGCCACAGCCTCTGAGTATCTCTGCTGTCACTAAAGCTCTGCAAAATCCTCCTGGAGTACTGACAAGAAAAAGACACTATACCACACTGCATACAATCATTATTTATCATTAATCTCTGGATCTCTTCTACAGAATGTCTTCTTCCCTTCACCTTATCCAGTTATGGCAGATGGCCCCGCCCCTACTTGAGCCTGGTTCTGCCGGAGACATCTTCCTGTTAAGAGCAAGTTTTTCCTTCCCACTGTTGCCAATGTGCTTGCTCAAAAGGGGTCATGTGACTGTTGGTGCTTTGTCTATTGTGTAGGGTCTTTTCCTTAGAATATAAAGTGCCTTGAGGCAACTGTATGAATAAAATTCAATTGAATTGAACAAAATTAAGCTGTATTCACTGTGTGTGTAAATTATGTGGTATGTCTTCGCTAACAAAGCTCACCGGGCTTGATTTTCCAGTCCTCTGATGTCAACACAACCACGGGGATTAATCAAACAATCTGATGATGATTTGTTGTAAACAGAGATCAGTCATGGAAGAGTCAATAGTTATTTTATTATGGGCTGATCAATAGTTATGGACATATAATCATCTCTCTACAATACAACATAAGATCATAAGAGCATGACAGACCACTTCAACAGAATTTCATATTTTAGAAAATCAATAAATAAGATCATAAATAAACCAAATACATGTTTTCAACTTAGATATAGATTCGTAAGTACTAATATTGTGTCTGCATGCGTTATGAAACACCCTTATCATTTTCTGTACAAACACCAGAAATCGGTTGCAGGGATAAGTAGAGAGTTAATTTACAGAATGACCCTATGAGGCTACCAGACCGTACAGAGGGAAGGCCCAACATAGAAAACAAGAGACTCAGGAAGCACTTTATAGAGACCTTGCATCCAATGTATCTTCGACATGGTTTTATATATACAAATGATACACATCCACACACACACACACACACGCGTGCGCACACACACACAGACTGTGATTAACAGATCAACATGTCTGGGAGACCCTGATTTTAAAGATGACCTGTTCTTTCCCGTTCCTTCCTGAGGAAAAACGCAGAGAATCAGGGAGCTCAAATCCAACACTGGTTGGAGTTGCAGAGATGTTCAGCATCAGTATATCGAAAGTTGAATGAATGTCCAGAACTGCTAATATTAAAAAACTAAAAAGATACATAAAGCAGAAATTATATAATAATAATAATAATTCTATAGTATATACTGCTACTTGGCCACACTGTATAGAGAAACAAATCAATGACGATCAACTCTTTAAACTCTTTTAAAAATAAAGGTATTTTCAATTTCTTTAGTAAAATTCAACCAAATATTTACAAAATAAGAGTCATCAGTCCTCTATGATTCTAATCTGACTTTTCAGGTCACTCAGTCCTGCTCCGACCACCTGAGGAATATCACTTTCTTTACCTTTATGATTCAAGCGTTTATTTCATTCTTTTAACAAACCAGAATTATTATATCTGAGGGTTTTTTCTAATTAACGTTTATTTCATTCTAACTTGAGTCACTTTAGTTTCCAGTTTGTCCTAATTGCTTGAAAATATGTCTGGGTCTTAATTTTAGTCTTCCTAATTATTATTGTATGCCAGGCACATATCAGAAACGAGCCCGTTCTCACTCCCGAGGCGTAACATGCCGACGTTTTGTCACGTCCCGCGGCGTTCCTGAGGAACGCGAAAGGAGACCTTCGGCGTTCTTATGGTACGCGGCGGGTTATGGGCGAAATCCAGTGCAATGACGCTCCCGCGGTAATAGACGTTCCAGCCCTAAACCTAACCTTATCCCTAGCCCTAACCATAACCTTTTTCCTGACCTTAACCATGACTTTAATGATGTTAAATAGCGTGTTTCTAAGCGATTTGAAGAAAAAGAGCGAACATGTGTAGATTGAGTCCACACGGTTCTCATATTTCCTAATTTTTCCGAGGTCGTCATTTAGGAACGTGGTGGGTAGCCGAAAACGTAATATGTTGACGATTTGTCACCTAGCGTAAAATGTTACGCTTTGGGAGTGAGAACGTTGGAGAAACACGATTTTGGAAAATCAAAATAGGCATTACAATAAAAAAGTGGTGACTCACTCTTATAGAGTCTTAGCAAACACATCCATCAAAGTCTCATCAGGCCAGCTGTGATATCATTTGACCAAACTAACAAATATTAATACTTCTTCTGTATTATTTATTCCACTTTAGTTCATTCATTTTTCAGTTATTATTTTCAGTTTTTAGTGTAGTTAAATATAAAACCCTTTAACAGATATCAACCACAAATCAATAAATAGATTCTAAACTGTTCAGATTGTCTGGCTCCACATTTTGGGACTGCTGTTCATACCAACCAGAGTGCAGCGAGCACTCCTCGGTTGTAGGATGACCTGCTTGAGCAACTCCAGCACGTTTTCTTTCCTGTTAGAGAATCATTAAAATCATTGGATCTTCTTGTGAATTTTAATATATAGCTTAACATATCTGATATGGTTCTCATTGTTGACCTGCTAATTTGCTCTCGAGTGGTTGTCATTATTGAAATTAACTTGTACTGCCAGTGAGTTAGTGCAATGTTAGCAAACAGTCACAGAACTTTCTCCTCTTGTTTGTCACAGATACAACAAAACAGACATATTTTTGTTACATTTTTTCTGGCAGCCCTGATCTCCCACAGCTCTTTAACATTTTTGTGTTTATGCTTCATCACTTTTAATAATCTTAGTTTAGCTTTTATTTCGCAGTCATTTCTGCATGTCCAACCAACACTTTAATTTGAGAAACGTGCAAATTTTAATCCAGGACATTAAAAATGTATGTCTCCCTGCTTCCTGCTCACATTTGTGTCATGTTGTCCGCACTCAACACGTCTCCCCAAACTCACAGACAGTAAGCTTGCTACTGGAATACAAAAGAAATGATTCAGTAAATGCAAAAACCAAAAATCCAAAGCATATTCAATCTGCAGTGGTATGGCCCTTTCCTCTTGATAAGAAAGGTGTTTTACGCTGAATATGGCTCACTGTCATTATCATTAAAACACAGAGGTAATCAAATCCTGTACAAAATTACGTTCCTTCACCACACACGCTAACACACACACCTCATCATTACAAAAGAAGAAAATAATACAGAATACTTTCATTAACAACACTTCGTCATTATCATCTTAGAATCATCTGCAGAATTCTCTGAATCCTACGGATGATTTCCAGATTGTTGAAGAAATGAATGGCAGTTTGTTAATAGATACATGTTGGTATACATCGCAGTTGTAGTAGTATAAATGTCATTATCACAGTTTAACAACATGAAGTGGCTCAGAGAGAATCAGCTTGGCCCGAAACATTTTCCTTTGTCACTGATGAAGCAGCTTCTTAGCCAAGACGTCAAATCTAAAACCCAGATGAGTTTGAAATGTCTTCACATTTTAGTGCCCAGGTCGAAATGTCTCGTTATGTGTAAGCAGTAACAGCAATGTCACATCAGAGTTATTTCTGTTGAAGGAGAAGTCTGCAAAAATGTGATCAGCCCACACATACTGAACTTAATAAGCTTCAATCTGTTTTTTCTGGGTAAGACTTTGGCACTGCACACTGACATTAGTATCAGACGGTGTCTCTATGTTAACACCACCAAACGATGTGTTTTTAACGATACGATAAACCTGATGACATCATCGGGGTTATGATGCATTTCACCAAACTTTAAGAAAAGTATTCATAAGGTGCAATTACACACAAAGTCTCTGGAATCAGGCAAACTGAAATGCATTTGGCCCAAAAACCCATTAGATGGAAGTCAACCGCTGACTGTGAATTCTCTCCTGAAGCCTCCAGACGTAGAAGACAAATTTATTGAGCGCAGCTGGAACATCTGTTTCAAATATCTGATGTAAAGATAGCAAATTCAAAAAAAAGGGCTTCATGATAAGGTGTGAAAATATGTTTCTTTCTCTTGATTCCAACTGTTGTCTGTACTTTTCCTCATCCTGTTGGCTAACAAGGGCTAATATTTGAGTTCCTAATGCGGCTGAATTCACAAGTACTTTCACTTTGCATATGGTGCGAACGCCCCATTGAGCTCAACTTGGGACACCAAAAGGTGAGCAAACAGCTTTTCATGAATGAAGTAGCTGCTAGCTGCTTCTGAGAGTTTCATGGCAGAATCAAATGGCTTACCATCCCTCTTCAACCCTCAAATTACAAACTTCTATTTTAGTTTTGCAACTATAATCCAACAAGAATATTTTACATTGTAGATTATTAACCAACCGAATCATAATTTCTGCTTCTCTCATGAATTTGTTGTCTTTTGTAGTCAGAATCACACATAAAGTTTACTTTACGGCCTGGTAACACAAGCTAGAGCGTTAACATCCCACACAAGATCACTGGCTGTCACATTTTTCTATTAGCCTTACACTTGAACTTTGTTTTCACTCGCTGTTTGACCAGGCACTAACCTACTCAGCTACTTGGCTATTTTAGGAAAAGATAATAGTTGTGGTTAAATTACAATATGCATGGATATCACTGGATGACTACTGAAAACTAAATTTTGAGCCTCTTCTGTCCAAAAACATATGATACATTTTTAAACAGCTCAAGTAAGCTTATATCAATGTCATTATTAGTTTTAATTCAAATAAATTTTTAGCCAGTGAATGTAAACAAATGTAAAGGGTGATCAGCTGAACACTTTTAGTGCATAACTACTTAACTTCAGCTTCAAATCATGGCAAGGTCATCTGTTACAGTTGAGGTTAGAAGTTTGCATAAACTCATCATGGGCATAAATGTCATGGAAATTTCGAGCTTTTCATGATCACATTTCTTTCTTTCTTTTCCGGAATTATTTTAGAAAACTAAAAAAAGAATCGAGTGCACAAGTTTGAATTTATTTTGATTTTTTTGTTTTCTCTAATCCAGACAGGGTCATGGTACTGATTGGACGGTTGGTGGTTCAATCCCTGGCTACTCCAGTCTCATGTCAAGTATCCTTGTGCAGGATGCTGTCTGATGCTGTCTGATGTGTGTGAATGTAACATAGAAATCACTTGTATGTAGACGTAGATGATGTGGCAAGTCGTATAAAGTGCTTTAAGTGTTCAAGTAGAGTAGAAAAGTGCTATATAAGAACCCGTCCACTTACAAATCAACTTCTCATTAGTGATCATGTCTGACAGTGGTAGTTGTTTGATTTTCCAGCACCTACTGGATTGATGAATAGTTAGAGCAATGGTAAAGTCTAAGGAACTCAGTGAAGATCTCAGGAGAATTATAATTTATACAAGTTGGAAAATCTGTTAAAGCCATTTCTAAACCACAACAGTTTCCAAATCATCAGTTCAAACAACCGTACATGAGTGCAAGTTATTCAGATGTGTTACCACCTTCACCCTCAAATGAGAGGAAATTACTCAGGATGTTCAGGAACAACCCAGGAACCACTCAGGCTCAAGCCAGCGTCACTGTCCATGGTAAAGTTTTAAATAGCTGGGGATCAAAGGCTGCTGACCAAGAACAAAGTCTACGCTCCAAAATTGAAACCTTCAACCTTGACTGAAATTTGCAGTTGCCCAAATGGAAAACGTTCTGGTGAACCTGGCCAGGGAGACATTAACTGAGCAATCTGGCCAGCTGTGGCTACAACTGTAGCTGCCTCCACCAGTGTGTGAATGCGAGAGTGAGTGAATAGTGGAATTGTAAAGCGCTTTGGGTGCCTTGAAAAGTGCTGTATAAATCCAATCCATTATTATTATTACCAGCTGTTAAGCATGGTGGTGGCAGCATCGCTGGGGCTTTTTTGCTGCCAGTGGTACTTTGCACAAAGTGGATGGAATAATGGAGGACAACCTCCAAACCCTTCGACTTCAACTCGAACCAACAGCTAGATGGGTGAAAAAAAGAAATCCCAAATCCCTGGACTCTGACCCTACTGTAAATGTGTGGACTAACTGACTAACTCATTTAAATGAACTTTTCCAATTCTGCCAAGAGCAGTACTCAAACATCCAGCCAAAATTATGTCAGAAGCTTGTTTATGAGTACCAAAACTGGTCGAGGTGCAGCTTGCTAAGGAGACATTTAACCAAATAACACATAGGAGTGTGAGTTTGAGGTTGCATGTATAATTTTGACCCTGTGTGGATGAAAGAAAATCCAAAATAAACTCAAACTTGTTTTTTAAGTCCATTAAAGATGTGTGTGGTACGGGCCACCCTGGAAAAAGAACAGTTAAAAGAAATGAGTAAAAGCCCCAAATTACTATGATATCCATGACTATGATGGGTGTCAGTAAACATCGGACCACAACTGTATGTACTGTATCTCTCTCAGCACCATCAATGCACTCTGCCCGACACTGTTTCAGCACCTGGTAAAAGACAAATCACCTTGAAAGCCAACAAGGAGAAACAAACTAAAGTGAAACCAAAGAAAGGGAGGATTTGCAAACCTGTGCACAGGTGATGATACAAACACTTTTATGACACACTGCTGCCTTTCTGACAGTATGAGCACTTAATTACGGAGCCCCGCAGGGGACATGGGAGAAAAAAAAATTAAGACGGACTTTTGCGAGATCTCGAAAAACAAACTCGAGATCTCACAAAAGTTGAATTCCAACAATGGCGGCAGCTACTTAGTTGTAATATTACTGTTTCTGGGTCACAAAATACACTTTTAAGATATTTTGAGGCGTGAATGTAGTTGTGTAAACGTCAGACACCTGCTCGGTTTACAAGACATCACATATTTGCAAAAGTGCTCCGACGTTTTCGGAGATCTGACACCCACTAGCTCGAAGCTAACGGGAGGTCGAGACCTACTACAGCCGGGAGGAACACCGCTTTCCCGGCACATCGTGCTTCGCCCTCCCGGTCGGCTTCGAGCTGGCGGCCTCCGAAGAATGCGGCTAAAACTTTTGCGAGATGTCGCAAAACTTTTGCGAGATCCCGAGTTTGTTTTGCAAGATCTCGCAAAAGTTTTTGCGAGATCTCGCAAAAGTCCGTCTTAATTTTTTTTTCTCCCATGTCCCCTGCGGGGCTCCGTACTTAACAATTCATGTGAAGGCTTTCTGCTTACACAAGAAGCATTAAAATAAAATTCTGTTTATTTATACGTTTTTTTTGTCGTTTTGGTCAGCACAGCATTGAACTGCAGAGACAGAGCAACCATGTCAGACAGGCTTAAAACAGCTCAAATATGGAAAAGTTCCAGTTAAGTTGTCTGAAGGCTCGTGTTAGCAGTGTCTCTGACCAGTACTGGAGCTGTTAAACTGCTACTTTGTCCACAGAAGGATGTCCAAACTACAAAATTGTATTGAAATTTGCAAAATAACAGATCTTCTTAAACCATTTCAGTCATTTTTAAGAGGGTTCATCTAGAGGAAGAAAATACTAGCTGATAATTACGTGGAGATGGAGAGGAAGATGAACAATCGTGATCATGGCATCTCCAGAGGGGGGAGTGATACGCTGTTTTATACGACACCAGTCTGCAGTGTTCATTCAGCCACAAGACCACAGAAATTGCCTGCGAGCACTCATGTGTTCATTATGTATGAGTGGCATGTGAAGTATTTTCATGTCACACAAGATTATTATTACTTCTGTGTGTTTATGTAAGATTGTCCATCACGTCTGTGCAGTACACATTTGTACAAGTTAAAAAGGCATTTAAAAGACACCTGTATGATCTGTTCAGCTGATAACCCTAAACAATGAAAAGAATGAGCGTTTGGATTTCATAGCGTCACTATTTAGCGGTGCAGATTTCAGGCATCTGACCCCGTGCCTTCCCGTCTCCTGTGTGGGATCTATAGAGGCTACAACACAAGTAAAAAACATAAAAGGTGCTAGAATGAGTTTTTCTGTTCCTGGTTACTGTTGCAATGCAACATGGCAACAAACTGACATAACCACAGCTACTTCACCCACTGGATTTTGGGCTACCCTTATGAAACCAATCACCACCTTTGTTCCTTTGGAGTCAGGAGTGATCGTATTTGAGTGTCTGTGTGAGGCCGAATATGAACTACCTGATTCAGCAAGTGCTTTCAAAAGTGATCAAATTAGCTAATATACCATGATAACTTTTGGAGAAATTTATTTAAGGGATTAAATGAGAGGAGTTGACACATTTTGAACACGAGTCGAGTGGAGCTAAAGATCAGGTTGGCTGATTTCATTTGTGTGACCTGGAAAGCTCAGCCACAGCCATGAGCGTGCTCTACCCCGCGGAAGAAGACCTGCTTCCTCTGTAGATATGTAAACTTGTTAAGTCAAACTCGTGTTATGGTTCAACACCTGATTACGAGATAAATCCCACCTGTGAAACTCCAGTCAGGAGAGTGCTCCCTGCTATACACTCACTCTGTGAAAACTGATGAATATAAACTGACATTTCAAAACCAATTTTGGGGTGTCTGCCATGTAGCTGCTGTGAAGAGTGTTTAAACATGACGAGTTTGGATCCAGAGGAAGCATGGTTACATTTACAGGTAACTAAATCAGCCAGGAGACAGGTGAGCATTGGGAAAGGGCACATGTTCCATCAATGTTCCAGCTCGATTTATCCTCAGAGTGCATTGTGCATAACGAAATAATATATCCAGATGCGTCTAAACCCTTTTGCCTTTGTGTGGACAACCATACATTTGTGGTGTTCTGTGTGAATGGTGTGTACTGCGTGTCGACCCCGTGTGGCTCTGGCAGTGTCCTCATAGCCTCGTCTGAGCCTCGGGGATGTAGATCTCGATGCTGTCGGCGCTCTCTGTCGCTGAGTTTTGCCGTACAGATGCCGCTCTCTTGGCGGCCATCAGGCGCTTCCTGGCCTCCTGCCGCTGTTTCTCTGAGCTTTCCAGTGAGCGGTCTCTGGCCAGAGGGGGGTGATGGTGGGGGCCCTTGGGTGGCTTTTTTGGCACTGGAGGTGGGAGCCGCCTCTCCTGGGAGGGGGGTGGTAGGAGGGAAGGGCAGAACATTTCAGGAAAAAGACATACTTATTGGTGTGTGTGTGTGTGTGTGCTAATGTATGCCTAGGAATGAGAGTTAAGATGACTTCCATTGTGTTTCTGTGGAGTGAGTCACCCACTGATTATCAGCATCTTTCCATTTTCTCTTCCAAATAAGGTTTTCTGGTTGCTGTGTAACAATCTATACGCTTGAAGACAGCTGAAGTCAAACCTCTGACAGAGACAGATGCATTTGTCTGAACAAACAAGGCTTTGGCATGATTGTAAGATAGATATGTTCAAGTGAGGAAGGGTCCTTTTGTCTGTGTGCATGCATCTTTCCTGTCTATCATGTGGACATTTCTTTATTTCTTTGCAGGACTGATATAGCTCCAATTTATTAAATATTTAGATTCCATTCTATGGCACCATAAATGTCCTGAAATAATTATTTTATAGCTCTGTGCTTCAGTCTTTTCTCTTCATTTCTACACTTCCTGCTGATCCCAGCTATTAAAATGCGACCATGCAACCGTCTCGTTTTAATTGCTAAAAATATGAACTGAAGGCGGGCTTGAAAACAAAACTTTCGACAATTTTGCTAAAATTATTGCTGCTCTCTAAGCTAGCTAAATTACAAAAATCATATAATTGAAAAAACGTTCCCTTTTTGAACGTGGTCGGGTTGTAGAACTGCATAAGCAGGGTCTCTCGCAGCGCGCCATCGCTGCTGAGGTGGGACGCAGTAAGACAGTCATTTGGACTTTCTTAAATGATCCTGAGGGCTATGGAACAAAAAAGTCAAGTGGAAGACCCCAAAAAATGTCTCAGCACTGAGCCAGACGATATAATTGGCTGTCCATCAAGGCATTGGACGATCCTCGACCCAAATTAAGACCATTACTGCAGCCCCATAACCATCAGACTGCATTTGAGACTGAAGGGCTTCAAAAACAAAACAAGGCCTCGTCTCCCTGAACGCCGCACAACTGACCCTTTGCACCAAACATGGGTCATTGAAAGGTGGAAGAAAGTAAACGTAACCTTGATGGTCCTGATGGTTTCCAACGTTACTGGGACGACAAGCAGATCCCACCTGAGATGTTTTCTAGGCGCCACAGTGGACGGGGGTGCCATAATGGTCTGGGGTGCTTTTCCTTCAGTGGAACAATGGAGTTCAGGGGTGCAGGGGCGTCAAACGGCCACTGGCTATGTCCAGATGTTGCAGAGCATCCCTCATGACTGAGGGCCCTCGTCTGTGTGGTAACATCTGGGTTTTTCAAAAGGACAGTGCTCCAGTGCACAATCCCTGCCGGACAAGGGACTTCTTCCAGGAGAATAATATCACCCTGCACGTTCCCCTGATCTAAATCCAATTATGAACAGTAGATGCCCTTCGTGCGGCCGTCTTCACCACTTGGAGAAAAGTTCCCAAAAGCTTGCATCAAGCATGCCGCAACAAATTTCCAAGTGCTCAACAATAACGGTGGAGCTACTCATTACAGAGCTCATGTTTGGAACTTTGATTTCTGTTTTAGGGGGGCTTACAGGTTCTTTGGAGGTGTGGGCCTGTAAAACAGCCTGTTCCAGTTTTAGTGTTGTTGCATGCTCAAAAAATGTTTTGCTCACTCCCAGTTCTTCTTGTTGCATGTTGAAGCTCTACTTGGAACCTTGTTGAGATCCAACCATGCAAAATATGATTTTTGGCCATTTCTTAAGTGGTCTTAAACTTTTGATGAGGACTGTACTAACTAAATGGAAAGATATGCAAATAAAAATAACAGAAGAATGAGAAGACTTGCTGTGTACATTTGAAATAAAATATTTGAATTATACTTCAATCATAAAGGGTTCGCCTGAGCTTCATTTTCCCTATTTTGTAACTTCTTTTGCAAATCCTTATAAATGCACCTACTGTGAACTGGTGTGTAGCAGTTTGATGTTTTAGCCACACAACAAACAAAGCAAAAAGCCACAGACAGGAAGGTGGCTGAAAGAAGGAAGCAAGAGCAGAGAGCAGCATGGATAGATGGATGGAAAGACAGACATGATGAATCCTAGGAGGCCCAGAGGGGTCAGGGCCTTGTGCTGTTGGCATTGCTCTTATGTTGACTGATGTTTGCAAGCACCTTCACTGTCAATACACACACAAAAAAACACACAAGAAAGAAAAAGACAACAATGAGAGCAAATTAAAAAGCCAGTTAATATTCACAATGATGCCACAGTAGATACTGCTGCACATCTGCAACATTTACAGATCCACACACACGTATGCACAGGTACAGTATCTGTGTAACCACACAAACCTCAGCTGTCATTCACATTAATGATACAAGTTTAATGCTTGTTCTTTTTTTTCAAGTCGGGAGGGCGGTAAAATTGTCAGATGCTTTTGTTTTTTGTGACTTTTGTTAGGACATGACTCATCACCCTGACAACTTTACATGGATAGAGATTTAAAACCAAAACATGATCTTTTCCTGACATTTTCTCACTTTTTGTAAACAAGGAAAATCAAAAAATGATACCAGAGTGATTGCAAAAATAATTCCACACCTACACTCTTTGGTGAAAGTACAGTAATTATGCTGTTATTGTTATTTAGATAATCTCTACACAGAAAAACCCATACACAACCTGTGAACCTTAAGGGATGTTCCAAAGTAGGTCACCATCCAAAGTAACGAGTAGACGGTCCTATTTCCCCTCCTGCTGCCTTCACTGAGTCTGACACTCAAAGACTGTTTTCATTTTATTCTGCTAACAGTGAAACATTAGTGTAGGCTCACCTTAAATCTGAGTTAAAGGTGTGAGACTGTCAGCAGAACTTATAACTTCATAACTGGTATGAATGCAATTTGCAATTTGTACACTGTCTGTTTTATGTGTAGGTCCCAGGTTGGACTGTCATGGCCCTGGGTCATGTGACCCAGTATTCTGAGTTTCTTGGTGTTTTATTCTTTTTAGTCTAGTTTCATTTCGGTTTATCTAGTTACATTCTGCCATGTTTCATGTCCAAGTTTTCTTTGTTTGTCAAGTTCAAGTCATGTCTGAATCTCCTTATGTTTCCTGTTTTATTTTGAAAGAGTTTTGTGTTTATTATGTTTAGTTTCACGTGTCCTGTCATTATGTTAATTGTCAACACGTTCTCACTCCCAAAGCGTAACATTTTACGCTAGGTGACAAATCGTCAACATATTACGTTTTCGGCTACCCACCACGTTCCTAAATGACGACCTGGGAAAAAATGAGGAAATATGAGAACCGTATGGACTCAATCTACACATGTTCGCTCTTTTTCTTCAAATCGCTTAGAAACACGCTACTTAACATAATTAAAGTCTTGGTTAAGGTCAGGAAAAAGGTTATGGTTAGGGCTAGGGATAAGGTTAGGTTTAGGGCTGGAATACAGGGCTGGAACGTCGATTACCGCGGGAGCGTCATTGCACTGGATTTCAGCCATAACCCGCCACGTACCATAAGAACGCCGAAGGTCTCCTTTCGCGTTCCACAGGAACGCCGCGGGACGTGACAAAACGTCGGCATGTTACGCCTCGGGAGTGAGAACGGGCTCTAATTGTTGTCAGCTGTTTTCATGTGATTGTACTTCCTTTGCTCATTCCTTATGTGTATTTAGTCTGTGTGTTTCCACTCAGTCAGTGTCAGATCGTCTGTTAACCTCACCACAGTTTTCATAGGTTTACTCCATTGTTTCTCTGTGTTTTCTAGTTGACTCAGTGTTCACAGTTTGTCATAGTTTTTCACTGAGTGTCGCAGCCTTTTTGTTAACACAGTGTTCATAGCCTCCTTAGTTTCCCAAGTTCCTTGTTTTTTCTTCTGCAATCAGCCAATAAAGGCTCGCTTTATTTTTGAAACTACATTTTGTCTCCACCGTGTCTGCATCTGGGTCTACCTCTTTCCTTTCCGGCGCACCCCGCCGTGACATGGACTCTCTGTTGCCTTCAGAATTGCCTCAATTCTTCATGGCATAAATTCAACAAGTTGCCGGAAACATTCCTCACGATATGTGGGTCCCACTCTACCACATCCTATATGTGCTCTATTAGCTTGAGATCTGAGAGTACATTCAAATCACCTTTCGTCCGATGCTCAGCAGGACATCTTGACCATGTCTACATGAACTGAGTTGCTCCTATGTGATTATCTGGTTAGATATTTGCAAGGAGTTGAACAAGTATACCTAATAAATTGGTTGGTAAACATATATGAAATAACTGGTTTCTTTTCTGACTCACGATCAAACATGTTAATGTGTCATACAATTAACATCTGTGGATGCTCGTCTGAGAGGGGCTTAAGAACACACATGAATAAAATGAACACTTTGTGTAATAGTAACTGTTAAAAAAGGCAACGTGCTTTCAGTTTGCAATCTTGTAAACCCCGGACAGATTAAATCAAGTCTAAGAAACAGATGCTGATTGTCACACTGAATATTTTTTCATTTTTATCTGACTGTGTTTGCTCATGTTCAGTATTTAAACCATCACACTCCTGTGAGTTCAACAGTTAGATGCTTAAAACAAACAGATCCAGCAATATTTAACTTTTTGGATCTTCAACAATCACATAATCATGACTTTTTTACAGAATATGACAATAACAAGGACTGAACTATCATAGAGCCAGATGGTTTTTTATTTACAGTCCTGGGGGAGACAGTTGTTTTAGTGTTGCTGACTTTTCTCCGATGTCAAAGCAGTGAACCAAGTTTTTATATTATTATTATTATTATTTTTAAATCATTAAGTCAGACATGAAGTTTGACAGAGTCACATGAGGTTTGATTTAGGCTATAACAGAGGTCACTAGAAGGTTATCTGTAGCTTTCAGTCATTTGTGGAAAACTGCTTGCTCTAAGATTCTGTGCTGTCATGACTTAAACCTTTATTTTCAATATTTACACTTAGTTTAAGGTTAATTATTTTAATTAAATGCAGGTATCATGTCAAGTCTAGTGTATTGTGTATATATTAGGGGTGGGGGAAAAAATCGATACTGTGTAGCATCGTGATATTTTGTTTGCTAACACAGGGACAGCAGAAATTGATATTTTGTTACAAAAAGGTTTTTGTGCTCTGACTTCAGAGCATGTTGATCCTTTTTCTGAGCAAGAATCCTGACATTCCTTCACTGTCCAAATGTGTTTAACTTGTTTTTATGGCAGCAATAAACATGACAGTTTACTTATTTTAATTTAAGACATGTTTAATTTTAATTAAGTTTAAAACTTTTTTATTTAATGTAAAATTATATTTTGTTTTAATTGACTTTCAAATTCTTCAGTTGCTGAAGGGGCTGCATAGTTTTCATAAACTGCATAGTTCAGAATAGCTATAATTGTACCAGATGGTTGATTCAGTTAAGTTGGACTAGACTGTAATACAAACCGTTCAGTTTGTCAACAATCAAACTGAAATGAGAGAAAGACTGAGTGTGAGACTTTGATATTAGAGAAAATGAATATTGATAAAGTTTACCTTTATGTACAGAATCTGAATATCGCAAAATATTTTTAAAAGTTGCAATAATATCGTATCGTGAGTTAAGTATTGTGATAATATCGTATCGTGGGATGTATGGTGATTCCCACCTCTAGTATATATCAACTGAACTTGTGTATAACTGACTTAAATAGTATTTAAATATATAAATAAATATAATAAATGCATTATTATTATTATTATTATTATTATTATTATTATTATTATTATTATTATTGGAATTTCTTTAAAGATAATTATCCTCTACAAAAAGGTCAAAATCATGATGTGTAGCCACACATATTAGTTTTAGGAATGTTTTGAGCAGTGATCTTTGACCTCTAATGTGTCAGCAGTGAATGCTTAAAAAGGTTTGAAGGAACCGACAGAGACCATCTTTTGGCAAGTAATGCAGTGAAAGAGCTGGATCAGCAATCATGTAGCCAGTGGATGATGGAAGTTTGTGAGTGTACCTTTCTGTCTGGGGGATCCAAGGGCCGCCAGTTGTTGGCTCTGAGCTGGTGAAGCTCATCAAATTTGAGGCTTATGTTCTCGATCGACAACTGAAGCATATCCCAGAAACCGGCCAGATCTGAGGCTACTGGACGAGGGTGGGCTTTGGGGTTCTATGACAGTAGATACGCAGGAAGAATAGAAAAAAAACAAAACAAGAATTTAAAATTAAAAGTTGTTATACACACTCTCATGTTAAACTTTGTATAGTATCTCAAAAAACTTGTCTGTGAATTCTGTCTGAGTATTTATTCTGATTCTTTTCTATTCTTACTCTATTTCTATTCAAGTACAACACTGTCGTACTTATTCTTAGTTTATCTTATTTCTGGATGGGTGTATGTATATTTGAATTTTTCATTTTTATTTTATTATTTTTACACACATTTAATCCAGGAGGACAATATTTCGTCCCACCGCATCCTTGAGCGTATATATTGTTGGGCTGACAATAAAACACTACTTGACTTGACTTGAAATAGTAAAAGATACTGGTATGCAGTTATAGAAATATATGATGACATTTTGTATGATAAGCACCATTTGCCATTACTAATATTTTATTACATTCAGTTGATCAGTCAATCAAATATTCACTGTATAATCAAAGTAAAGGTTTTTTCTTCAGTAAATGAAACAATTTAAAAGGTTAAACATTAGAAAACACAAGCAAAATATTGGAAACATTGAAATTAAAAAGCTCATTAAAAGGAAAAGGAAGAAATTATATTTTTAAAAAAAAAAAAAATTTAGTTAGGCTTAAGTCTGCTACACAGAAACACAAAACTCTCCACTGCTTCAGACTCACCAGGTTCTCCTCACACAGCTCCCTGAACTGCTCAAACTTCTGGGACATCAGAAGCTGAGCACTTCCCATAGCACTTCTCATCTTCTCTAGGACTATAAGCACAGACACAGAGCTTAGAAAGAGACTCTTCTAGATATCGATCTGTTCTGAACATGCACATACTACAACATCACTGATTGGCAACTAACAAACTTATTTAAGCCTCAGGAGCTTTTCTGAGAGCTTGGCAACATTTGAACCTACTCTGATTGTGGGTGTAACCCTGTCCCATTAAATGCCATTGCTCTTGATGCTCTTGATGCTCATTTTTATGACTGTTTGAATTTGGTCACACACAATCCTGAGGACTTCATTATTATTTACAGTAGTATAAAATTAGAATATCTTGGAACCATTCTTATTTTTCTGACTTTAACGCAGAAAAGTAAACTGTCACATAAACTACATTCATTACACACAAAGTACAATATAGTCATTGCATCAATGGCTAACAATAACTGTAATAATTATAATATATATACAATATATTTACACTACCGCTCAAAGGTCTTAGAATACTTTTCCAATGTTTTTATTGTAAATTATGCAGTTTAACATCTAATTGCACTCTGAAATGAAAGCATGTCACAAATAAGCAAATGGAATCAATTTATAGATCAAAGTGTATTCTAAACCTTTGACTCATCAAAGTAGCCACCTTTAGTAGATATAACAGCTGTACACACCCGTGGCATTCTTTCTACAACAGAAATCAAATATTCTTCAGAAAGTTCTTCCCATATCTGCTGAAGAAGTTCCTATAAATGTGGACCTTGTAGGTTGCTTTGCTTTCACACTTCTGTTCATCCCAAACCAGCTCAATGGGGTTTAAGTCCAGAGACTGTGCTGGACACTCCATGTTTTCAAGCTTACCATCTTGTTCTTTTTTCCTGAGGTAGCTCTGGCATAGGCAACTCTATGTTTTGGTCCTTAACTTGTTGTAGGATGAACCCCTGACCAACTAGGTGCATACCAGAGGGTCCTGCATGGGCCTGCAGAATGCTGTGGTAGAGTTTTGGTTCAGGGAGCCTCTCACTCTGTACAAGCTGCTGACCCTGGATCCAGCAAACAGCCCCAGACCATCACACTTCCCCCTCCATGTTTGACAGTTGATGCCACACACTGTGGAACCATCCTTTCGCCTACTCGACGGTGTACAAAGATCCTGCATGATGAACCGAAGATTTTAAACTTCGATTCATCAGCCCATAATACCTTCTTCCAGTCTTCAGTAGTCCAATAGCAGTGTTTCATGGCCCAGCCAAGCCTCTTTGTCTTATTCTGACATCTTACCAATGGCTTTCTTGCTGGAACTTGTCTTGTCAAACCTGCAGCTCGAAGTTCCAAGTCGAGCTTCAACATGCAACAAGAAGAAATAGGAGTGAGACAAAACATTTTGTCAAAACAGCCTGTTTCAGTTTAAGCGTTGTTTTCAATAAATTGCACGCTCAAAATTTTTTGTCTCACTCCCATTTCTTCTTGTTGCATGTTGAAGCTCTACGTGGAACCTTTCACCTCCTTGTTGGCGTACAAAAATCCTGCGTGGTGAACTGAAGAGTTCAAATTTTGCTTCATGGCATAATGGCAGTGTTTCATGGCCCAGGCACGTCTCTTTGTCTTATTCTGATGTCTTAGCGATGGCTTTCTTGCTGCAACTCGTCCTGTTAAACCTGCAGCTCGGATCCTTCTCTTCACAGTTGAAACTGAGACTTGTTTATTACGAACACTATTAAGCTGTTATTAAGCAACCTCAGTCCACCTCTTGTGAAGCTCTCTCAAGTAATTGACACTTTTCTTGGCAATCTTCCCAAGGCTGCAGATGTCTCTATTACTTGTGCACCATTTGCTAGCAGACTGTTCCCTTCCATTAGTATGCTTCCATACAGCACTTTGTTAACAGCCAATCTTTTCAGCAGTGACCTTCTGCAGCTTTAGGACCCAATATACTCGCCACATTGGTCATGTTGCCATTTATCGAGCACTGAGGGCAAAAGTACTTTTCCAGAAAGCCGAATTTTATCAAACTGTTGCAGACTCTGTGCGCTATATAAATACGATTTAATTGAACTGATATATCATCACAATGGAGGTAATACACTGTATTTGTAGTATTTCATTAGCAGTTTACTCAAACGCAACTTATTGAATGAGATTCTAGGAAACAATCAAATTTATATGTTGCCTCCTAAACCTCTGGAAGAGGATTCAAGCATTAGGACAACACACACACACGAAGGATGGGGTCTGAGAGAGGTTTTTTGACATGAAGAACAACAACAACACGCACACAAAGACGTACTGTCTTCAGGCAGGTCATTCTCCCGCTGGTCGAGTTCCATCTGTCGACACCAGCCGTCCATGCGGTCGGTTTCAGCCTGCAGCAGCTTCAGAAACCACCGTCCATCTCTCTGGCAAACTGATCTCTGCACCACCTGCCATTTAAATAATGAAACTATCACTACAGAAAACTGTACACTGTACTTTCTACAGGGTTGATAAGTTAGTTGTAATTCACGTTACAATAATTTAGCCTTGGCCATGAGGAAACTCCTGAGACCCAAGCTGCCCCCATCTGTATGTGCACGATAGAGGAAGTGCTGTTTTAATGTGTTATGTTAAATAAATATATAACATATAAAATCAGAGAAAGTGCATTGCACAATAATAATTTCCCACTTGCCCAGTTTGGGGGTCACTCCCCCAAGTGCTAAGATTACCACGGGGACTCCAGTTGCCTTGACCCGCCACATCTTCTCTAGCTTTCCTCTCTGCCCTTGGTATTTGGTAGCGAGCTTCTCAGGATTCTTGATGGCCAACTATCACTATGGCCATCTTCCTCTACTTGTCCACTACCACTATGTCAGATGGCTAACCCATCACCAGTTTGTCCATCCGTATCTAGAAGTCCCACAGGACTCGGTTATTCTCAGCCACCCTGGGGGACGTCTCCCATTCTTGCCTCAGGACTTCCAGGCCATACTCGACACAGATGTTTCTGTATAATATCCAAGCCACGTGGTTATGGTGTTACATGTATGCCTTGCCTGCTAGAATCTTGCCGTTATGTGTTGGATTGTGTCAGGGTCTTTGCACAGCTAGCACCTAGGGTCTTGCCTGGTGTGGCAGACCCCAGCCTCTATGCTTATAGGTTGTTGCTGTTTTACCAGGGTGTCTTTGTCCAGGAATTAGTAGGATATTTTATATCAACCACTTCTACCTGCTGGTGGTACATGCCATGCAGGGACCAGTCCTTCCATGATGATGTTTCTTGCGTTGAGCTTTCCTAGTGGCCTCTTGTGGGATTCCTGGGTACTTGTAGCTGTCCTCGATGACTGCACTGTTGCCTTCTGGTAGTGTAATCTGACTACTTTCCCTCTTTTTGTTACACCCGACTCTACTTCTCCAAGCCGAATGATTGTGTGAATGTCCAGTGTTGTTTCTGTTGATCCTAATGGTGTGTACCTGTAAATCAGTGTGTCATTTGCTGTTGTTTTGATTTGCCAGCTGGTTGCTTGTGGATATTCCAGGCTCCGGTTGCCTTGATGGCCCTGTAATAGAGAGGCTGGAAAGCAGGATTTTAGCTTATCAAAGTACCTTCAAACTTAACCCTGGGTTTTCTGCGAAGGTGGTTCACTTCTCACTCGGGGTAAATTGCCATGGTAACTTATGCTGTGTTTAGAGATTAGAGATCAACAGGTATGAAATAGCTGCCTACTGACCAATCAGTACTTCATAATAAAGAATACATTCACCATTTGTGGAAGCTCTTCTGTGGGGAGAGTAGGACAGTTTAAAAGTAAAAAACATTGATAAACATCAATAATAAATTTAGATTCTTAGCTGTAACCTTTGCCACAACAACAGTCGCCTTGAGGCGTTGTGATTTGGTGTGGTATAAATAAAATTGAATTGAATACTTGATTGTAATCTGCTGTTGAATCTTGCTGGAAACAGAACAAAGACCACAGATTCCTGTTTAATCAAATTAACTTTACTGTGCCTCCTTGATTAGGCTGTGGGAAAGTAAGCTCCATCCATCCATTGTCTTCTGCGCAGGGTGAGATGTGGGGTACACCCTGGATAGCTTGCCAGACTGTCACATAGCCAAGTGACAGTAAGCTTTAATGTTTAAATGGATTCAATTGATGGATTCTTATCTTAATAAAGGTTATCTTAATTCAATTCAATTTTATTTATATAGCGCCAAATCACAACAACAGTCGCCTCAAGGCAGTTTATATTGTAAGGTAGACCCTACAATGATACATACAGAGAAAAACCCAACAATCATATGACCCCCTATGATCAAGCATTTTGGCGACAGTGGGGAGGAAACATTTTATTTTAACAACAAGAAGCATCCAGCAGAGCCCGGCACAGGGAGGGGCGGCCATCTGCCAATCAAGTTTAAAGTTTCAAAACTCGAATTTGCAGCAGTCTCCTTAGATTGAAACAGCACCACTGTTCTTCCTTCTCTCACCCCAACCGGTCTCAGCAGATGGCCCCGCCCCTCCCTGAGCCTGGTTCTGCCGGAGGTTTCTTCCTGTTAAAAGGGAGTTTTTCCTTCCCACTGTCGCCAAAGTGCTGCTCATAGGGGGTCATATGATTGTTGGGTTTTTCTCTGTATCTATGAAGCGCCTTGAGGCGACTTTTGTTGTGATTTGGCGCTTTATAAATAAAATTGAATTGAATTGAATTGAGTCTCAGTCTGAGCCAGAAAATACTGAAGTTTAATAAAAATATTAATTTTATCGATCTGTGTGTTAAATCAACAGATTAAACATGAATAAATTATTCATTCTATTCAATCTAAAAGACTCAAATTAGGCTTAAAACTTCCCTTTTTGATAAAGCATAGAGTTACGGTGCAATGGGTGTAGGCTGCTCAGGGTTTCCCATGATGCACTGAGTATTTCTTCTTTGCTCAACTTTTTTCACTCACTATGTGTTTGCACACAATTCTGTGTTTGATCATTAGTTATTAATCTCTTGCTCTCTTCCACAGCATGTCTTTGTCCTGTCTTCCTCCCCTGATGCCATAGAGAAAGAAAAAGATTTATCAAAGGATCTGTGGGAGAAGATAACTTGAACTTTATAAAACAGGAAAAGGACTTAAAAAGGTATCCAGACAATTGTAGTGTTCAAACTCTAATTAAGAAGTAGAATTATGGTGAAACCAAGCCACGGACAGGTACACCAACAAAAGCTTCAGCCAAAACTGCCAGAAAATTGTTCAGGATGCCAAGAAAAACCCACAAATAACCACAGCGGACATACAGGACTCGCTGAACTTGAAGAACAATGGTCCCCAGAAGAAAACCACAACTGCACTAATGCCCCAAAGCAGCCTATTTACAATATGCTAAATAACTCGGAAGCAAGCCTCATTACCGAGATGGATTACTTACATTGGGGACTTGGGGATGTATGAGCTACACAGGCACAGGGAACCTGTCCAAAATTGATTTCAAGATTAATCCAGCATGATATCAGAAAATACTGGAGGAAAATTTGCACTCCTCAGCCCGCAAGCTGTCAATGGGATGCACATGTACATTCCAACATGACAATAATCCAAAACACAAGACCAAATCCACCTTTAATTTCTTACAGGATAAAAAGTAAATATTCTAGAGCCGCCATCCCAGTCTCCTGATTACAATGTCATTGAGCCACTTTTGGGATATCTCAAACATGCAGGTCATGTTGACAGCCCAAGGATTTACAGGACCTGGAGGCAATTTGCCAAGAAGAATAGACAGCTTTACCATCTGTGAAAATAAAATGCATCATCCACAACGACCACAAAATACTTCAAGCAGTCATTGACGTTAAAGGAGGCAATACACACTATTGAGAAACAGGGTATGTAAACTTTTGATCTGGGTCATTGGGGTAGTTGGGTAGGTTTTTGACAATGGTGTCACCCAACCACTAAACATTAGTGAAAGAAAAGCTTTTGTATTAACATCCGTATTCTCTAGAGCAGGGGTCGGCAACCCCGGGCACGCGTGCCAGCTAAGGGTTAACTGATGGCACGACGATAGCTGGACTGGCCATCGGGCATACCGGTGGCCATTGTTCAGTTGTTTGGTGGTGACTATGGCAGAGCTTCCACAGAGGCCAGCAGGTGGATGAGAGAAAGGGGAGGCAGGAGGAGCAGAGACCCGAGGCGGCCGCCGGTCCGAGTGTCAGGTGAACTGAACTTCAGGTACGAAGTTATGAGCTGCAGTCTATCTGGGTCAGATATAAACCAAGTTTAGGTGGAGTTTATTTTCGTTGTGCTTTTTACAGTCAGTTACAATAACTCGTACTGCTACTAGCTAGCATGACGGAGTTTCTATACAGCTGGGCGGGTGCTATGATGTTACTGATAGTGAACTTTATTTTATTCATAAGGTTAGTTTGTAGAGTTGCCAAATGTTCCGTAAAAAATGGAATCGTCTCGTATTCAGAGAAAACATTACGCATTTCGTGTTGAGCTGAAAAGGAACAGTTTGTCCCGGACTTCAGCTAGAATGAAAAAAGACACAACGCTGGATTTATTCTGTGTCTTTATGCTGCACAGCTGCCTTTTCTTCTCTCATTCTCTCCCTCTCTCTCTCCTGTTGCTAGTTCATTCATGAAACTGAGCAATGATCAGCTGATCGGTATTTCTGACGCAAATCCTGCAAAACCAGATTCAACTTGTAATTGGCTAAAAATAACTTCACCTACCAGTGAGAGGGACGTTGTTAGCTGGTAGTTTTTTCAAGCAGTGCTGAAATTTCCTCATTCCAACACTTCAAAAGCTTCAGCAGCTGTCTGCTCAGCGCAGCATCAGCACCACGGAGATACACGGATACATCCGTAGACTCGAGACAGAATTCACAAAGTGTTTTCGGGGCTTTCAGGTGTTTGGACCAATGTTTTCTTTTCTGATCAAACCAGAAATCTTTAATGAGCAGCTGGATTTGTCTCGCATTAACTGGCTGGACACAGAGGACATCGAAATGCAGCTGATTGAACTGAAAAGCTCGACTCTGTGGGGTCGAAGTTTGCAGAACTACAAAAGTGGCTGGAATCCACAGCTGTGCGTGTTCATGGAGCTGCATGTTCACCTGCTGGACGTCACTACCTGACAGGTTTAACTGTCTTCAGAACATTGCAGAGGCCTTATTGACAGTATTTGGCTCTACATGTCTGTGTGAGCAGACTTTCTCTCACATGAGTCCTCAGGTAGCCTCTGAATGCTGGACACTCGGAGACCAGAGATCACATTAACATGTGTGTCTCTGTATTAACAGACATGCCATATTGGCCCAGTTTATTTTTCTTATCATTGTTGTGAGGAGGCCATAAACAGCATTTGCAGTTTTTGTTGTTCAGTTCATTTGCAGTTATGGATAAAAAGTCTTTTTTTGTTTCAAAATAGCTGATAACTATTCGCTGATAGCTGCCAACATCTGTGAACAAATATAATTCTATAAAGTTGTTCTATATAGTTTGTAACTGTTCATATAGAGCAGGGGTGTCCAAACTTTTTTCACTGAGGGCCACATACATAAAAATATAGGAGGGGCTGGGCCACTTACTAGAAATTAGGTATATAACCTTAACTTTAGTGTATTAAACTTAGAAAAATCACTTACAAGTGGTCGAATATATTATATTGTTGAATATAATTAAAGACAAAACTGCCTTCATCACAGCTTTCCATAAATGGATCTTTATTGATTTATTCAGAAAAAGCTTTGGTAGCTCATTCTCAGAACAGCCTCAGATTTCTTCTTAGACAGAAGATTTACAGCACAGAGAAAAAAAACAATAAAGGGGAAAATGGGACGGGTACATTTCAAGTTTGTTATTTAAGTTATTGGGCTTAGCAACACACCTATTAACGTTCGTTTGAAACCGTTATCAACATTAACAGACTGAACTGGACTTAATAACAGGAGTGCATATAATTTTAGTAAATTATTCTGGTGAGTATCAGCTGCGCTGGGTATGTAAATCGGGACATCCAGCCGCGGTGCTGATCGCCACTCGTGCCAAAAATCCAGACAAATGTCACTTGATCAAGGAGCAAATCTGCATCAGATGAGATCAGCTGACTTTGCGTGTACGTGGGCAGTGCACAGCGGTGTGTACTCTGTGTGTTAACAAGAAAAGCGCATATAAGAAAGTGGTGTGCAAAAGCAGGGTAGTGACAGAACTGATGCGCATTATTGATATTTGAAGCATGTGTACCTGCACATTAACACACGGGTACTGTGGAATATATTTTTTACTCACCTAAAGTGCTCGTCCACTCCCCGCAAAAAAATAGCAGCTGTGCGGTGTCTGTGGCATCACTCTCATCGCATGCGATGGAGTAAAGATCAAAAGCACAGCTTTATCAGACAGTTGCAGTTTAATGTTGGCTGACAAGTCTTCAGCAACTGGATTTCTGGACATGCTGACGTTGTTGACGGGCGCATTATTTCGGTGACTTTAACGAGGCCGTGTTTTATGAGGTCTCCATCTGAAAAAGGCTTGCCATGTCTTGCGATGAGTTGGGCGACCTCATAGCTGGCTATTGTAGCCTTTTCCTGGACCTTTTGAGCACGAAAAAATGACTGTTGCTGACCCCGCAGGAGAGCTACCCTTTGCTTTAATTTCTGCTCTCGCTCAGCACCAGTGTAGGATGCATAGGCCTGATGTTTGGTTTCATAATGACGTCGTACATTATACTCTTTCATAACTGCCATAATTTCAGTGCAGATCAAACAGACACACTTCCCCTTGAATTCTTTGAAGAAATATTCACTCTCCCACCATGTCTGAAATTTTCTGCATTCACTTTCTACCTTTCGCTTCTTTGGTTCTGCCATGTTTAGTAACTAACTTGGGCTAAATTTCTTCTGTGATTGTCCTTTTTGGTGGAGCAACTGCCTCGATCGACAGTAGCTCCCCCTGGTGTTAAAACTAAGAAGTGCAATACACTCAAGCAAAAGTTGAAGTGCGGGCCATATTCGATTCTATTTATAAAATTACTTGCGGGCCAATTAAAAATGGATCGCGGGCCGCAGTTGGCCCGCGGGCCGGAGTTTGGACACCCCTGATATAGAGTGTTATTACATCTATTTCTAATGCAATCATATGGCACACTGACTTCTGAGGGAATTTTAGATGCACTCATCATCAGAAAGGTTGCCGACCCCTGATCTAGAAAACAGGCAAAACTTATGAGCACAACTGTAAAGGTAACGTAAAACTAAAGTTAACCAAATAGTATCACCGAATATTCTCCCACATACCTCCAGTATAGCAGAACTGTTGAAACTGACATCAAGTTGGTCATCTGTTACACTGTCTATCCATGGGTCTGGAGGGGGAAGGATGGATGGGTCAAAGCCCACATCCTCATAGTCATCAGAGGCACAGGCATGGTAGTGGTTCCCTGAGCCCTGGATGCTGACGGTGGAAGTGTTGGCATCGCGGGAATATTGCCGAGAGATGGCACGAGATGACAGTATTTCCATGTCAGTGTCCGGGGAGTTTATAGGTGTGTCTAGTAGGTCTGGCATGTCCAGATCTGCCTGGATGGAATAACGAGTACAGAAATCAGTGGATTTGTGAGCAGTGCAGGTCTGTTATACCTGTTTGCATTTGTTGCTAAATGATGTTCACCTTCATTTAGAGATGAAAAAATAAAAAAATATCAACTGATAGTTCAAACCTGACTTCCTCAGAAACAGATGATGTTTTTTAGTGTAATATGTTTAATGAGTATAACGGATTGGGCCCAAATTTGGTTATTTTATTTGTTTTTTGGCTTTTTTTACTTTACTTTTGAGGAAATATTCAAATGAAAAGACGATTTATACTCGATTAAAACTGCAACCAAATACATTTTAAACCCACTGCAATCTCAAGCCAAAATTGAGCTTTTTAAAGCTCAACATTTGTTCTTAAGTAGCTTTGAGCATCAATAATCAATGTAGCATCATGTGCTATGTCATAGTTTCAATACCAAAACTGCACCAACCGAATGTCTGTCATGTCAACTAACAGAAAAAAGCACTGGTGCCCTCAATAATTAATTATTTTATGACATTTCATCTTAAAAAAAAACAAAACTGCATTTTGGATAAACTTTTAAAGAACGATATCACCATGTGAGTTCGGTGCCTATATTCTTGTTTTAGATTTTGTTGCCAGGCTCATCTTCAAGCTGTGATTGATTGATTGTTTGAAGGTTGAGCGCCTTCAAATATTGCACAAATACAAGAAAGCAGTCCTACATATGTGTTTATTATATGCACTGAAGGAAATGTACTGGTCAAAAATTACTCTGAAATTCCTCACAGTGTTTCTGGAGGGCAAGGTGACGCCATCCTGCAAGTATCCAGAAAGTAAGAAACGAAAGAAAGGGTTTTACTTGGGTGTTCCTCGACTACAAGGACTTCAGACTGTTATCCTTTGAATACTAATAGATATAAAAAGGCTCTCAGAGTGGGTAATCCAGCACAAAAAGTGTAGCATTCATAAAGCTCCATAATTGGCTGCAAGTGAATACTATGCGAATTAAACTGTAAATATATATATTTTCTGATTATAACAGAAATAGTGACAAACAAAAGACATATGTGCCTTTTTTAAATGTAAATATCTCATAAGCTAAGAGGCATCATTGATCTCAAGCAAACTGCCAACTCTTGGCCCATGTTCTGGTTCAGTATAGTATTTCTCATGTTTTTATGATGTTTTGTTAAAATATAGCCAGTGCATTTCTTTTACCTTGCAGCTCTGGTGCAGGTTTTTCGTTTCTCAAAGCGACCAGTGTGTCTCGAGGAAGCTGCAAGCATTATTTTGTATGGGTGCAGTCGGTACCAAAACTTACCTGCACAGCTGCTGTCACACTATTGGAGCGCTGGAACCGACGATACCTGAGCATCAGAGGGGGAAAAAAGAATAAATACTAGAATAAAATTTCTGCCCTCTGCTTTCAGAGAACACATGTCTTCACATACACATCTTTAAAATGTTGTAAGTTTACATTTGCACTAGTCTATTCTTTTTCCATCTAACAATTGCTACTTTTTCGTTTGGAGATTTGAGGTTCCCTGTGACTCTAGGATGCCAGTTTTGAGAAGAGGTGTAAAATGAACGCTACCAGAGGTTATAAAAGATTTTCTAAATGCATTAGTGCCGTCTGAGCTTAACTGTTCAGTGCTCCAATAAAAGAAATAAAAAAAGTTGCAAGTAGCGCAAAATAAGGATGAAGTAGCTGCTTGTAAATTACCGTAATTGTCGGGCTATAAGCCGCTACTTTTTGCACAAGCTTTGAACCCTTTTAGTCAGGTGTGGCTTTTCTATGGATTGTCCATGATTTTTGTGATATTGTAAGACGATTTGTTTTGTTTGTTCCGCTGTTGTACGGCACTACGTTGCCTGGCGGAAGGGTCGGGGTTCAAGAGTGGTATGTTGGTCACATGTCCATCCGCCAGGCAACGTAGTGCCGTACAAGTAGCGCGAAAAACAAACTTCAAAGTAGCGCTACGTGTTCAGCGGGAGGCGTGGATGATGAGCGGCGATAAACTTGCTAAAAGCAAGTTATGCTCAACTCCACTGGTGGAATCTGACAGCGTGGAAAAGTGTGAAAACATCCACGATCACCAACGGATTTCGAAGGGCTGGACTGCTGCATGATGGAGAGGAGGACAGCGCCACGGCCCTTCTGAGGGTGTTCGACTCTGACACTGACAACAAGGATTTGTTTGGTTTTGAAAGTGACAACGAAGGAGAGAAGCTGAGAGTGGAGGACGAAGCCATCCTGAGCCTGTTCGTTTCGACACTGGAGAAGAGGACTTTGGTGGATTTAGTGCGCAGGAAGATGGTGAATGACTGACTTTTCTTCTTGTTAAAGCCGTGTCACTGCACCTGAGCCTAAAAGGTAGTCCGAATCTATTTTTCTGGTGTGCTGTAGGTTATTGTTATGTACTACATTTGTTACTCATTTATGAAGCACAGTACATGTTCGTACTTGTAATTACCGCTACTTGTACATATACCTAAAAAGTTATGCAAATATGTACCCATAACTTGTTTTTCAAAATATTAATAAAAGGGGTGTGTCTCCAAACAGCCATCTCTTTCCTGACAATTCCCTTTGTGCATATTCTCTTACATATGATAAGTCAACATTGAAACACCAGCGGCTTTTAGTCAGGTGCGGCTAATGTATGTACAAAACAGGATTTTCCCCTGATTTTAGCTTGTGCGGCTAATATTCAGGTGCGCTTTGTAGTCCGGGAAATACGGTAGATGCATCATAATCTGGGCTGGCTTATAGTTAGACACTGTCTGTTTTTGCTAAATCAACAGTTAGTTCTCCACCATCGTGACAGAAAAAGTTATGCTTTTCCAAACTGTTTAGATACAGCTGCATGTTTGTATCTTGGTCACATCCAACTGGGAGACCCTGAAGCAGATAACACATGCTACCTCGTAAAGCACATTAAATGGCTACAAATACACAACCCATGTCCACTAGTAGATGGGATGTTAGGATGCTGAAAACCTGGGTTATGAAGGATTCTTCCAGACTCAAAAGACAGAGGATGAATGTATGAAATAACTTGTGTAAGTACTGCTTCCCTTGCTTGCACTCTCAGAGGAAAAGCACACAGAAAAAAACATGCAGGAGAAAACAAAAGAGAACATTTAAAACAGTCAACTGTTTGAAATGTGCTACCAAAGCGTCAAAGAAATGTATAAATGACAAAAGAAGTAGAAAAGACGGCTATTGTGTTATTGTGTTTAGATACATTAGGCTAAATCCAACAAAAGGAAAAAAGTCTCACCCTCTGTCATCTTCCACTTGCACACCTACAGAGGTGAACTTGGAGGGGTCCTCTGGATCCGGAATATCCTCTGGTCCGTCAACCTAGAGGACGCAAAAAGAGCAAAACTAAAAATAATCACAACAATAAGCTAAGGCCCTTCATAAAAATGAACATGCATTTCTTTATGTAAAGGAGACCCAAGACAGATTACAGATTAATAGCAGATCTAGAATTTTGAGAAAAATAGTAACAGTCATCGTAAAAAGGAGGTGAAACAGACCCCTACTTTGTGTGAAGCTTGTTAAATATTCTCTATTCAGCAGGGTAACATGTGGTTCTTAGCAGAAACAAAAACACAGATAAACAAGCTCCACATAATTTATAAGTAACTGAAGCTCAATATTTCGTTGACCGTGATCTCACGTATACCTGGATGCCTATGGAGAGACATTTTCCCTTCCTGAACGCATCTTTCCTATAATCATCCCGGTGGTCTTCAACTACTTGCCCCCTGCTCAGGATTGAGGGGATGGTGGTGTTGACTGTCATGGTGCTATTGTTGACATGCTGACTGGCTGGTCCGTGGACCTATGCAAGAATATTGAGAACACTGTAAATACAATATTCAGTAAGACAATAAAAACACGGTGTATTCTAGCTGAAATTGGAAAATATTTGTGGGTGTTTATTACAACGATGCTTACTGTAAAAACTAAAGCACTAAAGCACTGACCTGAGCATTAGCAGCCTCTATGGCAGCTGTCAAGGCCTTCATGCTGTCGATGCTTTCTGTGGAGTTACTGAGCCCTGATTGGATGGTCATGTCGCCTCTAGGTCCCTCTTCTTCCATGTAGGCATCCTGGTTAGTTTTAGAATACACAGTCATTTTAAGACAAGTTATATCACACACATCCATGAATAAAACCATGAATCAGCTGATGAACATTACCTGATGCTGCTGAAGTGAAGCAGAGTAAAGTTACAGAGGTCTTAATAGAGACACAGCCAAGCGTTTTGCAATTTGGTAGAATTTGTAAAAGTTTAAATTTCTTCGGTATTGAACAGCAGAAATTAGACATTCTTGTTGGTGGTCATTTTGGGGAAAACAGTTCCATACACAACAGTAGACTGGTGCTTAATAAGCAGGCGAATAATGCAGAAAATAGAGATTTGAGATGGTCAACTGTTCTTGAAGTACAAGAAGCTCGTGGTGGAAGCGAAATGGCAAAAGTTTTTAAAAGCGCAGTTTTTATATTCTTTTGTGCTGGTCCAGTGAATTTTGGTCCGAGAGTGACAAAACCTGCAAAATCTGTGAGATGTCGCCCTTTAGCACCCGACGTGCCCGTGTACACGCCGTTGAGTGAACGGGGTGACCGTGCTCTGTGTTTACATCTTTTTAGTGGAATTCGTTACCTGCTCGCATTTGCTGTTTTAGCTGTTTGCCAGTTGTTGAAATAGTTTTGTAAGCTTTAGCCTGAGATTCTGGCGTTTCTGGCAAAATACATTTATATTTAAAAAATTATTCAGGATTTAATGAATTGCTATCGCTTTATTCAAACTAAAATCAATTTGAACCAAGAAAATCCATTTTTTAAACCCACCCCCAATCCTGGTGCCACATGCACTTATGGACATCCTTATGTTCGAACATGGTCTTCGTTATGGACAAACTGCACAGAAGACCAGTAATAAAACACCACCAAGGTTCAGATTAGTTCTCTCACACCACTCCACATCTCGCTGTTGTTGCCCATGTGAGCGTTGAAGTCTCCCAGTAGCACAAGGGAGTCACTCTTGGGGATACTCCCAAGAGCCCAATGTACCCACAAAGGCCAAGTCCAGTCTGGAACAGAGTCCAGCCCCTGTCCAGGAAACTAGTTTCAGAGCCCAAGCCATGTGTTGAGCTGAGCCTGACTATATCTAGCTGGTATCGTTCAACCTCATGCACTAGCACATGCTCCTTTCCCAGCAGTGAGGTGACATTCGATGTACCAATAGCCAGCCTTGATTGTTGGGGATTGGACTGCCAGGGCCTCCTTCATTCCATGAAGTTCATCGACCATCAAATTGTTTATCTGTTATTGGGGCAGGTTCTTAGTATTTTTACCTCTGTGCATCACCACAGTGAATTTTAAACAAGACCCTTAGCTTTAACTCAAGGGATTTACCAAAAGTATTGTATTAACAGATTAGAAACTACATTCCCCTATTTTCAGATACCCGAAAATAATTGGACAAGCGTGTTCAAGTGAGACCTACTCCCTCATTAGTTTATAACCAATTCAGAAGATAAGAGATCTGGAAATGATTGCACTTAATAGCAATCATTTATGTGCAGGGACTCTCAACATGAGGCTCATGCACATAAAGGAGGCCAGAGAGATACCACAAAGTTTAGGAATGTCTAAATCAGGGGTGTCAGATGGTCTGCTGGAACAAGTGTCCAACTCTGTAACCAGGATGACCAGATTAACCAGAAAACATCTAAAAGTGCAGGTCTGTAAAAAATAAAATCTTTAGACAGATGAAACTCGTGAACAACTCATTGATTCAGTTCTGTTTCTACTGGGTCAATTCACAGCAACAGTCGCCTCAAGTCGCCTTCTCTCACCCCAACCGGTCGCAGCAGATGGCCCCGCCCCTCCCTGAGCCTGGTTCTGCTGGAGGTTTCTTCCTGTTAAAAGGGAGTTTTTCCTTCCCACTGTCACCAAAGTGCTGCTCATAGGGGGTCATATGATTGTTGGGTTTTCTCTGTATCTATGAAGCACCTTGAGGCAACTTTTGTTGTGATTTGGCGCTATATAAATAAAATTGAATTGAATTGAATTGAAAGTCATAAGCTAAAGAAGATATCATCTGTCAACCAGGCAATGTTATGACATGAAGATGTATGTCTGCCAGTGGAACTGGATAAATAGTCTATATTGATGAATTATGTGACTGCTGAGCAGGGGTATAGTCAGATTTAGACTAATGGTACAAAACGGATCGGATGATTTTTCACAGTGGAAATTAATAATGACCCTCAAAGCAAAGAAATAGAATATTCTTCAGTGACAAATCAGTCATCTGATCTCAACCAAAGAGGACAAAACTGAAGGCAGACGAGACCCACAACAAGCAACAACTGAAGGTCGCTGCAGAAAGGTCTGGCAGAGCATCTCAAGGAAAAAAATACAGCATATGATGATATCCATGGGATCTAGACTTCAGGGAGTCAATGACCTGAATACCTGAACCATTCAAATATTAAAATTAATTCCTATATGCGTATAAAAACAGTTAATGCAGGTTTTTTCTTTCTTTTTTTACTAAATTCCAAATTATGGACAAAACTGCACAAGACCTAGTGTGAATGCAAGCACTATTACTTAGGAAACAATGAAAGTACGTATGCTTCCTTTATATTGCTATGAATGACACATAAGGATGTAACCACACAAAGAGCAGATTAACATGATGGACTAATTCTTCGTGCAGTACCTGTGCAGACTCTGTGCTGCTCTGGGCTGTAATGGAGATGTATGGCTTGGAGGCTGTGGAGCAGGTTGAAGTTCTGGGTGGCACTGGAGGAGGAGTTTTCTTGTAAGTGGTGATGCAAGATGAAACTAAAGGAACAAGAAAGAAGAAGAGAAAACGGGAAGATGAGGAGACAGGATATGTTATAAATTAGTTTGATATACAAACACTGCACCAGAATGACAAGATTTGAGGTAACTATGCCTACAACCAAAAGTTGTAATTTTACATTTGTACCCAGATACAATACCCACAGAAGACCTATAACTGATCACATTTTCGATACCAGAAAACCTACATAATCTTTAACCTCCTAGGACCTGCGTCCACATATGTGGACATCACATTTTGGGTTATTTAGACCAAAATACTCAATTTTGCTCTACAAGGGCCTGATATCCACTTACGAGGACATTATACTGCTACTGTTCTATCAAAATTTTAAACGAATATCCTCATATGTGGCTCTGATTTTTCATAAAAACAAAAATAAGGTAAAAAAAAAAATCTGGTAATTGTTTGTTTTTACATTCATCAGGTCCCAATCAGGCAAATATCAAAGAGAAATTAAATATGCATGCCGTTTAAGAGTTTGGGTCTTAGGAGGTTAAGGACATAATTTTTTAAATTTCTTTTATTTATTTAATTCTAAAAATGGATGTGGATATATCAAAACTATGACACAATATTAAGCCACATTTTCACAAAAGTGAAAGCTATTTTTTATGATGTTGAAAGGTGCAAGTTCAATAATGCGACGAAAAACTATAATCCTATATACTCGGGAGTAAAAATTAAAAGAAAAATGAAAGAACAAAGCCGGTGTAAAGTAAGGGTACCATTTAATGTGTAGCCAACTGAAAGTGGCTGGGGTAGATGAATATAAAACCTAAGGACATGTTGCGGACTTGTGGACAGGCACTGTTTTTAACATGTGTCCTTATAACTGTGTGAAACAGATTTGTTTAAGTGATGTATAAATAAACCTCTGCTTTATTACACGTTCCACACAATGGATTTAATGTCACAGGTTCAATGCTGGCTGACAAAACAACACAACAAAGTTTTCATGAAAACTTTTTGTAACAGTTTCGCAAGGGTACTGATCTAGAGCTATCAGTTTAGTTTTTAATTAAATATAAATAGTGTGCAGGGAGATATGCATTGTGAATAGGCCTCCAAAATATGTAACTGACCAATAATTATATAATCACAAGGGATAATTAAATGACCAGTCATCTTAAATCAGGTTATGTAAGAGCAACGTTTCCTTAAAAACATGCAGTGGTAAATATTTATGCTTGACACACACTAGGGGAGCTACTGAAACTAGGTTTTAGAACATAGAACACCATTTCATACTGTGTTATACCTATTCTAGTTATAACTGAGAAAATATTGCCTTAGTATATTTTAGCCAGAATTATCAGACTCTTCCATCACAGTAGATGTAAATGGACTGGTTCTTATATAGGAATTCTCTACTCGAAGCGAAGTAGAAGGGCTTTACACAACTTGCCTCTTTTTTCTATGCAAGTGCTTTCTATCTAACATTTGCATGGATTCATACTCCAATAGATGCATCAGTGAGCAACTTGGGGTTAGTATCGTGCCCAAGGCTATTTGGCATGCAAACTGGATTGTCTGTAGAAGACGATCAAACCAACTCCGGTTAGTAGTGACTTGCTCTACCAACTGAGCTACAGCCACCCCAATAAGATCTCACACTTGTAAGTTGGTGGAATAGGTCTTGGAAATAAAAATATAATGATAAAATACAATCAGCTGTAAGTTTAACCAATAGAACAAATAAGAAAATATCATGTATAAAATGATTCTTACTCTTACTGATAGTCTGACCATGGAGGCTAGGTATGTGTGTCTGTATGTGTGTGGGTGTTGTAGTGGCAGATTTCCATACTCTATGTATTGATCACATGTTTGAACAATATCACTTTAGTAATAGTAAAATCACTTTGTCTCAAAGTTATAGATATGTAGGATGTTATCACAAGTGGGCCTTACGCTGATTACTACGGAGCCCCGCAGGGGACATGGGAGAAGAAAAAATGAAGACAGACTTTTGCGAGATCTCGCAAAAGTTTTGCGAGATCTCACAAAACAAACTCGGGATCTCGCAAAACGTTTGCGAGATCTCGCAAACGTTTTAGCCGCATTCTTCGGACGCTGGCTCGAAGCCGACCGGAAGGTTGAGGCACGATGTGCCGGGAAAGCGGTGTTCCTCCCGGCTGTAGTAGGTCTCGACCTCCCGCTAGCTTCGAGCTAACGGGAAGAATGCGGCTAAAACTTTTGCGAGATCCCGAGTTTGTTTTGCGAGATCCCGAGTTAGTTGTGCGAGATCTCGCAAAAGTCCATCTTAATTTTTTTTTCTCCCATGTCCCCTGCGGGGCTCCGTAGATTACACCTTCACAGTGGGGCCACTGTATGTAGGTTAGAGACATCCAGGTGCCACATGTAAGGGAGGTGACGGGTGGTCGTAAAGTTCCCTTTTGGAGGAAGGGTTTGAGGATGAGCTGAACTGGGAGGTATAGAGCTACGTGATGTGCTGTGGAATTTCCTTTGTCTGAGTTTGGTCAGGTCGTATATAAGAGTTCAGGGCGGTGCCCATCTTTAGAGACCTTTTGGTGCGTTACCTGAGTGTTTTCTCATGTTCATGTGAAAATAAGGTACCGTAATGATACATGCAACTGAAGTAAGATTGCATGAACTGAATAAAACATTAAAAGAAGGATATACACATGTGACTGAAAGTTCAAATGTGATGGAATTATTGAAAAGTCATGCTAAGAATAACATGGAAAAGAAGAAGATGTTATACAGTCATTTTAAAGTTTGTTTTAAATTGTGTATGTAGAAAAGTCAGAAAGAGAGAGGATGATAAGTTGTGATATCTTCTGATGTCATCTCAGAAGATGTTACGTCCAGAGAGGGAGGAGAAAGGATGACCTGGTACAAAAGTGTTGTGCAGAAGAAATAAGCTGCTCTTCCCTCTGTTTTCTGTCAGATGAGCAGTTCACATATTTGAATCTAAGAAGTTTATAATTGGAAATTCAAGCAGACACGCCAGAGGGATCAATCGCTACCCAAACTGTACACTGGCAAATAGTTTTTCTATTTTTTGACTTTTTCTCAGTTCATTTTTGCAATGTTAGATTATAGATTCAAGAGTATTTGGATTTCCACTCAGCACTCCCTAGGCTAGACTGTCCATGCTCACCAAGCCTACCTTGGATATCAAGAGACAGATAACTGAAGCTCAGAGGTCACCCAAATTACCAAGGTTGACGTCAGGTGTTGGGGAACCAGGACACACTGGACTAGTGCTGGGCCATATCATACCATTCACGGTAATACCGGTATAATGTTGGGCAACGATAAGAAAATGAAATATCGCAATATGGGTAAAACGTGCATGTGCAGTGCCTTTGTTTTCATACGCACATGGCGGAAAAAGCATGGCGGAGAATGAGAAGGGCGAAAGCGGATCGTTGAATGAAACAGATGAACCAGAACTGGTTTGTAAAAATGCTGCAACTTCACTGGTGTGGAACTGGTTTAGCTTTCGTCCGTCAGATACACAACAAAGCACTATTTTTGGTAGAGCATGCTAGCGGGCCGTCGTTATTACCGTGTTGTTTGGAAAATATGGCACACTTAAACTCAATCCTTTGATTTTTCTGAAAGTCGACAGTGCCCCTTATAATCCCGTGTGCCTTATGTATGAACTCTGGTTGTGTTTACTGACCTCGAAACGATTTTATGTACACGGCGCTCGAAAATCTGTCAAATGTTTCAGTACGACTTTGCTAAGCTACGAAGCCGCACCGCTTGATGGATTGTCGGAGCATTACGGCTATTGTAGGCGGAGCCTCGCGGAGTGATACGTACTGTGCTTCAACATAATGTTACCGTATTGTGTGTGTATAACCTCTTTTTAAGTTTTGTGGATATTATACATGGTTATGCTGAGGATATGTCGGCCAGTTTCCACTGGAAATGCCTTTTGGTTAAACTGTCAGCGAGGAATTTGCATTTGCACTGTTAAATTTTTAAGTTTAATTTTAACTTTAATGCACATAAAAAACAGCTGCTTGTTTAAGTGAAAATACATTGATGTTTTTGTTTTTTTTTGCACTAATAAAGTTGTGGAGTTTGGGGTTGGGTACCAAAGCGACAAGTACGATGGAAGAAGGAGAATTGAGTGTGAGAGAAACTGACCTGAAAGGGAGGATGATTGCAAAGATGGCAATATGGAGCAAGTTACCAAGACTATGTGAAGTACCCTCTGAAGGTCTACTAGAACGTGTGAATGCAGCACTATGGACAATCCCTACTGTGACCATCACCAAAACCAATCAGCTGCTCTATACCACGGCAGCAGTGATCAGTGAGATGCTTGGCTACAAGATGAACCGCCACAGGGAGCAGTACCCTCCATGGAGAAGGAGACTAGAGACCAAGATTAACTAAGATCAGGGTAGCCTGTGGGGAAGTTACCCAACTATCAGAGATGCACTAAGGTGCGATGAAGAAGTACAGCAAGCTGCCCAAACATGAGGCCTTGGAATGTGCCAAGCAATGTCACAGTCTTGGCCAGCTGCTTGAAGAGGTATACCAGAGAGTTAGAAGGCATGGAATAAACCAGTTGTTCTCCACAGAACCATCCAAGGTGTATTCTCAGTGCCAGGGGAACAATATGACAACAACACCACCGAGGCTGGAGATGGAGCAATACTGGAACAGCATATGGGAGAAGCCACTGAGCATTACTCATAATGCTTAGAGGCTGGTGGATCCAAGAGTACACCACAGCAACTTCCCTAAACAGAAATTATCATAGTGGCACACATCCAAGAAAGGGTCTCCAGTTTGAAGAGTTGGACAGCACCAGGCCCTGATTCACGCCTGCTGGCAAAAGAAGCTGACAGCACAAAAGAACCAGCTTTTAATCAACGAGAGACACCCAGAATGGCTGACTGAAGGCCAGACAGTCCTGTTCCCCAAGGATCCCCAGAAGGGACCGGTCCAATCCAACAACTGCCCAATAACCTGCCTCAGGACTGCATGGAAGCTCCTGTCAGGCATCATAGCGGCAAAGATGAACAAACACATGGATCAATACATGAGCGGGGCACAGAAAGGAATTGGCAAGAATACTAGAGGTGCAAAACACCAGCTACTGGTAGGCCGAGCAGTCAGCCAACTCTGCAAGACTAGACTGACCAACCATTGCCACTGCCTGGATTGACTACAGGAAGGCCTATGACTCAATGCCCCACACCTGGATCCTGGAATGCCTAGAACTGTACAAGATCAACAGGACCCTAAGAGCCTTCATCAGGAATACAATGGGGATGTGGCGGACAACACTTGAAACCAACGTCAAGTCTATAGCACAAGTCACCATTAAGTGTGGGATCGACCAAGGAGATGCTCTGTCTCCACTGCTGTTCTGCATAAGCCTGAACCCTCTCAGTGACATCATTGATAAGACTGACTAATGGAGCAGTTTTCAGCCACCTTCTGTACATGGATGACATCAAGCTGTATGCCAAGAGTGATTGAGACATTGATTCATTGATCCACACCACCAGCACATTCCTGACATCCGAATGTCGTTCGGACTGGAGAATTATTTTGAGCAAAAAGTTTAATTTGAGTGAAAAAAATTCATTGAGGTGTGCAAGAAATGTATTTCAGTGTTTGCTATTATCCATATACACACAATAACATGTTGCTCAGTTGTTGGCATTTGCTCTTGCTCAGATCGTAGGCTTCTGTTTATGTTCTACTTGTGATCCATGTGTTCTGTGCCGTTTGTTCTGTTCTTGGTTTAGTTGATAGGTTTGATTATTTCTTTTGTATTTCCATTCGGTTCCTTCTAATTTGTCTCCTCACTGTGTCTTGACGTCTGTTCATGTCAAGCATGTGTGTCTTAATCTCGATTTCAATGTTAGTTATTTCCTGTCTTATATCTCTTGTCCTGTGTGCTTTGGGTTTAGTTCCATTTTCCCCAGTTACATTATCTGCAGGGCTCTAGACTAACTTTTTGACATGGGCGCACCGGTACGCCTAACTTTAAAAATTTAGGCGTACCGGCACAAAAGTTAGGCGCACACTTTTCAACCGCATTGCTTATCACTGCAGTTTTACATGTGCACTTTCTTTGGGGGTGAAGTCCAGATAATATTCATTTCTAAATTATTAACTAACAAACTTGTGCTTAAAGTGCTTTGTCAATATTGTAGAAAATGTTAAACTTCATCATCATCTTGGCCTCCTCTGACAACCTGTTTGCTGCTGTCTGTTGCTGAAAGGCAGTGGGGAGAGGGGTCACTTGGGCATTACATTTATTGCAGCATATAATGTGTTTCCTGGATACACTGTGCTTTTTCAGTATTCAGAGATTGATGGCACCGTGTCAGAGCTGGCTATGAATTTCAGACACATCAGGCCTTAACTTAACAAAAAAGTTATCAATAGTTCTTTTCATCTTTTCTTATTACCCACAGCTACATCCACTTCTCTCAGGCCTAGGCTGCTCACCAGGGCTGGGTATCATCACTGATTTCTATTAGCCATTCAATTCTGGTTCTCAAAGTCCTGATTTGATTCAATTTAGCCTCAGACAGTCAGAAATATTATAATTCTGATAATTTATCAGTACTGATACATGTGAGACTTCATCAGAATTGTGAACATCACAGCAGAGGCCTTTGTGTGAAAGTAACTGAGAATAAAACACAGAAAAACATGAAGGAGATTTTCCTGGTCTGGCTTTTTATAGCAGATAACCTTAAAAATATTCTGCAATTTTGCATAATTTTAAGAAGTTTACATTTCTTCAGTATTGAACAGCAAAAATTAGGCTTTCTTGTCCGAGGTCATTTAAGTGAAAAAAGAAAAAGATAGCGCTGTAAACAACGGTAGACTGGTGGGTAATAAGCAAATGAATAATGCAGAAAACAGATTTGAGACGGGAAACTGAAGTACACAAAGAGAGAGAGAGAGAGAGCTGTGCAGGAAGTGTGATTTTTATCGTGGTGGAAGCAAAACAGCAAAAGTCAGAGGGAATTCATGACGACATTGATCAAATGTGAAGCGTAGTTTGTTGCTTCTTTTGCTGCTGACTCGGCAAATTTTGGTTGGAGAGCAACAAAACCTGCAGCTCAGAATCAGCGCAAAAAAGACGTAAACACAAACACGCATTTGCGACCAAGTTGGTCGCACTCTAGAGCCCTGATCTGTGTTAGCTTCAGCTGTGTTTCCGCCTGTTGCCTATTCCCCGATTATCCTGTGTGTGTATAAATTTTCTTCGTTTTCTATTGCTTTTTGTTGTGTTCTCCATCTTGCTGTGTGCCCTTTGGGTTTTTTGATGACCAGATGAAGCCTCGTAAAACCTTGAAATTTTCTATGACTCCCACCCTGTCACTCATCAAAACCTTTTGTCATTTCAACTATTTGTAACAGCTGTTTTGTTGCGTTGCAATAGTGTCAAGCATGGAAACAATCACTGCCAAGAATAGAGTTAAAAACGCCTTCATTTCATTTTGTGTGGTTCCTTCATTGATTTAATCTATTTTTGATTTAATTTAATTTGGAATTGTTTCAAAATGTCAGAAATTTGCCTTGGTTAAATTGGCAACTCTATTGACATATTTTTTTCAGATAGTCTCAGATGCTTCATACTGTTAGTATGCTAATCAGGTTTATGTCAGAATAAATTTTAACAGCACCAATATACTGGTCTCAGCTGGAGTGCTGTGAGCATGAGCAACAACCTTAAAATAGCAACTTTAATAACAGTGGTCAGGATTATAGCAATACGACTGTCCTCAGTCTGTGTTCTCTTTGAAATTATTGGAAAAGCTTAAAGTATGACCAAGTTAAGTTGTTGCCTTTCTCTGGTTAGTTTTTCATGTGGATTAGTCATTAACTGAAGGCAAAATCTTGAGATTATGCCTTGTAGTTTATAGGTAGTATAAGGAATGTAGTCCTTTTATACATCCTTGTATGTTATTAACAAAAAAACCTTAACATTTCCCGTTGGAGACTGGTAGATTGGATGGAAAATGCAACCAATTTAAAGGAACAAGTTTAAATGTGAAGACATTTTATTTATAATTAATCCTCCAAAATGTCAAATCTTCAACTACATGTTCACATGGTAAAAGTTCTCATGGTCACTGAATTGAAATGAAACCCTTATCACTATCTTCTGCACTTCACTACAGTCGACAATAACTGCTCTTAGAAATCTGTGGTCGAGCTTGAAAAATACATCTTTTATCTCAGTAAGAATTTAACCTGGATAAATAATGCACATAGAAATTGTGCAAAAATAATATTTAACAATAATATTTGATCCTTGGATCAAAAGGAGGGGATTCTGCAACACTAAGTCAAAGAACTGACCAATGAAGGACATAATACACATAGATGATGACCTCTGGGTCTGGATATATTGGTCTTGGGCTAAGAAAACAACACTAGCCTACTATTCGTGTACTTAATTCTCTGCCTTAAGACTTACAACTTTGCTGCAAGCATTCAGGAAAAAAAATGAGAAAATTTGAACTTTTGACCTCATTTTAGGGGATCCAGTTGGCTCTGTTAGCCACTTAAGCCCCACGCCCCGGTACCAGGGGCAAAAAGGAGGAGATCACGTTTAATCGGTTATAACGTGGGGTGAGAAATTTAAGTCCCACGTGTGGTATCCACAGAGACCTCTGAATCTCAGCCAAAATCTCATATAAACCATTTCTACAACCACCAAACACAACGAAAACAAGCCATGATTAAACGAGCAGTTACGTAAATGCGCACAAGTCCACTAAACAAACAAAACCAAACAAGAAATTCTTCAAACTTCATGTAACCAGCTAAAGAAAGGCTATCCTCCAGAGCTATTACTGACTCCAAACACCAAGTTTCACCATGCTCTGACCAAAGTTCAGTGAATGAGCCGCAAAAGAAGACCACAAAAACATAGCTGCGCAAATGCGCTAAGACAGAAATTGGATTACCGTACCGATTTCCTGCGTTATTTTCGCCGGTAGCCGGTAGCCACATGATTATCAGCAGTTACAACGCCTAACTAGCTGCATAAAAAAAGCCTCTTGGAGCAATGGTCCACAGCTGTTTGGTCCAGTATAATTCATACCTATCATCCTTTTATCCATGTTACTTAGGTGTAAAAACAAAAAAGAACAAAAAACAAACAAAATACTAATAGATAGCGCAGTGGTAAGACTACAAGTCTTTTGGGTGGGTCGTGGGTTCAACTCCCAGCTAGCGTCTGTATCCAGTAAGGGTCCCTAGGCCAGATCCTCCATGCTCACCAAGCCTACCTTGGACATGAGTGAGAGACAGAAAAATGAAACCATACTCGCGTGGACGTTGCCCAGATTAACAAGGTCCACGTCACGTGTTGAGGAACCAGGACATACTGATTCAAGATTCAAGATTCTTTATTTGTCACATGCATGGTTATGCAGGTATAACACGCAGTGAAATGTGACCTGATACGCTCCTTGACTGTGTAAAGAAAAAAGAGAGAGACAGACAGAACTTTATATACAGTGAATGAGTATATATAAGGAAGACATTATGTGCTGCAAGTGGGTAAGTTATGTACATTATATAAATAGAAATAAAACAAAATAAAACAATCTGGAAATTTACAGCTTGTGTACATTGCGTGAGGAGGGTGTTAAAGTGTCTTGTGCTATAGTGAGGCCAGAAGGATTCAGGATGATATGAGAATGTGGTAATGAGTCCTGTCTCAGTCACTTAAGGATGATGGGGGGGGGGGGGGGGGGGGGGGGGGGGTGGGGGGGGGGGGGGGGGGGGGGGGGGGGCTGATTGAACACACGAATGGCCTGAGGATAAAAACTCCTCTTGAGCCTCTCTGTTCTTGTTCGGATGGTGCAGAACCTTCTGCCTGATTTCAGAAGCTGGAACAGTTCGTTGCTTGGATGGGACGGGTCCTTCAAAATTTGCATCCTTGACACAGCTGTTTCCATACCAGGATGAGATGTTCTGTGTGAGGATGCTCTCCACAGTGCCTGTATAGAAACTCCTGAGGATCACTGGAGAGACTCTGAACTTCCTCAGTTGTCGTGGGTGGTACAGGCGCTGCCTAGCCTTTTTTGTCTGGACCTGAATGTGGGCAGACCATGTCAGGTCTGAGGAGATGTGGACACTGAGATACTTGAAGGACTGCACACTCTCCACTTGAGCTCCATTAATGATAATGGGCTTGTAGTCTCTGTGCTGACTACTTCTGAAGTCCACCACCAGCTCCTTGGTCTTGCCAACGTTCAGCTGGAAGTGGTTGTCCCGGCACCACGATGCCAGATTCTTCACTTCATCTATGTAGGCCACCTCATCGTTGTTGGAGATGGCGCCCAACACCACTGTGTCATCAGCAAACTTCACAATGGTGTTGGAGCCGTGGGTGGCCACACAGCCTGAAGTGTAGAGGGAGTAGAGCAGTGGCGAGAGGACACACCCCTGTGGCGCTCCCGTGCCAATGGTGATGCTGTTGCAGATGCACCTACCCACCCTCACGACCTGAGTTCTGCCAGTGAGAAAGTCCAACACCCATGCACACAGACGGCTGTTGAGTCCTAGATCCCTCAGCTTTGTGAACAGTCTACCGGGCACTATTGTGTTGAATGCTGAGCTGTAATCAACAAACAGCATTCTCACATAGTTACCCTGTTTCTTGTCCACGTGGCTGAGGGTGGTGTGCAGGACGTGGGCGATGGCATCCTCCGTGGATCTGTTGGGTCAGTAGGCGAACTGGAAGGGATAAGCAGTGTCTGGGATGGAAGAGGAGGTGGTTTTCTTCAACAGCCTCTCGAACACCTTCATAACCACCGAGGTCAGTGCAACTGGCCGGTAGTCATTCAGGCATAAGGGCTTGTTGTTCTTGGGGACAGGGATGATGGTAGATCTCTTGAAGCATGTGGGGATCACAGACTTAGCCAGGGACTCGTTGAAAATCGAAGTGAACACACCTGCTAGCTGGTTAGCAGCAGACGACCGGTGATGCCGTCTGGCCCAGCCGCCTTCCTTGTGCTCACTCTCCTGAGCGCTGCTCGAACGTGCTCTGCAATGCTGATCACCGGTCCCTCTCTGATGATGTCACCGACCTCAGTTGTCAGGCAGTCATTAGAATTATCCACCTGGCTAACCTCAAAACGGGCTGAGAAGTGGGCTACTAGAACAAGAAGGCATACATGGGCAAGAGATGAATATAGGGTGCTGCTGGAATGCTACTACGCAAGTAACCCCAGTGGAAGGGGTTACATGACTAGGATAAGGGACCAATGGAATCTTCGATACCCAGCATCCAGATTGAAGTAGTAGCTCAGTGTTCCAACATTCAGAAAAAAGAACTGCTCTCACTAGAGATTGACGAGGTACAGCACATATGCTATGGTGAGCCAGGACTACAGGTCAGGGGGGAGTCGTCACCATCGTCTCAAGCCCCAAGAATGATTGTTGAGTGTGAGAGGAACTGCCCTTAAAGATAGGATAATGGCAAAGCTTGTAACGGCCAAAGAGGAAGACGGCCGCAGTGATAGACAAAGCGACTTTTCCAGATTACTTACAACCCCCACTGTCTGCATAAAAACAGTGTTATGTAAAAGCATAGGTACCATACCCTCATAACCATCAGTTAAGCAGTATTACACTGCAGAAAGTATTGTGTTGATGCAAAATGCCATAAAAAAGGTAATTAACAATGGAAGAAAGACAGACCATCATACAATCCCGATCAAAAGTTTAAGACCACTAGAAAAATGGCAAAAAATCATATTTTGCATGGTTGGATCTTAAAAAGGTTCCACGTCGAGCTTCAACATGCAACAAGAAGAAATTGGAGTGAGACAAAACATTTTTTGAGCATGCAATTTATTGAAAACAACGCTTAAACTGAAACAGGCTGTTTTGACAAAATGTTTTGTCTCACTCCTATTTCTTTTTGTTGCATGTTGAAGCTTGACTTGGAACTTCGAGCTGCAGGTTTGAAAAGACAAGTTCCAGCAAGAAAGCCATTGGTAAGATGTCAGAATAAGACAAAGAGGCTTTGCTGGGCCATGAAACACTGCTACTGGACTACTGAAGACTGGAAGAAGGTATTATGGACTGATGAATCAAAGTTTAAAATCTTCGGTTCATCATGCAGGATCTTTGTACACCGTCGAGTAGGCGAAAGGAAGGTTTCACACTGTATGGCATCAATTGTCAAACATGGAGAAAGAAGTGTTATGGTGTGGGGATGTTTTATTGGATCCAGGGTTGGTGGCTTGTACAGAGTGAGAGGCACCCTGAACCAAAACAGCTACCACAGCATTCTGCAGCACCATACAGTGTCCTCTGGTGTGCACCTAGTTGGTCAGGGGTTCATATTCAGTGTTGGGGAGTAACGGAATACATGTACCGCCGTTACGTATTTAAAATACAAAATATGAGTAACTGTATTCCGTTACAGTTACCGTTTAAAAAGGTGGTATTTAGAATACAGTTACTTTGTTGAAATAAATGGATTACACGGCGGTACTTCCCTGTTTCATATTGTGGCGGGTCAGGCCTGTTTGGGTTTTGTTTGACAGCTACGTTCTGTTGTTCCAGGCGGCAGCGTTACGGTTGCCATGGTTACAGGGTGACGCTCTATCTCTGCGTGTTTCCTGGGTGAGAGAGGCCTTTTTGTTGTTGTTGTGCTAAGCTAATAGGCAGAATGCTACAGGTATAGCTCTAAAGAATGTAGCATCATAGGCAGAGCAAAAACGGGAGCTGGAAGCATGTAAATATAATAATAACCACTGCAGCCAAGAAGAGAGCCTGACGAGCCCAGTTGTAAGTAAGCTATTAAGACTCGACTGTACACCGTGTTCGTGTTTTCCTCTGAAACAATAAGTTCTGTTGGAGCAGCCTTTCAACGCCTCTCTCTGTCTCTGCTAGCAAAGTTGACCCAGACAACAAAGTAAAGCTAGTTTTTGGCTACGAGCCGACACAGAACCCACCAGGGGTATTAGCCAGGGGTCCTACTACGTAACTGGTTCGGTACTTTACTACGGTTCGGAGCCGCGGACCGTCAGTAACAGTAATAAATCACAGCAATAGGACATTCATGTAGTTGTAAACAGCATGATAATATATTAAGTAATCCAAAGTATTCCGTTACGTTACTCTCATTGAGTAACGTAACGGAATACGTTACAGAATACATTTTGGGGCATGTAATCTGTAATCTGTAATGGAATACATTTTAAAAGTAACCTTCCCAACACTGTTCATATAACACCAAGATAATGACCCAAAACATAAGTCCAAGCTATGCCAGAACAACCTCAGGAAAAAAGAACAAGATGGTAAGCTTGAAAACATAGATTTTAGTCGCCAAACAGCTAAAACAGTAAATGAGGGCAGATAAACGGATTCCACACACAAAGCACGGATCCCCCCATTTACCTGACGGCATGTACATGGACACACCATTGGGTGCTGAAAGCCAACACCTCACAGATTCTGAAGCTGCATGTTTCATTGAAGATTGAGCCCCTCCCAAATGACCAAGCTCCTGATTCTCTTTCTAAGGTTGAATCCAGATACAAGAAGCAGAAGAAATTAGTTTCTGCTACTTGTATGTGTAGTCTTATTCTTTTGATCACAACAAACATGGAAGATGTAAATTTACAGAAAGAAAAGCCTCCCTCCTCTTCCCTGACTTTGTTGGGTCAGCTTTTCACAGCAGTGAGCCTGTCTCCGCTCTTCCACTTGTGTTTGGATATAGCGTGTTTCAGCACAGTTTTTGGGTTGCTTTTAGATGGGGTCAGGGCACTTCATCAGATGGTTTTCAATGTATCAGCAGAATGCTAAACATTCACTGATGTTTGTTTTTAGAAGCATACTCTCATTCTTTCTATTCATACACTCATTCATTTTATTTATTTTTTTATTTATTAAGTTACTGTGTTGTGTTGTACGTAGTGCCAACGTAGGACAATTTTCCAATTTCGTTGCACTATTGTACTAGGTGTGACTGTGCAATGACAATAAAGAGTTATCTCTCTTATTTCTTATCTTTAGCCTCTTGCTGTTAGAATCCAGTTCTTTTGGTTGATCCATGACTTTGGATAATCTGGATTTTTTTCTTCTACATGTTTAGGAATACAACAAACAATGTTGCATATAAAAAAGAGAGATTGGGGCTAGTAGGGGATAAAATACGTGGATATTTATTTCTCCTCTGCACTTCAAAATATACATAGTGAATGTTGTATTGACAGATCTGGTGTTTTGCAAGGTATTAAAATCTACTTTAGTATACAATGCGATCAATACAATGCAATGCAATCAAATTAAAGGATACCCCAAACAAAATCATATCTCTGGTACTGGAAATGGGTTATAAAAGCTCTTTGGGTGGCTGTAGCTCAGATGGCAGAGCAGGTCAGCCACTAATCAGAAGGTCGGTGGTTCGATCCCAGGCTGCCTCCTGGCTGCATGCCAAATATCCTTGGGCAAGATACTAACCCCATGTTTGGTACTGGTGGTGGTCAGAGGGCCCGGTGGCGCCTGTGTCCGGCAGCCTCGCCTCTGTCAGTGCGCCCCAGGGCAGCTGTGGCTACAATGTAGCTTGCCCTCCCCAGTGTGTGAATGGGTGAATGACTGAATGTAGTGTAAAGCGCTTTGGGGTCCTTAAGGACTAGAAAAGCGCTATACAAATGCAGGCCATTTACCATTTTATAGCTAAGAGCAAAACAAAGCAAAAACATTTGTAACAAAATGTTCTTTTACTAGTACAAAACATCAATTTAGCCATCCTTTTCATTAACCACTTCTAATATAATCTTAGAAATATGTTATTTAACCAGATGTTTACTTTGGATAGTGTTACTTTGCCCTCCAGTAACACTATGAGGAATCTTAATTTTTGACCAGGATATGTTGTAAGTGTCACAGAGATGGCTTATGTTTAAAGAAGTTTAATATATTGTTCCAGCAGTTAAAATGTTCTTGCTTGTACATTTCTGTGGACAATATTTTAAAGGTGCGTCTTCTTGTACAAGAGACATGTTTATCTTGTCACAAAGAACAAGTTTTTGTTACACCGCTATTATCGCGAGGTTTTGGGCATAATAATATAGGCTGTGAGCCCACGTTTAATAATCATGCTAAGGAGTTCAGCGAGCTATCTGCAAAAGCCTGGTTAGTCTACCAGCTGTTCAAGGTAGTTGATATAATTGTATTGTAATATTGTGAAAATTTGTAATGTATGGTGTTCTAATTATCCTGTGCATTCTAATTGAAAACATAAAAATGTTTTCAATTAGAATGCACAGGACTGTAAAGTTATTGTTCCAGGACCTCTGAAGTGGCAGGCGGCCACGAGGTAATTTTTTTTTGTTGTTAAAACACAAGTGTTACTTTTGATAGACTGAAGCGCTTAAAGCCTTTGTGTTTTATGTTTGTCGTTTTCACGGCGTTCAATAAATGCAGCGAAGCGCCTGTCTTGAAGAAGCCGTGCCTGTGTTGTCATTTCGGAGTTACATATGTCCTTCAATGTGCATATTAAACAAATCTGTAGGATCGCTTTCTTCCATTTGCACAATATCCCTAAAATATGAAACATCCTGTCTCAGTGACGCTGAAAAACTTCATTATGTTTATTCACCCCAGCTCTGTTCTCCATGTGTTCCCTCTTTCCTTGTCACCCTTGTGTGTATTTATGGTGTGAGCTGTCATTTGTTCTTCGTCAGCTTGTCTGTTAACATCTGTTAACGTAGCTCTGTTTCCATGGTTCTTCTCATATTCATATTCCACATTTCAGTTGTTATACGTTTAGTTTTCCCACTTCAGGTTTTTCAAGAGAGCGCAGTTGCAGTATTGGTAGTGATGGCCAAATGAAGCTTTCTGAACCATTGAAGCTTGTATTGAAAAACGGTTCATTACATAAAGCTTTCAACACATTACTTTTTGGGGACATCTGATGGCCAAAAATATGAAGAGCAGCTTAAATCTACAACTTACAATAAACTGCTTCATTATAATTGCCCACTTTATAGAGCTGAATTTACAACTCATGTACAGTGGGGCAAAAAAGTATTTAGTCAGCCACCGATTGTGCAAGTTCCCCCACTTAAAATGATGACAGAGGTCAGTAATTTGCACCAGAGGTACACTTCAACTGTGAGAGACAGAATGTGAAAAAAAAATCCATGAATTCACATGGTAGGATTTGTAAAGAATTTATTCGTAAATCAGGGTGGAAAATAAGTATTTGGTCACCTCAAACAAGGAAAATCCCTGGCTCTCACAGACCTGTAACGTCTTCTGTAAGAAGCTTTTCTGTCCCCCACTCGTTACCTGTATGAATGGCACCTGTTTGACCTCATCATCTGTATAAAAGACACCTGTCCACAGCCTCAACCAGTCAGACTCCAAACTCCGCCATGGCCAAGACCAAAGAGCTTTCGAAGGACACCAGGAAAAGAATTGTAGACCTGCACCAGACTGGGAAGAGTGAATCTACAATAGGCAAGCAGCTTGGTGTGAAAAAATCAACTGTGGGAGCAATCATCAGAAAATGGAAGACATACAAGACCACTGATAATCTCCCTCGATCTGGGGCTCCACGCAAGATCTCATCCCGTGGGGTCAAAATGATCATGAGAACGGCGAGCAAAGATCCCAGAACCACACGGGGGGACCTGGTGAATGACCTGCAGAGAGCTGGGACCAAAGTAACAAAGGTCACCATCAGTAACACACTACAACGGCAGGGAATCAAATCCCGCAGTGCCAGACGTGTTCCGCTGCTGAAGCCAGTGCATGTCCAGGCCCGTCTGAAGTTTGCCAGAGAGCACATGGATGATACAGCAGAGGATTGGGAGAATGTCATGTGGTCAGATGAAACCAAAGTAGAACTTTTTGGTATAAACTCAACTCGTCGTGTTTGGAGGAAGAAGAATACTGAGTTGCATCCCAAGAACACCATACCTACTGTGAAGCATGGGGGTGGAAACATCATGCTATGGGGCTGTTTTTCTGCCAAGGGGACAGGACGACTGATCCGTGTTAAGGACAGAATGAATGGGGCCAAGTATCGTGAGATTTTGAGCCAAAACCTCCTTCCATCAGTGAGAACTTTGAAGATGAAACGAGGCTGGGTCTTCCAACATGACAATGATCCAAAACACACCGCCCGGGCAACAAAGGAGTGGCTCCGTAAGAAGCATTTGAAAGTCCTGGAGTGGCCTAGCCAGTCTCCAGACCTCAACCCCATAGAAAATCTGTGGCGGGAGTTGAAAGTCCGTGTTGCTCGGCGACAGCCCCAAAACATCACTGCTCTTGAGAAGATCTGCATGGAGGAATGGGCCAAAATACCAGCTACTGTGTGTGCAAACCTGGTAAAGACCTATAGTAAACGTTTGACCTCTGTTATTGCCAACAAAGGTTATGTTACAAACAGTAGCGGTTTTAGATACGGGCGACACGGGCGGTTGCCCCGGGCGGCATCGTGGTGGGGGGCGGCATCACGGGCAGAAAAAAAAGAAAGAAAAAAAATGCTCGTATTCATGCTGCCCCAACGTCAGCCAGCGCATATTGGGAATGGCAGAGGCACCAATCGGTTTTCTATCGCCCATTTGCTGGGAGTAAGGGCGCCCTCCGTTTGCGAGGTGCGCCTGCTGCTTGCGGCGCAGGGAGGAGAGGGCGGGGCGGCGGGGGATTCTCTGGCTGGCTGGAGCAGCGTCTAATAACCAACTCACAAAATGAAACAAAATAAAAATAAAACAACACACACGAAAACACCAGACATCATGATACAGACTTATAATTTGCACCGATGTTTTTTCGAAATTCTATACACGAAAAGTGAGCGCGAGAGCCCTCAGTGCGCATGCTCGCTGATGAAGTCAAAGTAAACTTTGACTTTATTGTCATCTCCGCTACATACAGTCCAGTATATAGAGAGACGAGACGACGAAGCTTCAGTTACAGCAGTGGAAGTAAACAAACAATATATATAAGAAGAGTAAGAAAATAAATATACACTTTAGGACTCGGTTTAAAGGGATAAATAACAATTTATAATTTACAGTTTGATGATTTAAAATCTCACACACAAGCCGTCGAAAGGGGAGTGGGGCCTGCTGCTTCCAAATAGAGCACATTTCATTTATAATGTTGTAAATCCAAGCCCATCATGTATTGATGATTTGAATACATGATGGGGTTGTGTGAAATCCCAGAAATAAACCCTAGACAAAGTGAATCTGTGAACTAAGGTGTAGGTCTGTTAGATCATGTTGTGGTGATCCTCGAGTTGGGGGATTTGTGTTCATACTGGAGTGCAAAATTAAAACCAATGGAAGATGGACAAGAAAAGTTCAAAGCCATCAGATGCTCAGTTTAGAAAAAAAGAGAAAAGAAGAGGAGGAGAAACGAGCAACAGATCCAGGTAAGCAGATGTGTGATTGGATAATGGCAGGTCATCCTGAACCAATCAGAGTCAGAATACTTTATTAATCTCTAAGGAAATTATGTGCGTTACAGTTGCTCCAAGAAGAAATGGTAAAAATAGCAACAGTAACAGACTAAACTCCAAACAATACATTATGTTACAGATTTTAATATTAATTAGTCATTGTCAGTTGTTGATTTGTCCTGTTCTCATTGTATGAGGAATTATGATGGCTGTTTGGTGACCATGTGCATACTATGCATACTCTCTCTCCCTTCATATGTGTGTGTGTACAACAGCTTTATGTTAATGTACAATCCTTAATATGCTTTTTCTGTGTGTGTGTGTGTGGGGGGGGGGGGGGGGGGGGCAAAAAAATACTTTTTTGCCCCACTGTATATCAGACATGTCACAGTTCTGTGTGATATCAGGCTGATATGGTGCTTTTAACATGTATTATGTGTGTGCGTGTTACACAAATCCTGCCAATGATTCACTTCCTTATAAACCATTAAATCAGGTACAGTGACGTGCCGAATGAAAATTCAGACGTCACTGGTCACGTGACTCTGTTCAGACAAACCAAGCCTCGACACAGTGTTTCGGAAGCAGTGCGTTGTGTTTTTTTACACATGTGCCTGGAACATCAGCTTCAAATGGGCCATCGCTAGCTATTGGGCACATGATCCAGAGCATGGAGGGTAAGCTAACACGTAGCAAGAGGCACCTTGCAAACTGACTCGACAGTGGACGTCTAGGCATGGTTTAAGTTGTATGCGTCACTTACTGTGAGTACACATTAATTCCTGCCTGGAAAGGACAGTCTTGAACCTTTTGTCATTTAGGGAATCAGCTTGTGTAGAAGTGGAGTGTTTATTAATCTGTTCACTATGTGGCTAGTTCATGCTGCTAAGGCTAGCTGTTATGTTACACACTCCTAAGCTGTAAGCTAAAATGAGTTTGGTGTTCTGCGATGTATTGGGTGTATTTACAAATTCTATAAGGCACTGTTTGGTTTGGTGAGTAGTCTAGGAAAGTTGTGCACAAAAATGATAAAATAAAATAATTAAAAAATGATACGAAGACCCCATTTAACGAAAAATTCAAGTTACGAAGGCACTTAACGGCAATATTTCTGCCCTGCAAAATGCCCGCGTAACGATGCCCATACATTAATTAACGTAAATGTAAGTTTTAGTTTTAATGTTTAGAATTAAATTCCTTAATAATATGTACATGTACACATACGTATGTATGCTTTCTTCAGCCCCCACCACCTCCGCCACCTCCTCCTCCTCCAAGAACTTCGTCTTCAGCCAGCATCGCCTCAGTCGACTTACGAAAATTTTGACTTACAAAAGACCCTTTGGAACAAATTAATTTCGTAACTTGGAGCTCCACTGTACAGGAATTTTCATGTATATTTCTGGTTATACTGGAAGAGAGTTAATGAAGCATAATTCATGACTTGAATGTTTATTATAATCAGCACTCTGTATATGTTTTGTTTACAGCCCACACACACACCCACTCCCACACCTACAAGTTCTTGTATGACACACCTGTAAGTAGGGATGGGTACCGGTATCCGGTGCCATGATGGCACCGGTTCTGACATAAACGGTAGTAATCAGACCGAAAAGCAGCGCACATTTCGGTGCTTTATTTCGGTGCTTTTTTTTCCTGAGATGTGATACACTTTGAATTCTAGCCAATCATTTTACGTTTCCGGGGATAGTAGGCGGGTCCAGGTACGTACGTTCTTTTAGAGCAGAGCTACAGATTAAAAATGCCCAAGGCGAAGCGGTCAAAAGTCTTGCTGTACTTCACAGCAAAAGATGCAAACTCAGCAGCCTGCAACAAGTGCTTTAAGGTGATACTGTGGAAAGGAGGTAACACCTGAAATCCGATGAAACACCTGGCGACGCATAGCATTGCCGAAAAATGCGCCGTATTTGATAGCTTGCTGCGAGACCTCACACCGAGCGCATCTACTGCAGGTGTGGTGCCTGTTATCGGACGAAGAGTTAGCAACATCCCCCAAAAAGCTGAAGAGTAGAGTCCTGGCCCCTAGCCCTGCCAGTGTAGCAGAAATGATGAGGATGATGATGGCAGCAGCAGCCGTTCTTCTCTGCGTGAGTAGCTTAATGTTGTTCGTGTATAATTTACGTTGAGTAGGCTAACCACGTTATTACATTAATGCATGTAAGGTGAACTAGCAAACACCATCATAGCTACATGCGGCTGTCTTCTTGTTTGATGGCAGATACTCCCTTCACCCTGGCCAAAAAGGCAAAAATGACCAAATAAAAAGTGGGAAACAGTTAAACATGAGAGGTTTTTGGATAAAGTTTTTGTTTTTTCCATTGTTAAAGCACTGCTTCCAGCCAAGAGTGATACCATATATGCCCTATAGCTGCAGAAAAGGCTAACATTGTTATCTTTTTACAAAAAAAACAGCTGAACATGAGAGGTTTTTGGACCAATTTTGTGTTCTCCATTCTTTAAGCACCGGTTCGAGCACCGTTTAAGCACCGGCACCGTTTCAAAAGTACCGGTTTGGCACCGGTATCAGATAAAACCTAAACGATACCCATCCCTACCTGTAAGCCTGTGGTTGCATTACTTTGCTGTTGTGTTAAAAAATTTCAGTAAAGAAGGAATAACCTTATTTGAGATTCCTGTGGTTCTGACGGACACCCTAAGATGAACGCCACTGCTATTCAACCTGTACAGTGTGTGACTCTTGTATGTTCACGTCAAACAGAATTTCTCAGAAATGTTTAACTTCTGAGCTGGACAGTGTTGGACAGTTTTTTTGTTGAACAGGATGTTTATTGTGACTGTGTTTCTGAGTGTGATTATAATTCCATGAATTTTTGTTTTTACGACTTTCTAAGTTTATTTTTGAGTCTGATAATGAAACCAGTGAGGTTATTGCATCTCAGGACTAGATAATTTTCAAGGTGATTGTTATGAGCTTGTTAAGCATGAGACTGAGTAACAAGTCTATAAAAACAGAGACGGAGTTCTTAGTTCCCTTAGAGACAAGAGACAAGGTGACCTTATCCCCCACGATGAGGTAGCTAATCGCTACCTTATCATCCCAAGGATCGTCCCAAGGATCCCAGGTTCTTATTGTAATGTTATCTTGGGCCTTTTTGCCCCCTGGTAGGGTCTCCCATGGCAAATTGATCCCAGGTGAGGGACCAGACAAAGAGCGATTCAGAAGACCCCTATGAGAAGACCATCAAGGGAAAAGTTTACCCTGCCCGGGATAGGGTTACCAGAGCCCGCTCTGGAGCCAGCCCGGGGAGGGTGCCCGAGGGTGAGCGTCTGGTGGGGGAGCCTTAGTCCATGGGGCCCGAAAAAGGGACATGGGCCCATCTTTCTGCAGGCCCACCGCCCACAGGAGGCAACGTAGGGGTCAGGTGCATTGTGGTCCTGGCGGACCGATCCCCAGCCACAGAGACTGGCAACTGGGACATGGAATGTCACCTCTCTGGTGAGGAAGGAGCCTGAGGCAGCACACCTCCGGGTTGGGGAACGGATCCTGACTGTCGTCTGCACTTATGCGCCGAGTCGAAATTCAGAGTACCCAGCCTTTTTCGAGTCCGTGGGTGGGGTACTGGAGGGTGCTCCGCCTGGGGACTCTGTTGTCCTACTGGGAGACTTCAGTGCTCACGTGGGCAACAACAGTGAGACCTGGAGGGACGTGATTGGGAGGAACGGCATCCGGGATCTGAACCTGAGCTGTGTTTTGTTATTGGACTTCTGTGCAAACCACAGTTTGACCATAACGAACACCATGTTTGAATATAAGCGCATGTGGCACTAGGACACTCTAGGCCACAGGCCAATGATTGATTTTGTAATCGTATCACCAGACCTGAGACCATATGTTTTGGACACTCGGGTAAAGAGAGGGGCTGAGCTGTCAATTGATCATGACCTGGTGGTGAGTTGGATCAGGTGGCGGGGGAGGATGCTGGACACACCTTGCAGCATCTCCATTGCTGCAAGATGGTTGGCGCCTGGCATGGTGGCAACCCCTGAACCAAATGGTGAACACCAGAAGTGAGCTGAAGAAGGAGTCCTATCGGGCTTGGTTAGCCTGTGGGACTTTGGAGGAAGCTGCTAGGTACCGACAGGTGCGGGCAGTGGCTGAAGCAAAAACTTGGGTGGTGGAGATGTTTGGAGAGGCCATGGAAAAAGAATTTCGGATTGCCTTGGAGAGATTCTGGCAAACCGTCAGGCGACTCAGGAGGGGAAAGTGCGCTACCTGCATAGTGTATAGTGGAAGTGGTGCACTGTTGACTTCGACTGAGAAAATTGTTGGGCATTGGAAGGAATACTTTGAGGACCTCCTTAATTCCACTGGCAAGTCATCCGTGGAGGAAGCGGAGTCTGGGAACGAAGAAGATGACCCACTGGGGGCGAGGTCACTGAGGGAGTTAAACAACTCCTTGATGGCAGACCCCTACGGTGGATGAGGTCCGCCCTGAGTTCCTGAAGGCTCTTAATGTTGTAGGGCTGTCCTGGTTGACACGCCTCTACAATGTTGCGTGGATATCAGGGGAGGTACCTCTTGGTGATTCCCATCTTTAAGAAAGGGGAGAAAGGGGACCAGAGTGTGTGTTTCAACTATAAGGGAATCACACTCCTGAGCCTCCCTGGGAAAGTCTATGCCAGGATCCTGGCATAGTCCGTCCGTTGGCCTCAGGTACAGGAGGAACAATGCGGTTTTCGTCCTGGCCATGGAACACTGGACCAGCTCTTTATCATCTCAGGGATACTTGAGGGTGCATGGGAGTTTGCCCAACCAGTCTACATGTGTTTGTGGACTTGGCATTTGACTGTGTCCCTTGGAGTGTCCTGTAGGGGGTGCTCCAGGAGTATGGGGTGTTTGGCCTATTGCTACGGGCCATTCACTTGTTATACAACCATTGCAAGAGCTTGATCCGCATAGCCGGCAATAAGTCGGACTTGTTCCTGGTGGGTGATGGGCTCTGCCAGGGCTGCCCTTTGTCCCCGATTCTGTTCGTAATTTTTATGGACAGAATTTGTAGGCATAGCCAAGTGGCGAAAGGCTTTCACTTGGGCGGCCTTAGAATCTTTTCTCTACTTTTCACAGATGATGTGGTTCTGTTGGCTTCATCGGGCGATGGCCTCAAGCTCGCACTGGAACAGTTTTGCAACTGATTGTGAATGAAGCCATGGTTCTCGGAAAAGGGGGATTGCCCACTTGGGGTCAGGGACGAGTTCATGCTCCAAGTGGAAGAGTTTAAGTATCTTGGTTGATCTACGTCCCTACCCTCACCTATGGTCACAAGCTGTGGCTAGTGTTATGGCCCTGGGCCTTGGAGGGAGTGAGACTGCCTTTTTTTTCATGCAAATCCAAGTGTGCTATGACTCGTGGGTGATTGGTTTCTGGGAGACCCATGTCAGCCCTCTTTTATGCAGAATGAAGTGTGCCAGACCACGCGGACGATTGCTGGAGATCCCATGACACTCCAAGAGAAAATGGCTGTTTGTGTGCACCTGTGGGTATAAAAGGCTGAAGATCCTTCAAACTACGGGGACTGCTGCTCAGAAGTGAACATGCAGTGTCCTCCTCGTCTGCCTCGCATTTCAACTTTGTTTGCCAAAACTGTTCGCTGTGTTGCACTTTGTCTGTTAAACCTGGTATCAATGTTCCCTCTAAGCTGATACCAATTGCACACTGCTGGCACGGTCTCTGCACACAGAAAATCTGCATTGCACACAAAAAAAGAATCTCACCCGAATTGAAATTAAAATTAATACTTTAACAATTCTGTTTTGCAGTGTTAGTCAGTAATTGACTGGCTGCTCCTGTATGGGATTAGAATGGTGCCACCTTATCCCATAGTCCAGCCAATGATGCAATTCACACCCGTATAAATGCAGCTAATCAACGTCGTTGATTGGCTATGACAGCGTCCTTATGTGCCGACACCAGTGTTTTAGCGAGCAAAGCGGCGTGGCTGATGTGGAGTGAAGCCACGTTAACGACAACATGTACAACCATTGGAGATGTGAGCAGGACAGACGGAACAATTGACGGAAAAAGTGTGGACTTTATACCAGTTTTTAAATTGTGTTGATAGGCCACGTAAAACCAGAGTTGTGATAAAAATGTTTTTTTTTTCTTGAATACTATTGTTGTTTATATTTACTGCCGGAAGAAGCGGTAACAATGGTGTTTTATGAGGAAAACGCTCGAAAGCTTGTGAGCAAAAACAAAACTGAAAAAAAACCAGCCTTTCCTATTGGTCGAAAAATGTACAATGTTGACCAATGATATGGCAACATGGCATTTAGTTGTTTAGGAAGGGGGGAAGTTTTAGGAGTGATGGCGGTATTTTGAGATGTGGGAGATTTGCGACGTTTAGCGCAACACGCCTTGGTGTTCCCCCGGACAAGCTGGAGGAGGTGGCTGGGGAGAGGCAGGTTTGGGCTTCTCTGCTTGGGCTGCTGCCCCCGCGACCCAGCCCTGGATAAGTAGAAGAAGATGGATGGATGAAATTTTTGTGTTTGCAACTGTCTAAGTTTATTTTTGAGTCTGATAATGAAACCAGTGAGGTTATTGCATCTCGGGACTAGATAATGTTCAAGGTGATTGTTATGAGCCTGTGAAGCATGAGACTGAGTCACAAGTCTATAAAAACAAAGTGTCCAGCTGAACTGAACACTTCTGAGACTGTTTTTTTGGAGTGTAGCCAGCTTTTCTCTAAGATTAGCGTCTCTTCTGTTGTGGAACATCATCTAGTGACTAAGCATTTTGCTCCTTGTGTAGATACTGTTGTTTCTCAGCCCAGGTCCATTTGCATATCGTCAGCTGGTCTAACCAAATCTGTAGCTACTTCCTGTTGCCCTGTTCCCAGGGTGGCTGTGATCCAGCCTTTCCCTGCACCCATTCCAGTTACCCAGGTGAGGGTGGATAGGACCCAGCCGGTCCCGGCTGCTATTCCTGCTCCTCCCAGTGCAGCTCGGTTCCTGCCTACCCCTGCAACCGTACCAGTGCCTCGAGTGAGGGTGGCTGGGACTCAACTGGTCTGGGATTGGGAACAGGGACTCGCACTTGTACCTGTTCCTCAGGTGGGGACAACGGGCACCCAGTCGTCACCTGTGCCAGTAACAACATACAAGGAAGGGGGCAAACACTTTTTCACACCACTGTATCTTTACAAACTCAACCTTCCATCCTTCATGAAGGTGTTTGCATTGTTTTAAAAGAACTTGTCATCCAATTATCACACTTTTTTAACTTTTTAGGACTTTTCCTTGAAGTGAACAGTTTGATGTTAAGAATGCAAATGCCTGAAGTTCCTAATCTTTGCACATTGTTGTCTATGAATTACTTTGTCAGCTATAAATGTATTGAAGAGCAAAAGCAGTCAGCTCCATAGTTAGTTCATGGACATCCATGTTCATTTCCAAAAGTTGATTCTGTTCATCTGGACGTAGCGTTTCCAGTGGGAGAAACGTTTCGTCACTCATCCAAGTGACTTCTTCAGTCTCAACTGACTGCAGGTTTCCCCACTCTTATAATGACTGAAACCAGCCCACTGAAGGAACAATGGGCTGGGAGGTCTGTCACAGCATTGTAATATGGTGGAAGATGGACCCTTAGGCCCCCTCCTCGATTCAGAGATGGTCTTTCCCTTTTCACATAAATGGCCTCCTTGACTCCACGCTCAAACCAGCGTTCCTTCCTGTCCAGGATGTGTACATCCTCATCCTTGAAAGAGTGTCCACTGGCCTGTAGGTGTAAAGAGACTGCGGAGTCCTGGCCTGACGAGGTAGCTCTTCTGTTTTGTGCTATCCGCTTCGCCAGAGGTTGTTTGGTTTCCCCGATGTATAAATCCTGGCAATCCTCCTGGCACGTAACAGCGTACACTATGTTACTCTGTTTGTACCGGAGGACCAGATCCTTGGGGTGGACCAATTTTTTGGCGCAGCGCGTTTTGGGTTTTAAAACCACAGAGACACGGTGTTTAGAAAAAATGCGTCTCACTGTTCCGATACTCCTGACATGTACGGGATCACTACAGGTTTTCACTTAGGCAGCGGTTGTCCTTCTCTCCTGGATCGGCTGGAGCTTTCTTTTGGTGCCTTCGCAGCTTTGACAAAAGTCAAAGCAGTAGTTCTTCTGCTTCCCTGGCCGCTGTGTCTGTGGGGATGGTGTTTACTCTGTGTTGTAGTGTCCTGATGACACCCAGTTTATGCTTCAGTGGATTATGAGAGTCAAACCTTAAATACTGATCTGTATGCGTAGGTTTACGGTACACGTCAGCTTTTAGATGTCCCCCATTACTGATGGAAATCTCACAGTCTAAGAAGGCTAACCTGCCACTTTTTATATCCTCCCTGGTGAATTTGATGTGTTGGTCCACCGAGTTAATGTGATCCGTGAAATGTGGTACGTCCTGAGATTTGATTTTCACCCAGGTGTCATCCACATATCTGAACCAATGACTTGGTGGTGTTTGAGGGTAGGATAGCAAAGCCCTCTTTTCCACTTCTTCCATGTACAAATTGGCCACGATGGGTGAAACTGGGGAGCCCATGGCACACCCATGTTTCTGCCTGTAGAACTGACCCTTGTATGTGAAATAGGTGGAATGAAGACACAGCTCCAAAAGCAAACATGCTTGGTCGATGCTGAGCATGGTCCTGTTGCTGAGGCTGGGATCATCCTGTAATCTCTTACGAACTACCTCAAACGCTTCTGTGACTGGGATGCAAGTGAAGAGAGATGTAACATCGTCTGAGACCATGGTTTCATTTGCCTCCATAATGACATCTCTCACCTTCTCCACAAAGTCCAAAGTGTTCTGGATGTGATGTTCAGAGCTGCCTACCAGCGGATTGAGGATCGAAGCCAGAAACATAGAGATGTTATAGGTGACCGAGTTGATCTTTGGTAAACCACACATACTTGGTGTAGATTCACCTGGTTATAGCCTGTGGTATGAGGTCCGGTCAATAGCATTGTGTAAAATGCACTTCACACACAGTTTGATATAGGGAGATGTCACGTATATTTCTGACTTTGCTTTTTGTGATAGTTCACAGTCTGGTCAGCTCCGGTCTTGGCTGTTCCAAGCTTCCCTCCTCTCGTCTCCCGTCTCACTAAAAAAGGGGGAAAGACTGTCGTCAGACCAAACGCCACCATCTGTGTTCTCACCTGCCTCCCCAGCACCACCTCGTTGAGCTCACTGCACCATTCCTCCCCTGCAGCTGACCCAGGGACCACACTTCCGCCACACATTGTCTTGTTCTAACTGCTTCAGACAGTCCATCACCCTCTTCCTGTAGCCACTTCCTGGGTCTCGTTTCAGGGCTCATAAGTATTTTCATCACTGAGTAGTGACAAAATTTCCTCATGATAGTCTTTCTGGTTTAGCAAAACTGTGCACCTACCCTTGTCTGCCGGAAGGATGATAGTGTTGTTGTCATTACTAAGTGATGTGAGTGCCTTCCTCTCCCCCATGGTGATTTTGGATGCTGCGGGCTTTGCATTGCTGAGACAGGCCGAAACTTTCGTCCGTAGTTGCTCGGCTTCGACTTCTGCAATATTGTTGTTTCGAATTGCTGTTTCTGTGGCTGTGATCAGTGCCACTAGGGGGATTTGTCTCGGCGTGACAGCATAATTCAACCCTTTAGCAAGGATGTTTTTCTCTGTTTGGGTGAGCTGTCTGCCAGACAAATTCTTCACCCACTTGTCCACATCCTCGGAGTCGCATCCTTCTCTCTTCTGGCCGCTGAGGACAGTCTCCGTATTTTTGCTGTGGTTTCCGACGTAAAAAAAAGTAAGTCAGACTTCTTGTGCTGTGCTAGACGAGCCTAATTTGGAGATTTACTTACCTGGATGATTGAGCATGCATCAAGACATCCGTGTACATTGTTTTCTGGTCTGTCAGTCATGGTCTATAAAAAGACCCATTACTACCAGAAAAATATTCTCAGATTGTTTGCTAGTTAAAATATGGCGGGACAGTTCATTTCACATATAATTCGTACACCCCTTTGAGCTGATATTAATGACACATGTCATAATTACTGCGAATACTGTCTTTGGGCTTTTAAAACTGGTTAGTACAAATTTGACTGTTTAGTTTTGTTATAACACACTGCAGACTGCAGACCAGCATAGCTGCATTAATTTCAAACAATCATTTTACAGTCTGTCCCATATCCTTTATGGTATCAGTGGGTCCTTTTTCCAGATGAAAGAGGCATTAATGATGATCGTGATCGTTCACCTTGTAATCGGAAGGTTGCCAGTTCGAGCCCCGGCTTGGACAGTCTCGGTCGTTGTGTCCTTGGGCAAGACACTTCACCCATTACCTACTGGTGGTGGTTAGAGGACCCGGTGGCGCCAGTGTCCGGCAGCCTCGCCTCTGTCAGTGCGTGGGTGGCTGTGGCTACAATGTAGCTGCCATCACCAGTGTGTGAATGTGTGTGTGAATGGGTGGATGACTGGATATGTAAAGATATGTAAAGCGCTTTGGGGTCCTTAGGGACTAGAAAAGCGCTATATAAATACAGGCCATTTACCATTTAATGATGGCAGTCACACTGGCCATTTGAGCTAATAGTATTGGGACAAGTTGAAGAGAAATGTGAGCATCAGAGAGACCAGCTACTGTAGCTGTTACAGATGCCAACTGTGCAAGGGATTCTTCAAGACTTGGTATGTAATGAGAAATGTGTAATTCCATTCTGGATTTAAGAGGAAGCCTATGATGATGATGATGATGAACCCAGTATAGAAGAAATATGCTCTCTCTCTAGTCCCTGGCTGTACTCTTGCTCCACCATTTTAGATCAACTAAAGGCTTTTGTCACTTTTTTCACATGAGACCATGTAGGTTTGGATTTTAATAATAAACATCTTTATTGAGAAACTGCATTTTATGTTTACTTGTGTTATCTTTGTCTAATATTTAAATTTGCTTGATCTGAAACATTTAAGTGTGACATACAAAACATACAAAAAATAGGCAATCAGCAAGGGGGCAAACTCTTTTTCATACCGCTCGACCTACTAAATCTACACAGGGCTTGGGATTTTTTCCGTTCGTCAGGATAAACAATGACAAACTGGAAGGACTAAGACAATATGCAATAAAGGCAAAAAAATGCAATAAAGCTCAAATATCATACTGAGAGAAGACACTCCAAAATCACTAATCACTCAGTTTTTATTTCTGAAAAAAATATTATATCATTGATGTCATGTGTAACCTCAGTAGCTCAACACAGAGAAAGCTAATGGGAAGGTTTGGTTATGGGAGGAAGTACAAAGAGAGGAGGTGATTAGCTGGGCTTACACAGCATATCAGCCTCCTCTGCTTAACTCAAACTGACCTCATTAAATTTTTTTCAATCAGGCCTCTCAGTCTTCTGTTCTCATTCATTCAACCACAATGATACTTACAACTTCTTCTTTGTCTTATTTCACTCTTATTTACTACAAACATTATCGTGCTTCAGCTGTCATATTGTTCTCTTGCTTAAAGGACAGCATCAGGAAACTACAGCACAAAACTTTTAAAATGTAGACTAGTGACAACTCCAATCATCTGAACTGTCAGCACTGAAGTGATATCATCCGATTTTAAAAGGCTATTTGCTTAACATTAGGTTTCAGGAATTTTTAAAGAAAACACCTGTCCTGGTCATTGTATCCCGACATTTTCGCTTTGTTTGAGCTTTCTGCCTAATTCTCTAAGCCATGCTGACTAGTAATATATTAGTGATATAACACGTCATACATGTGCTGCAGTCCTAAACTTGTCTAGACATTATTCGGTAGAGGCTCTTCCATTTAAGCAGTCTCTAAAATTTGAAATGTCCCAGTGATGCTAAAACACTAGTTCATGCATTTATTACTTCTAGGCTGGACTACTGTAATTCATTATTATCAGGAAGTCCTAAAAACTCCCTGAAAAGCCTTCAGTTAATCCAAAATGCTGCAGCAAGAGTCCTGACAGGGACTAGAAAGAGAGAGCAGATTTCTCCTGTTTTGGCTTCCTGTTAAATACAGAATTCAAAATCCTGCTCCTCACATACAAGGTCTTAAATAATCAGGCCCCATCTTATCTTAATGACCTTGTAGTACCATATCACCCTATTAGAGCACTTCGCTCTCGCTCTGCAGGCCTACTTGTTGTTCCTAGAGTATTTAAAAGTAGAATGGGAGGCAGAGCCTTCAGTTTTCAGGCCCCTCGTCTGTGGAACCAGCTTCCAGTTTGGATTCAGGAGACAGACACTATCTCTACTTTTAAGATTAGGCTTAAAACTTTCCTTTTTGCTAAAGCATATAGTTAGGGCTGGACCAGGTGACCCTGAATCCTCCCTTAGTTATGCTGCAATAGACGTAGGCTGTCTGGGATTCCCATGATGCATTGAGTTTTTCCTTTCCAGTCACCTTTCTCACTCACTATGTGTTAACAGACCTCTCTGCATTGAATCATATCTGTTATTAACCTCTGTCTCTCTTCCACAGCATGTCTTTATCCTGTCTTCCTTCTCTCACCCCAACCAATCACAGCAGATGGCCCCGCCCCTCCCTGAGCCTGGTTCTGTTGGAGATTTCTTCCTGTTAAAAGGGAGTTTTTCCTTCCCACTGTTGCCAAAGTGCTTGTTCATAGGGGGTCATATGATTGTTCGGTCTTTCTCGGTGTGTATTACTGTAAGGTCATGGTTCATTTGACCCAGCATTTCGAGTATATGGTGTTCTTCTCCTTTGTGTTGTAATGTTAGTTTTTTATTATGTAGTTTAGTTAGTCGTAGTTTTTCCTTCTAAGTCAAGTATACTCCCGGTTAAGATTATCAATGAACACAGAGCACGAGATGAACAGGTCCAGAAAAATAAAATCATTAAGGAACTAAACTGTCTAATTAGTTATCTTGGTGTTTTTTTATTTTGTGGTTACAGATGTATGTGTTAGGTTCTATTGTTTTTTGTTTTTTACTCATTCTAAATAATGTTTTTATTAATCCATGTATGTATTTATCATTTTGTGGTGGTGTGGAAGAGTGCAATGGGTCTGTGTGGTCTAAACCCCTCTCTCCAAAGCAAACTTCTCCCAAGGGAGACAAACAGAGAGACTATGGCTGTATCCCAATTCAGGCTCTGCAGCCTTAAAGTACGCAGCCTCAACGATCCTCAAGGGCCGCGTACTCAAAGACCGCTAAGGCCGGAAGTGCGAGGCTTGTGAAATGGGACGGTCTAGCCTCCGTCGCGCTGCCCAGGTTGCCTAGCAACCATGATACTAACAGCTGGAAACGTTTCATACAGCTTTGTTTGACAGAAATGAAGGAGAAAATCTTTTGTTCATTTGTTTGTTTCTACATGAGCTTTGATCATTCTCTGATTAAGCTCAGCTATTGAACGGCGTATATTTTAAAGTAAAGGCTTTAAAACCAAGTTAGTACAAACGTCACTAATGTCACATGACTTTGCCGACATGTGGCCAACAGGAATGTTTTAATGTTCTTCGTTATTAAACATTTGCACATAAATAAGTGACATAATATTCAGTACTTACTTAAAGTTTACTCTTCGGGCGCCCCTCATCTGCCGTTTTTTTTCGGCAAAATTATCCACACCCACCGCCGCGCTATGCATTCTGGGATATGTTGGGCCACGAAGTCTACACCGCCACGTCCTTAAAATTCAGGGAAATGAAGGACGCATTTGATTGGGACAGCCTTCGTCGCGTCGCTGTGATGTAATCGGCCTTAAAATGCAGCCTTTAAGGCTGCAGACCCTGAATTGGGATACAACCTACGACTTTTGGGTCCTCCTCTTTTTTCCACACGATCTGCCATTGCATATCATGACACTACCTTACAATATAAAATGCCTTGAGGTGACTGTTGTTGTGATCTGGCGGTGTATAAATAAAATTGAATGGAAAAGAGCCCATGTAAGTGTCATGGTTCTGGGCCATGTTGGCCCAGTATTCTTAGTTTTCCTGTGTTTTGTATTTTGTTCTTTATTTATGCCTTGGTTCCTAGGTTGTTTAGTTAAGATGTTCCTTATTTGGTTACCCCCTGTGTGCCCCTCTGTGTATCCTTGAGCCCTCGTTTTCCCTCCTTGTGTTTTATTCCATGTTTTCCCCAGCCGGTTATGTCCGTGCTCTCTCTCCTCCTGTCTGAACTTCTGTGTACTTCCTGTTTTACTTTGACAGTCTCTCGTCAGTATGCGTCATGTTGTGTTCACTCCTGCCCTGTCTTGTTACGATTATCTGTGTCAGCTGTGTTCCCCGTGTGCTCCCACTTCCCTCGTTTGTGCATTTATGTCCACGTCTCCCTCAGTTCAGTGTCGCGTTCTCCCTCATGCTGTGTGTGATTCTCCTTGTGTTTCCTGGTGAGCTTTATATTTAGTTTTTCCCAGTTTAGTTTTGTTTTACTCGTGATCTGTGCATTGTGTGTGCATTCTGAGTTTATTCCCCGTGTCCCCGTGAGTTTGCGTTTGGGTCCTCTCCTGCCTGCCACACAGCCTAATCATGACAGTAAGAACGCATGCGTGAGAATTCAATATTACAACAAAAAAGCCCCTAGAGTATATGAGTTCAAAGGCTAGAGTAACTTTTATCGTAACCGCCCCAGCCATGTGGAAGTGATGCTGATCATCCACTGTACAGAATTTAGAGAAATGCATTCAAATGTACTTACACACTTTTGCATGTCTGTGTTTGTGTCCATGCATCCTCTCTGGTAACTATGGGAAATCCCAGAGCAGATTCAAATGTAGGTTAACTCCAGTTAAACATAAAAATGAAACACACATGAACACTTTTACAGTGTCATCCTTATGGGATTTCTGGTTCATTGTTTCATTGCTGCAGTTCATAAAAAACTGCAGTTGTGCACATAACTATATCTCAAAGCATTTGCGTGTGTGTGTGTGTGTGTGTGTGTGTGTGTGTGTGTGTGTGTGTTAGACTGCACTATGGCTTATTGGACTGTGGGTTCTTGTTTTCAGTGGACTGCCTCTGAAAACAGACCAGGACAGTGACTAAACCAGAGCACATGATGGAAACAGCTCCTTAACTGAGCAATTTTAACAATTTGGAGTTTTTAATTTTCATTTTTAATGGAGTTTTATCTTTTTATTTGTTAAATTATACACAACGTTGTTTAATAACAGTGGTAATAAAAAGTTCTTTTCCCTGACTGATCCCTGTTAAACCAATAGCCTACATTGTTTCTAGAGGAAGTGTGTGTGTGTGTGTGTGCGTGTTTGTGTGTGTGTGTGTGTGTGTGCGTTTGTGTGTGTGTGTGTGTGTGTTTGTGTTTTTGTGTGTGTGTGTATGTGTGTGTGTGTGTGTGTGTTTGTGTGTGTGTGTGCGTGTTTGTGTGTGTGTGTGCGTGTTTGTGTTTTTGTGTGTGTGTGTTTGTGTGTGCTTGTGTGTGTGTGTGTTTGTGTGTGTGTGTGTTTGTGTGTGTGTGTGTGTTTGTGTGTGTGTGTGTGTGTGTGTTTGTATTTGAGTGTGTGTTTGTGTTTGTGTGTTTGTGTGTGTGTGTGTTTGTTTGTGCTTGTGTGTGTGTGTTTTTGTGTGTTTGTCTGTGTGTGTGTGTTTTTGTGTGTTTGTGTTTGTGTGTTTTTGTGTGTTTGTTTGTGTGTGTGTGTGTGTGTTTTTGTGTGTTTGTGTGTTTTTGTGTGTGTGTGTGTGTGTGTGTCTTAGTTTATTAACTATACCCCCTCTACACAAGCATTATCTACACCAGCTCTTGGACTGATTAATGTGGAAGTGCCTCTGAAACCTAATTTAGCTGGAATTGTCATGTTCAGAATAACACGGTTGTGGTGAAAGTTCGTCCTACAACTCCACAGAAAGTTATGTGAAAATGGAGGTCAGATAACTGTCATGTCTGCAGAGAAGACAGAGGAGCTGATTCATTTTGCTCAAACTTTTATCATACATCTGAACAGTATTCCCATATGAAAGCAGTGTGGCTATTTCTCATAATGTACCAGCCAAGCAATTAGCACGTAAGCAAAAAGAAACACGCGATGATTAAAGGATGGAGAAAAAAGAAAAGTGAGAAGGTCTAAAACAACAGGGTGTAAGTCCATGAAATGTTATTTTACTTTCATATATCCTAACATATTCATGTGTGCCCAACCAGATGCACATTTGTGGTATTTAGTGCACTCTGAACAACTGAACAACTCATCCCTGGCAATTGTTGTTGTTGCAGTCTCTCACCCTCATTTTGAACCATGTTTTATGACAAATGCTCATACACCTGGGGAACCAACCTGGCCTTCACCCTGTCTGCTCCAGCATAATACCCACTCTGATTATAATAAAATAAAATAAATAAACAAAACAAAGATTAACAAGAGGAACCTACAGATGCTCCTCTTGACAAAGTGAATGTGCACAACAGAGCATTCAGATCATGATTCTGCTTGATAAAACTGCCAGGCAGGACAGGTTTACACAAAAGAAAAACATGATCGGCCCAGTAGAGGTAGCTCATCTAAAGCCCATACTCCACAAAATGTATCTCCCCTTCATAAGGCTTTTCAACCGATGAGTGTTTATTTTATGGAACCAAACACAAAATGAAACAAAAACCTAAGTAATCAACCAACAGTTGACGCTTGGAGTTTATTTCCAGGATCGTCATAACAAGTGTAGACAATGATTGTTAGGTGCACTGCATCTGTAGAAATGTACAGTGGAACCCCGGCTTATGAAGACCCCACTTAACGGCAATATTTCTGCCCGTGGTGCGACCAAATGTCCGTGTAACGAAATCCGCTGGCTGAGCCCACAATGCCCACGATGCCTTCCGAATCACGT
>NC_140456.1:33006098-33086098 GCF_963576455.1 Neolamprologus multifasciatus | reverse complement strand
ATAAATTTATAACGTTGCGACGAATGCTGGCCCTCTGTGATTTTGTTTGCCTGGGTCCCCAACAGACTCGAGAGCTGCCACTGACTATGATTCAGATTGTAATAGAGTTTTATTTGTGTAAATGAGAAAAATACACATCCAGCAGATTATAGCAAAAGTTTATAGAATGAAAATTCTGTATTATGCAAATATATGAATCAATTACTCCCCATTAAATGTTATTTCCTCTCAGACAGAGTGGGTTATCTGCTTGCAAAGGAAATAGGAAAGCAGTGAGAGAGGGAGACATGCTTAATGCAGAACTTTGACAATATTTTTGTTCTTTAAAAGGCTGAATTTTTCATATTAGCATTTTGGGGACTGCTTGGATGTGAGCAAACACAGGCAATTTAAAAGCTCAAGCACCAATTAGGGAATAAGCTTGTTGTGCGAGCTGCCTTTGATGGAATACAACCCATTTTATGAGCCATGGGAAGATGGGAAAAGTGTGCACACAAGCTCGGGGACCAGCACACATGCAAAACAAGAAGGAAGAACATTTTCTGATTGTCTAATATGAATAATTTCCCCCCCTTAGTGTTTACTTTTTGTTTCACCAATCCCATTCCATTAAAATAGTCTTTTACAAAAACATCTCAACTTTCAGTTAACAGAACGAAAAGCAGTCAAATACGAAAGCAGAATTAGACTGATTGTGTTTGAATGCGCTTATGCAAATAGACTTCTGTGTGTGTGCACCTGAGTCGAAATACAAAGAGATAAGAATGAAAGTGCAACAGTAACAAACCAGTGGTGGCTTTGTTATGGATGCAATTCTCATCTAGTTGATAACATTGTCCCACACATCTGTGAAATATATACAGTGCACACTTCATTTTGTCCGAAACCATCTGAATTGTTGAGATTTAAGGAGGAAAAAAACACAGACAGGACTGCAGCGTCCTGTGGAAAACAAAAGACACACCTTGATTCACTAATATTTGAAGTCATATGTTATGGTTATACCTCTCTGACCTGTCTACCCCATGTGATGCTGTGTAATGTATTGTTGTGGCCATTTTTGTTGAATGTTTATAAAACGCAATTTGTATTCATTTTTGTTTTTTCTTTAAAGTTGTAAGAATATGCTGACCTAGTTTTGTTATGTAACTTTGTAATTCATTTTATTGGAAAAGGTTTTGGACAGTGATTGGTTTATTGGCTTATGGACCCTCCCATTAATCACGGGATTAAGAGCACCCTGGAGGGGTGTGGTCAGGATGGTTTTTTATTTGCCAAATGTCTGATGGGAAGACGGGAGGGTTAGAAAATGATTTTTTGACCACTTTTGAAGTTGTTAAAGCAAATTGAGTTAACTTTTGTTTAATTTTAAGTTATTTTTAAGTTATTTGGTTGATTTTTGTTTATAATTTTCCACGAAATAAACGACATATGATTTTTAAACAATGGAGTCAGAAGTGCGTTCCAAAAACAAACCTCCCGTTGCCACCCACGGCCTTTTCTTGGACTTTTTTGGTGTTTGGAACATAAAAGGCCGTGACATGTATGTATGGTTGGAAGGGTAAGACGGTGTTGGCAAAGGTCGGCAGCCTTAACCCAATTTCCTTCGGGGTCGACCTTCAGGATCGATAAAGTTTTATTGAATTGAATTGAACTGAATGTTTCTTAATGACGTCATTGTGGAGGAGTTTGAATGCACTCTTTACAAAGATGCTTCAGTTCAATCAGGTTCAGGTCTGGACTTTAACTGGAGCATTGCAACAGTTTTTTTCAGGCATCCTGCTGGAGATTTGCAGGTGTGCTTGGGATCATTGTGCTGTTGCATGACCCAGTTTCAGCTAAGCTTTAACTGTTAGACAGATGGCCTCACATTTCACTCTAGAATATTTCTTTACACAAACGGTCAACTCAGTGACTGCAAGCTGCCAGGTCCTGTGACTAAAAGTCACGTTTATCACCTCTCCAACACCATGCTGACAGTTGGTGTGAGGTATTTGTGATCATATGCTGTGTTTGGTTTTCTCCATATGTGGTGCTATGAACTATAGCCAAGTCTGAGATGTAATTTTGGGGCTTTTTGAGGTTTCTCTCAGTATTACACAGTCTGACCTTTGAGTAACAGTCAACATACGGAAAAACATCAAAAGATTCAACGATTCAAGAAAATCTTTCTTGTCTTATTGCAAGTTTTCGTCTTTGATCTTGAACAACAAGGTGCTGCTGGTGAGACGGGAAAACAGACCATGGCCCTTTAACTATGAGACCAAACTGTATACATGTGAAGAAAAACATCAAAATTGTAATAAGCGTCAAACAGAAGCAGTGAGACCAACAGCCTACAAATACATGCTATGCAAGTCTAAAGACAAATGTTTTATCTCTACTTTCAGATCAGGTCGTTCCATGTTCAGCATGCAGCTCTGTTACTTAGATCTGTCGAGGTCTGGTTGTACGTTTGTGAATCTTCGATGTTTACGTCAGTGGCAATGCTAACATGCAGCTCTGATTCCTCGTAACTGGGTCAATGAGGTAAATCTTACTAATCAGAGGCTCGTGTAGGTAAACGAGGTCTGATTTAGGACTGAGTCGGAGGAATACAAAATCAAACTTTGAATGTTCACATATGCCGGCTCCTGACAGACATGTCTGCATGGTGTGCGTGCATGAATAAAAAATAAAGGCATCCTGTTCCCCTGACTAATCAAAGGCAATATAGAAGATCAGGCTTGTGTTTGTACTGGACAAGTACGAAGTAGAAGTAAATCAATACAAAAATAGAGTGATAAAGGGAAACGAATGGAGGCCGTACTTTGAGGAAAAATCAAACATCGCATGTTTACGTATGTGAATAATAGCACGGACATCAATGTCCTTGCGCTCCTAAGCTGCCAAACTTTAATCCATCCCCGTCAAACGGCCTTACTAATCAGCTCCCATCACTCTATCTTCACTTGCCACCTCCTGGCAGACGGATATTAAATGTGGCAGTTAAATTAGGGCAGGCGGGTGGCTTTTAGGGCAAAGAAAATTGGCAATGATTAGTTCCGTTTAGTTTTGGTTCACTTCAGAAGTGTTCACTGTCAGCTGAGACCAAGGGGGATATTAAAATGGATTAGCAGCCTGGCCCGAAGACACCTGACGGACAAGATAAACAGCGTATTATCACCCCAAGACCTTTCTACATCGTTACAGATTTCATAAGAAATGAAAATATAGAACAGATATAGTAAGTGCAGTACATATAGTATGTGCTTGAAGAATTGTATTTTATGGTTTTTCAAAGAATTCTGTAGAAAAATTCAAGTTTACCATAAAAACAACACAGAATAATAACGTAGAGTCTATCGGCAGCTCCAGAGGTTTCCCCTTGGTGAGGGGAAGCTCAGCTGCTATACCAGGAGGTGGACTCAATGTTAGGCCACAGATGATGACTCAGCTGGTAAATAGGGCGTACTATTTACTGTAACCTGCTTCAGCCTGCCCACTGTCGCTCCTTCTCTCACCCCAACCGGTCGCAGCAGATGGCCCCGCCCCTCCCTGAGCCTGGTTCTGCCGGAGGTTTCTTCCTGTTAAAAGGGAGTTTTTCCTTCCCACTGTCGCCAAAGTGCTGCTCATAGGGGGTCATATGATTGTTGGGTTTTTCTCTGTATCTATGAAGCGCCTTGAGGCGACTTTTGTTGTGATTTGGCGCTTTATAAATAAAATTGAATTGAATTGAATTGCACATCTACAAGCTGCTTTGCAACCCACCTCCTCCCCAGCTCCTCCACGTAGACCAGCGGTCCCCAACCTTTTTTGCGCCACGGACCGGTTTATGCCCGACAATATTTTCACGGACCGGCCTTTAAGGTGTCGCGGATAAATACAACAAAATAAAACTAGTACCGGTACCGAAAAAAGAAGATTTATTCATAACACACGTGAAAAGACCCAGGAAAACCCAGTAAACGATAAAAACGATAACAAAATAACGCTGAAAACCGATAAAAACCCTGAAAACTATACATTTCACACCTGAGCCTCAACTCTCGCGGCCCGGTACCAAACGACTCACGGACCGGTACCGGTCTGAGGCCCGGGGGTTGGGGACCGCTGATGTAGACGACTGAAGAAGCTTCAGAATATATATATATATTAGCCATGCTGCCTAAAATTACTGGAGGAAGTATTAATCACTCTTTTTTAAAAATTTTAAAGCTAACAGCTTTAAGAACATGTCAGATATGAAGTTAGCAGTTGAACTTGTTAGCAGCTGAAGATCAGCCTCTGGCTGCTGGGCTGGGGTGGCACACTGTGGGTTCTTTGCGGGCTTTTTGCTAGCATGCTACACACCTGCAAAGGGTCAGTGTTACGTTATGCTGTTGTTTTTATCGTAGAAGTAGTTTACACTTTATCGTTGCATTATTTTCATTTTTTGTAATAAAATAAAAGGAATGTCCATCCAATCCACAAAAGTTGCAGACTGCTCCAACATTTTCCTTCTCCCTCCACATGAACAATATCACCAAGTGTGTTAATAGAAAAAGGCGTTTCATGCTTTTCTCTTTCTGTCCACCCATCGTGCAGATAACTGAACAACCTCAGTAACATAGCGAACAACGTAATTCTAACTATAATGTAATAAATCTATTTATTGATCTAATTTGTTACATTACTTAAAAATGTAACGTGATTAAAGTAACATGTTATTTTGGGATGCATTAAACCCAACACTGTGGCTAGTAAGGAAAAAGTAGCCCTTTTCCTTTATACTGCAGATGATTTACATCACTTTAAGCTCATGTAGTCAGTAAATGAAACAGTAAGGTTTGTGGCAAGCAACCGTTGGAGAGAAGGGTTAATCAGCTGAACGACAGGACTTTTCTGCTAAAAACAAACCCCAGCACCACTTGGAACTATTGCGTTTTTCTCATAAACGGACACCACTGCTAATGTCTTGCATATGAAACGATAACAATACTACTGCAACACAGAGACACAACCTGGCTTGTTTGTTTAGTGAGTCTCTGACATGCATACTGTGAGACTCTCCAACCCAGCTTCCCTGCAGGAGAGCTGGTGGAAGGTTAAACTCCTTGAGTCGATAACTACGCAGTAAGTGTTTACTTGTGTCTTGATGGGCTGCTTTACTGTTTTGTGTGCTAAAGCTTGTCTGATGCATAGCATAGACGCCCTATTTGATAAGTGGACTTGCTCTCCACAATCACACCAAGAGTCACAAAGGCTCGAATCTACTTAACACCAGGAAATGAATGCCTGACCTTCAAATGCATGTATTTTAGAGACGTGTGTGCATTAATGTACATGTACACAAAAGTGCAAGTATAGTCTTGATATGTTGAGAGGCACAGACTGTTGTATCTTTTGTATGAACGTCTCTAAAATGCTCAGCTTTGAAAGGTAAGTTACAGCTCGCAGCTGTGAGAAATGGATGTTATTCCATCTGATTTGCATGCTGTATTTTTCAGTCGCACAGACAAAAACAAGACAGCAGAGTGCTCCGCTTTGAACTTTGCTTAATGTTTCTTGCTGTTTCGGTGTCTCTTTGTCTCGTCTTGCCATATCTCCTGTGCGGTTCCCCTTTTACTCTCTTCCCCGACAAAACGCCATAATCACACCTCTTTTTCGCAACGTGCGGTAGGTGTGAGGGAAAAGCTGTAAGCGCTGTATTCCTGCTCTGCATCTCTCTGCTAAAACAAGAAAACGATCACATTTTCCTCACACATCTTCTGGCACCGCCTCTACATTTCCATTTCCATTACTTCTCTGTTTTTCTTGCCTTTTGTTCTGGTAGTCTTTAGCTCGAGCTCGCAATCTAGAAAGTAGCCTCACACACATGCATCTAAACTGCTGTCGACTTCAAGCAATGCACATGAACACACATATGCTTTAAACTGTTTTACAAGCAGTGTATTGCTTTGAAGAGAATACACACACACACACCTCATTAAAAGTAATCCATGTTTAACTGAGTCAGATGTCTCACGAAGGAAAGTGATGACGAGTCAGAATAGAGAAAAAGTGCCTTCACATCCTCCGCCTCTACAGAAATACAATTTTGGGTGTAAATTTTGGAGGACGCTGCCTAATGTGGTCTACGTCTGACAACAGGGGTGGAGAACACAGTACCTTTGCGAGCCTATGTGCGTCTGACTTTTTGATAGCTTGATATTTGGTTTATTCAGTGTTGGGAGCACATAAAGGAAACTACATGTAGTACCTTTTTTTATATGTTTCTATTATATTTTCGAATGCAGTTTAAAGTAGAGATGGACCGATCCGATATTACGTATCGGTATCGGTCCGATACTGACGTAAATTACTGGATCGGATATCGGAGAGAAATAAAAAATGTAATCCGATCCATTAAATATCAAAAAAGCACCTCACAAAACTTGCGACACGGCGTAACTCGGCTCATAACCGTAGCACGTCGGAGCAGTGTGGTCACGTGATAGAGCGGCTGTGTGTATTTGTAGCCTGCTAGCAAACATTTCATCTCCGAGGAAGTTTTCCCAGAGAGAAGTAAAGCAAGTGTGTAAGTTCATCTCTGAATGTTTGTAAAGCATTCCCACGTTAAGCTTAACAACCGATGTATGGAGCAACTGCCTCTTCTTGCTGCTACTTCAATCATGAAACTGATCAATGATCAGCTGATCGGCTTTTCTGTCATGAGTCCGTCTCTCTTCTTAGTTTTTGTCTCACTTTGCACCAGAAACAGGAAACCAGCGGCTGAACAACAGCAGCACGTTTAAGCTTGATAATCTGTTGTTAGAATTTATTTAATATTACTTTCTACACCAGGATCTTTTTCTACAGCTGACGGCTGTAACTGTGCAGGGGCGGATCTAGCAAAGTTTAGCCAGGGGGGCCGATAGGGCATGAACAGGGAAAAGGGGGCACAAAGACATACTTTTCTTTCTTATTCTCATTTAAAATGTCGAGCTTTTAATTATTTAATAATTATCTGACTCTTACAACCAAAGTTTTAATCTGATGTAAAATATATAGAAGTCCATTACTGTATATAGTAACTGTTAAGTCTAATATACCCTAGTAAGCTAGACTACTATACTACTAGACCCTATTAGTTAGGTTGCTTAATATTTCTGCTAAGTACTCTTTAAAATACCAGAATAGGGAGGATGGAGCAGGTTTAAGTTTATTAGATTGATCAGTTTTGCTGAACTATGAAATATTTTGGGTGCAGTGTATTTTTTACATACAGATATAACAGAATAGCTTTAGTGTTGTTGTTTATTTAAACATGAGTATAAACTTATACAAAATGCAGCAAGATATTAAAAAAACAGTTTTATTGATTAAAAAACACACTATATCGGATTCATATCGGTATCGGCAGATATCCAAATTTATGATATCGGTATCGGACATAAAAAAGTGGTATCGGGTCATCTCTAAAAGTAAAAACTTTAGGTAGCCAAATAAAGTTTGTGTGAAGAAACTGATGGATTGCAACTGTCCTTCTGAATGATCCATCATCTGGTTTAGTGCTGACATTAGTGTGAGTTTTACGTGGAGGTAAGGGTCACATACCTGTGTTAAAGCGATAAAATACACATTTGCAGTTCCTCTTTGATTTTGTAGAGCAGTCACAGCAGCTACATGAAGCAATGTATCAGGTGTGTTTTTAGTTTTAAGGTGGGTTTTCTAAAGTTAATGGGACCTGTAGTGTTTTATATTCCACATTGTCCTAGTGGAGCGCCTCACTCTCAGGCTTACTTGTGACTTCTCCTGTGGAACAAGCGCCCAGTTTGGATTTGGGAGACAGACGCCCTCTTTACTCTTAAGGAAATGTTCATATTTTGCTTTTTATGGATCAGGTGAACCCTGAACCCTGCCTTAGTTAAGCTGCAATAGCCTTGGGGTGCTGGGGAATTTCTCCTTCACTCTTTTCACTCTTTATGTTCATACAGCACCATTGCATTGACTCTTACCAATAGTTCACCCACTGAGGGCTTGTTCATGCACGGTTATCTGATCGTTGAGGTTCTCTTTACATTAACGCACCTTGAGGCGTGGTTGTTGTGAATATAGATATAAACCTGAACAGAAGTGTTTCAAAGTGTGAATAAATGGGCTGCACCAAGATGCAGTAAAGGATAAAAAGGATCATTTTGAACTCTACTCGATTCCCCGAATAAGAGCTTTGAGCTGAAAAATGAGCATAACACTGTAAGTCTCCTTTAACACTTATTTTGGAGTTCAATGTTTGAGTTTTCTTTTATTACTGCACACTATCAGAAGCATTGTTGTGTTATCATTTCAGAGTGTTTGTCCCAAGCGTCGATGTGGTCTGAAAACCAATCTCTGATACCAGCTGAGGCTTAATAGGCTCGACTAAACTGTAGACACAGTCTAAATGCACGACGGCAGACTCACTCAATCGTGCGTTAGTGTACGTGTTTATTTGTGGGTCTGCGTTTGTATGTGTGCTGGAGATTTCAGGCTGCTTTGACCCGTGCTGTACTAGGCGCAATGACTCATCTCTATAGTACACAACAGATGGAGCTCAGAGCTATTCAGATTCATATAATACCTCTCCATCCAGCCCTGCCTCCTACACTCTCTGATGAGATATAATTCTCGTTCATCTGCGACAAACTGACTCGAGTCAGTCGTCTCGTTTACAAAAATATCAAGTTTGTAAATGTTTACGGCTGTGAGAGCGACACGAGAAGAGAAAGGGACGAAGAGCTGTTTAAGGATGTAATCTTCAGACGTTGTTTGGGTGAATATTTTTCAGAATTTCGGATTGAAAGCCTTAATTTCCTGTCTCTCGCGGGCCCACAGATCCTCTCCATTATATCTCCTTTCATCAGCCCTCTTTGTGAAAGGATGACTCGTTAAATCACCATTCATCTTTGTGATCAAAGTGCCGTGATTTTAGCTCCTGACACCATCAACCTCATTTTTAACAGAGGCTTTTAAACTAAACGTCTGACTTGACACCTCTCCTCTCCTCCATCCTGTGTGGAATAATTCCACTCAGTGTGACTCCACTAACTTTCAGTAACTGTGAAATACTAGCTTTCAGCCACTAGATGATGCAAGCGGATCGCTCACTTTGGCGAATTCTGCAAATGGGAGACACCAATGTGCATGCTCCACTGTTCAGCAGACAAAAAGAGGGCAAATCATACCCAACCTTTTAAACGCGTCTGGCCGAGATGAGCGTTACATGGTTATGGAACGTAATCATGAGCGCTTCTGCCGATCCGAGAATGTTGGAAATTAAAGCTGGCAGTAGCTTAGTGAATGGGAAAGCCGTGAGATGGGGAAAAAAAGAAAAAGCGTTAAACATGGGGGAGTTTTGCCTCTTGTATGGAGAAAAATGATAAATGGAATTAGAGGCAGCAAAGAGGAAACTGAATGAGACGCAGATAAACAATACAGTAGATATTGTGTGTGTCTGTCTGCGTGATCTAAACTCCAAACCTGTGAAGTGGAATACATCAGAGCGCTTAGCCAAATCTGCATGACAGACAAATCTTCTCTGATGTGCATATGAGCGTGCACGCCCTCGTGCAGCTTGTACCTGATAATTCACGGTAACACGGCGACGCTCCGCCAGTATCCAAACTAAAGCGAATTGCAAATAAAAAGTGTGGAAGGTTTCCTCGGCTGCGGCGCCACGCTGAGAGATCCAGCGCGTTGTTTCTGCACGGAGGATATGAGCAAAAGAGGGAAGGCATTTGTTTGTCAGTGTGTTTGCCAGAAAAGGGACGGATGAGTGCAAACAGTGCGAGTTTGGAGGATGGGAAAGTGATACGTTGAGATGAGTGACACAAATAGAGATGCGAGTGCAAGTAGCGTGGGCGGACGTGCGTTATTGTCACGCGTACGTGTGCTTGTGCGGCGTGGCAACACTTGAACTCCTGTGTGAATTCGTGTCAGCAGAGCAAACACCCACGCTGCATGGAATCAACTCAAAGCATCACACGGCGTGTTATTTTACATGTGCGCACGTATGTGGTCCTTCAAATTCAGGAAGTAACTCCATGACTTGACAATTAGAGAGGTCGCCATTAATGTGAAGCAAGATGCTGAATTCCTGCTGCACATCGCTGACCTGCAGACGGTCACATCTCCCTGTTGTATCAGTTTACAATCATTCATTTGCTGTGGTAAGAGCCCATTAACCTGGAATTCATCTCTACTCACATTAAACACTCAGTGATAGAGAACGAATGCAGCTGAAGAAGCAGCCTAAAGTAATTTCCTCAATCAGCTGCCTGCAATTATTAACCTGTTTACTGGTGCACAATGGACACTCAAATAGCAGCAATGTGCATATTGTACCTTGTTTATAATTCTAAAACCGCACCATAAGGAGTAGGGATGGGTACTGGTATCCGGTGCCATGATGGTACCGGTTCTGACATAAACAGTAGTAACCAGACCGAAATGCTTTATTTCGGTGCTTTTTTTTCCTGAGCTGTGATACACTTTAGATTCTAGCCAATCATTTTACGTTTCCGAGGATAGTAGGCGGGTCCAGGTACGTACGTTCTTTTAGAGCAGAGCTACAGATTAAAAATGCCCAAGGCGAAGCGGTCAAAAGTCTGGCTGTACTTCACAGCAAAAGATGCAAACTCAGCAGCTGCAACAAGTGCTGTAAGCTGATACTGTGATACTGTCAAAGGAGGTAACACCTCGAATCTGATGAAACACCTGGCGACGCATAGCGGTTTTTTTAAAAGCCGAGAAATGCGCCGTATTTGATAGCTTGCTGCGAGACCTCACACCGAGCACATCTACTGCGGGTGTGGTGCCTGTTATCGACCCGGAGTTAGCAACATCCCCCAAAAACCCGAAGAGTAGAGTCCTGGCCCCTAGCCCTGCCAGTGTAGCAGAAATGATGAGGATGATGATGCAGCAGCAGCCGTTCTTCTCTGCGTGAGTAGCTTAATGTTGTTCGTGTGTAATTTACGTTGAGTAGGCTAACCACGTTATTACATTAATGCATGTAAGGTGAACTAGCAAACACCATCATAGCTACATGCGGCTGTCTTCTTGTTTGATGACAGATACTCCCTTCACCCTGGCCAAAAAGGCTAAAATGACCAAAGAAAAAGTGGAAAACAGTTAAACATGAGAGGTTTTTGGACAAAGTTTGTGTTTTTTCCATTGTTTAAGCTGCTTCCAGCCAAGAGTGATACCATATATGCCCTATAGCTGCAGAAAAGGCTAACATTGTTATCTTTTTACAAAAAAAAACAGCTGAACATGAGAGGTTTTTGGACCAATTTTGTGTTCTCCATTCTTTAAGCACCGGTTTGAGCACCGTTTAAGCACCGGCACCGTTTCAGAAGTACCGGATAAAACCTAAACGATACCCATCCCTAATAAGGAGTCATATAGAGTTGCTATTTATCCTAAAAGGCTGTAACTATATTAGTTCCCAGATGTATTCGTGTTATAATATATACCAGGAAAAAGGAAGCACAGACAACTACAATGATTATTCTTTTCCTGCAGTGTAACATTTCTTGAACGTTTTCAAGTTTCCATCAGATTTTCTCACCAGGATGCACTCGGCATTTGGCCGGGGCTTTACATGTGAGCGGAGCTGACTGATGCGTTGCACACCATCAGGAGGTCCAGTGTGTTTGCTGCAGGCCGAATATGCTAAACGATCTTCTGAGCTCATCGCATCTGAACTGGCAGAGCTACTCTTAAAGAAAGGAATGATCCTGTTTTACGGTTGTGTGTCGTGCCGCACACACATAAAACCAGCTGTAAAACCAGACACAATAAAAAAAACAATTCTGATATCATCAGTTTTTCAGTTCAGCATCATACGAGAGCACTTCTTTTTCCGGCTGGGAAAAGGTGATGTCATTTATGGCTGCCTATGTTTAAAGCTACATCAGTTAAATCTAATCAGGCCTTTGAAACAAAGTTTTCAGGAGCTTAAATTTCTGTTTCTCCCAGTTGTTGTCATTCTTTTCAGATACTCTCATAAACAAACAAATAAACAGAGTGGTCTACCGTTATTTTTTTTTATATGCCTTTGTAAGGCAAAGAGATCATATTTCTTCCAGTTAAATGAGTTAGCGTTCCAAAATACACTTGCATTGTTTCACTGCGTAGTCTTCACATGCATTATAGTCCATCTAACTGTCAAACTCTACCGAGCACACAGGTACAAATCATTTTTAGCACATAAACACAGCAGAGTTGCAGCTGTGAACATGAAGAAGCTGCTCAGCTATAAGAGTAAGGACAGTGTTGCAGTGCAGAAGCCAGAAGAGTGCACAGAATGGACCCATATGCTACTTCTGTTCCTGTTACATTGCAATAGAGGGCATTATGTGAGGTTGATGGGAACCTTTGGCCAAACAGAGCGAGAGGCTCGCCAGTAATTCGCAGCACCGTTTTGTTACAGCAGTAAATGTTCACACAGCAGCGCCATGCTTTTTGTTCTGTTCTATGTAGCGTTGTGTAAATTCACATTTGTTTCATGTTACTGCAGCTGCCGTTTACCCTTTTGTGGAAACATCGGAAGAAAACTACTTTTTAACTGCAAATGCATGCAAAAAATAAATAAATAAATATCTGAAACATATTCACTCTGATACACGATATCAGTTATCCTCAGAATAATAAAAGTCTGCAGATATTCAGCGTCAGTGAGAAAATGTAGGGCGAGGTTGTCAGGGAACTAGAAGCATTTCTAAAATCTGCTGTGAGGCTGACAGAAGAGCTAAATATTCAGCACAAAAAACATCAACTAGGATTAAACAATGTCAAAGGAACAGTGGCGGTGACTCGTTCACTGATGTAAAAACTGCATTTTGACAAATAAACGAATGGTTTTGTCTGAGTTACAGATTTATGTGGTGATTATACTAACCTGTTTTAGTAATAGATCATTAGATGGGTAAGACTTTACATTAACAGCACTATTAAGCTTCAGTAGGTTAATAAGTTAATAGTTGATTCATCATTTATAAAGGATTGCTCTTCCTTACTATGTCATTTATAAACATGGATTTAAATGGTTTAGTGTTGGTTAAATGATAAGTGATGGGTTAACAATCTCTAAATAAACTATTAAACCAACTACAAACATGTTAGCATAATGTTAGCGTTAAGAAAGTCTGTGGAAATGATTAACAACACATTAAAACATGTCGATTATGAAATTATTTAATTTAGACAGCGTGGGGCTGGATCGATTCTGAAGCTTGACTTTCATAATTCGTTAATCAGAGAGTGTGTGTGTGTGTGTCTGTGTGTGTCTGTGTGTGTGTGTCTGTGTGTGTGTATGTGTGTGTGTCTGTCTCTGTGTGTCTGTGTGTGTCTGTGTGTGTCTGTGTGTGTGTCTGTGTGTCTGTCTCTGTGTGTCTGTGTGTGTGTGTGTCTGTGTGTGTGTGTCTGTGTGTGTGTCTGTCTCTGTGTGTCTGTGTGTGTGTGTCTGTGTGTGTGTGTGTGTGTCTGTGTGTGTGTGTGTGTGTGTGTCTGTGTGTGTGTGTGTGTGTCTGTGTGTGTATGTGTGTGTCTGTGTGTGTGTGTGTGTGTGTCTGTGTGTGTGTGTGTGTGTCTGTGTGTCTGTGTGTGTGTGTGTGTCTGTGTGTGTGTCTGTGTGTGTGTGTGTCTGTGTGTATGTGTGTGTCTGTGTGTGTGTGTCTGTGTGTCTGTCTCTGTGTGTCTGTGTGTGTGTGTCTGTCTCTGTGTGTCTGTGTGTGTCTGTGTGTGTGTCTGTGTGTGTATGCGTGTGTATGTGTGTGTGTGTCTGTGTATGTGTGTGTCTGTGTGTGTGTCTGTGTGTCTGTCTCTGTGTGTGTTTGTGTGTCTGTCTCTGTGTGTCTGTGTGTGTGTGTGTGTCTGTGTGTGTGTGTGTCTGTCTGTGTGTCTGTCTCTGTGTGTGTGTGTGTCTGTGTGTGTGTGTGTCTGTGTGTGTGTCTGTGTGTGTGTTTGTGTGTCTGTCTCTGTGTGTCTGTGTGTGTGTGTGTGTCTGTGTGTGTGTGTGTCTGTCTGTGTGTCTGTCTCTGTGTGTGTGTGTGTCTGTGTGTGTGTGTGTGTGTGTGTCTCTGTGTGTGTCTGTGTGTGTGTGTATATGTGTGTCTGTGTGTGTCTGTGTGTGAAAGTTAGAAAGAAAGTAACAGACAGTGTGACACTGAACAAATATTTATTGTAAGATGAGACACGTGGAGTTTAATTTATCGGTTACTTTAACTTCAATATATTGAAAATTCAGTCGTTTGAACCCATCATCAAAGTATAAACATGCTGCCATTAAACATGTGATCTATGAGCCTATTAAGCAAGATTGAGCCAAGTTATATTAATGGTTATAAATAACATACTAAGAAGGAATAATGCTTTATAACTGAAGAATCAACCTTATGAATGCTTAACAGTGTGTAGTTATTCTAAAGTGTTGTGAGAAATAAGAAAGCAACTCTGTCGATCTGAAATTGATGGATGACAACTTATCTAACTCTATATTACGCAACACTGTTATGGAACCAGGTGGTTCAGGTAACTGCAAAAAATAGATCCTCAGTTCACCTCCACATCCCTTATTACTCCTTTGTACCAAAGCAGGATGAATTTGGTTCCTCTCATTATCGTGTTCAATAGGAAAATCAGTGTCAAATCATCTGTGTCCGCATCAAAGGACAAAATACTCCATTAAACGTATTTATGATTATGGCTTTTCAGACACACATTATTGGAAAATGACCCTCAGATCTCAGGCTTTTATTCACACAGTGTAAAGGAAGGTATGAAAATGTTAGTGAGTCTGTCAGCATAGAAAAAGCAGTGTCCTAGTTTCTGTGATGACTTTAAGATTGTACCTGGTGTAGAAAAAAAATAACTTTATCACTCTCTGGATGTGAGATTTTCCCCACCACCTGCACTTACAGCTATTTTAATACTGTGCAAAAACTAAACTGAAGTGGAAGAAAATATATCACAGGCACGATTTTCTTTTTTGGTAGCATCGCTGACATATCGACTCGTGATAAAGACCGGTCTAAAGGGTATTTCAAATAAACATAAGACCCATTTTGGCATGCATGAGTGAATGGCTTGCAAAAAACTCTATTCCCTACGCTCAGGCATGGATCAATGGATAAAGAAGATGGAAATATCTGTTTTTACGTCATAGTCAGGAAAGCTCACAAAGTAAAGTCATCCTAAAGTTCAATATCTCTTTAATGCGACAACACATCTGCAGCATTACCTCGCCCGGGCACCCTTTTTACCTTTGCAGGCTTTCATAGTCAAGCTTAGCTGGGCAAGGCCTTTGGTCAGCACTATCCTGCTCATCCAGCTTACATAACCATAGATTCAAACGCACACATAGATGTTATCTACAAGGTATCTGACGAGGCTTACTGAGCCTTTATGTTTAAAGAAGTATGCGCTGTGCATTAGCAGACACTGTTTGTCTGAGAGTGCACTGAGGCCGCTGACCGTGGCCTGACAGACCCATTACTGACATCTCCTTCATGAATGCTGAAATCCAAAGTATGCTGTCTTAATTAGTTCATCAGATTTAAACCTCTCAGGTCATTAGTGATGGCCCTAACTCTAATCGAAGGTTTTAGAAACAAGCAAAAAGCTATTTTATTAAAAATAAGGTGAATCATTTTTTGGGCGTGTGTTAGATTATCATTAAAAATAAAAATAGATCACAGTGGGTTAAAGGTAGTGCAGCCAGTATCACTGTTCCTACTGGATGCACACAAAAAACAACCTTCATTCAACATGCCTACATTTCCAACTGGCATCTTGTATGAGGACAGCAACTCTGCAGTGACTTTAAACACACAACTTGGCATCTGACAACAATCAGCCAAAAGCAGCAGGGGTAGTCTCATATTTCTAAAAAGAGTGTATAAAAACAATGTACAAAAAGTATTTAAGCAAATACCCACCAATCAATTTTAAAGCTATTATACGTCCCAGAGAAAGTGCCCTCTAATAACTGGGTGAGACTAAAGACATTGTCAGTTCAATTCAATTTGAATTTGATTTATATGGCGCCAAATCACAACTCAGTGGTGAATCGACTACATTCATGCTTCAAAAGATAAAAGATTCATATATGTTTGAATATTGTGTTGCTGATTATGCTGCTAAAGTCTCACAAGCTTTCTGTACTATAAGCATGTTTTAAACGATTTTAATGCTTAAATGAAAACAAAAAGAAAAATGACAAGTCTGTCGTAAAAGGCTAATATTCAATGTATGTGCATACACGCTTACTTGATTAGCATTTAACAACAGTAATTCTATCCGGTCTTTAAGTGAAGACATATGAACTCAGCTTCGGGGCCCAAACTACTCTGCGTTTAGTCAGGGGTCACTGTCGGCCTCTCGGTTTTTATTATCACTGTTCATTTTACAGCTCAGTTTTTAAAACCTTACGATGTAACTGCAGCCCAGCCCATGCAGCAGTATATGAATGGCTAACCTTGTATGGTGGCTGGCTTGTCTCAATTGTTTTCCTGACTGACGTTTGGTCCGTTTACATCATCCCGACAGGCGACTGCATTTGTCCCTAACCATCGGCACCCTCACATTAACTTTTATTGAAAAAAAAGTTTTAAAAGTTAGTGTTCATCCTTCAGCTTCACTGCTAGCATAGTTGTGTCGCTAGCCACCATGTAGCACATCATTATATACCAGCTAGTCCAACTTCAGTAACCCTACAAACTTCACTGCTGTTTAGTTTCCTGTCTCCATTCACGTTGGAAGTGATAGCAGAGCTGTACGTCTGAATTTTTTCCAGAAATCTCTCAGTCAGAACATGCTATATCATATTTAGGTGTAAACTAGCGAGCTAACTTCCTGCTAACTTCTAACTCTGTTAAATTTAATAACTTCTGTTTTCATGGATGCCTGGATGTTAAACTTAATTGTTTCACCTGGTAAAACAGCAACGCTGATGATTTTATTACAGATGAAAGAATTTAGACAGTTTTTAACTCTCAGTGATGCCACAGTGTTTGTTTGACTTTGGGACCTGAAGCGGAGTTTGGAACCGGAAACGGCTAATGACGTCAGACTTAAAGACCGGATAGCCCTAATACAAAGTACTTTTGTTCCCAAAAGTGAATCTCACATAAAACCAAGATGAAATTCACTTATTTACCACTAACAAAGCCTTTCTGAAAGTGTAATATGTAAAAATGTGTTTTTAATGCACAACTTAAAGGACAAATGCTGGCCAGGAAAGTATAGCTAAAAATTAGCTAAATTAGCTAATTAGCTCTAGCTATTAGCTATAGCTAATTTGTTTAGTGGATTCTGATTGATGATTATTAGCGCTATCATTACGTGTTACTCCCAAGATTTGCAGGTTTTTAGCCCATTTGTGGTTGTGGTCTGCACTATAATGATGCCGGGCACCATTGCTGGTGCAAGGTGCAAGTAGATAAATCATCAAAGTGACCCTCTACCAACAATTACTGCCTTACTTATTTGTATGTTAGATAAATGGGAGTCATAAACGTCCATTCTGACTGTATATTTGAATATACGGCTGTGTCCACCCTGCTGTGAACATAAGTCTTCTATCTTTTATCTCTAGAATCTCTCCTTATCTGCCCCATCTGCTGTTCAGCCTACAGTGCTGTGGGTTTGTTGAGACATGTTGAGCGCCAAGAGCAATTTATTACTTTTCCCACCTGCTTGCCCTACCGTCAAACGTTACACCAACACCTCTTTTTTCCCCTCACAGATCTTTGAATTGTTGGGAGCTATAATTCTGAACTGTGTGAGTTCGTCTACTTCTGAAGACTGGAGTAATGTAGTGTAGCAAAATGCTTCATCACTGATGGTGGTCTCATGTCTGTTTCTGTTGCATCTCGACATGAAAGAAGATCTTGGACGCTTTAATGAACCTGAAATCCAGGAGAGAGACAACTGAATGAGGTGCAATGATGTTAAAAACGGCTGGTGGTTGAGAAACAACATGAAGCATGACAAGAAAAGGTCAGGTTTGCATTAGTGAAGCAGCACTCCCTAAGACCTTGCAAGCCTGCATATCTGTCACCAGCTACAAAACAACTCTTCTTTGACTGAGGACCTTTTCTTTGCACATACTTTTACACGTCAGGCTCAATGTGGGTGTTTAATTTAAGATTTCTATTGTACTGCACTTTAAACACATGACGGCGCAAATAGCAATTGGAAATCTATGAGGAATGAAGTCAGTTTGAGATATAGCAACAGGAAAACATTATATTTATACCCCAAAACGTTTTTGACAATGCAAATAATTATGATAATGAAGTTAAAAAAATCTGTGGGGAGGGAGGAGCACTTTATGACTTTCCCTGCAGCACTAACCACCAACATGTAAAAGCTCTGAGCTTTTGTTATGAAAACTGCTGCTGTTGGAGTTGTACTGGAAACCAACATATATCAGAAAATGAATATATGGACATCTGATTTTAGACTGCTGACCTGTCCCCGCCTCTTACAGCTGGGATAAGCACCGTTTGTTTAACAGACGGTGAATAATAAATCCCCATCCAAATGCTGAAGCTCTCTGACATTTACAGTTTTGATAAGATAAAGGTTTGTCTTGAAGAAAACTTTAAAATCAATTTTTTATATTATGGTATTTCTGAACCGAAGGAATCACGATTTTAAACCCTACATACATCTACACAAGTCTGCAATTTTATGTACAACCTCCAAAGGTTCTGACTCTCTGGGGAAATTTGTGCGATGGCTAACCAGAACAAAGAAGCTCACATGTTCAGCTCGGACGAGTTACCTTTTGGTGCCTGTGGCACAAAGAATTTGAATAAAAGAATATGAGGAAAGAATGAAAGTCATTTTCTAGTACAAGTAGCAGAAAATGCTACTTGTACTAGAAAATGGTTTGAGTGATGACGCAGAAAATACAGAATATACAAGAGACATTTAAAATGTGCTATTTCCATAATGACTTATAATGGCCATTTACCACAGGTGGCTGATCTTATCAGACTCTCTTAAAGGGATAATTTTCCTTTAACATTTGCACAGTAGTTTAGACTTAAGACTCATCAACTGTCAACTGAAAGATAAGAGAAAAGATTAAGGCAAAGCAGCTCATGTGGAAGAGAAGAGATGATGACCAAGGATTAAACAAACGAGTCAAATATTAATATATGGACACTTTAGTTTACAGAGACAACAGCTGGGCGATAGAACGATAACGATATGTATTGCGAAATAACTTTTTCTCGATAGAAAAATTAAACTATTGCGATAGACCTCGTCGCTCTTGTCCTCTTAAAAAAAAAAAGAACAGCCTATCCAAATTAAGTAGCGCAGAGCTGAACCAATCACAGCCGCAGCGTCACGTCACGTGACTTGTTACGTACAGCACAAGTGCCGAGCCGCACATGTGTATTTGTTTGGGAAGCAGCCAGCCGCCGTGCCGCCCGAGTAACGGAGGAAATGAGTGTGCTGACTAGAGAAAAATCAACCGAGAGCATGACCGAAGGTTAGCGAAGAGAAAACTGATGATGGTTCCAATGCCGGAGAGATTGTCAAACGGAAGAGCCACAGAAGTTCTGTAGTGTGAAGGTATTTCGGCTATTTCAAGTCTGACAAAAACAGAGTAGCGCGCACTGTAAATTGTGCCGAAAGCAAGTCTGGAAATACAATAAAGCGGTGCATGCTCAACCTCTGACTGAAAGCGCTAATTCATCATTCGGCTTTTGTCAGACTAAAGTAACTGTTAAAACTGTTTGAAAAGCTCAGCTATACAACAAGGAGAGATTGAGAATTTCCTTTTAGTTCTCAGTTTATTTGATATTGACAAAAGTTAGTCAATTTTGTCTGTTCTTCTGTAAAACATTATTAAATTAAAAATAAAAGATTTATTTTTAGAATTAATATTTTGTTTCTAAGAGGAATTGACAATTTAGTCTGTTTCGTTTGTTCTATTTTGAAACTTAAACGCTTTAGCGGCTGCCTTTTGTGTAGTTTGCAATATTTGCCTTTATTTATCTGAAAAAGTCTCATGTTCCTTAAGTACATCTACCCTGTTGAACTTATGTGAAATAAATATATAAAATAAAAACAAGCTGCTGATTATTTCACATTTTACTTGTGAGCAACGGCACATTTAAATCTTACAAATATAGTTATTTGGCTGATATCGTGATATATCGTTATCGCCTGAAATGAAAAAAACATATCGTGATATGAAAAAATCTTATATCGCCCAGCTCTACAGAGACAACAGCTTTTATGAGCCTCCAGTTTTCAGATCTGCATTAGAAAACTGGAGGTTTTCTAAGACCAATTTGCAGGTTTACTTCATATCTATTTTAATGGTCTAAAACTAGGCGCTTTTTTTTGTTTTTTTAGCTAAAAAGAGATCATCCAGCTTTGACATATTCCTGTTTCCGAGCGGTCAGAGTTGTGGCACAGCAGAAGGTCTGTTTGAGTTTAGCTGTTATCATTAATGATCTGTATTTACTCTGTACTCTTTGGTTTGAGTGCATTCTAACACTAGTGTGGGCAATTTTAATTAAAAAAGAAAAAATTCAAAAAAGATCATTAAAAATCAAGTAAAAGAAGTGACAGCATTTCACGCTCCACATACGCAGCTGAGTGTTTACTGCTTTCGCATCTTCCTGCTTTTTATGAAAATGACAGACAATGTTCTGAGTGCTTGCCGAGGTGATCTGCCAGTGCTGAATAACTGTGTGCTTCAGCTGGTGAAAGAAACATCTCTCCCACTCATCCCCATTCCACCAAAATAATTTGACTGTCAACAGAAGTACAATTTCTTCTCTTTAGTGACAAAAAGCCCGTGGCACTGACAACTTATTTATGCTAATGGAAGTTTTCAGGAGGCAGATTAGCCTCGTACAGCAACAGCAGAGACTACTGGCTGGATTTTGGATTTAAAAAATGTCTCATTCCTGTCCAGTCTAAGTACAACTTTACGATTTTCAGCTTGGATATGCTTACTGACGGGGCTGCTCTGGAAATTCCTCCAGTGAGCCCTTCGGTGTGTCTCCTAGAATTTCCACTTGCATGGGACACAAACACACAACGCTTAAAAAAAAAATCACCATTGAAAGGTGAGAACCATAAAGGTCGACTATGCCATGGGGGATTTCTTTTTTCACACCAATAAAGATCAATTTGAGTGTCTGAGGCCGTTGGTAATAAGATATAAGACGGTTGTAGGGGGACGTGTCTGCCAAAAATCTATAGCAGAGGCCATCCATTTTACCCTGCCAACTGGGAGTTAACAGTGAAGACTCGACAGCCAGCACACACACATTAAATGGTTTACACCTGGTTCTGTTTTCTCTGGGATCTGCCGGTGTGGAGCTGTGCTCTGGGATCGTTTTATTTTAAACCTTTATTCCGTTTTTTTTATCATCTACATATTTATTCTTTCACTTTATTCAGCTGTGGGTGGCCAGACAGGTGCATTCGGGGCTAGGCCCTTATCTCTCCAAATGAGACTGGCAGCTGGCATTTTCTTCACTCGGAGATTACAGAGGGGAGTGAGGGGTGGGGGGGGAGGGAAAGTTTTCTTCGCACTACTTTTATCGGACACAGCGCTGACCTTCACAGCAGGGTCTGACACTGCTCCAACTAAACTCTTCCCTCATCCAAACAAGCTAAGGGAAAAATTGAAAACGGAGAATAAAAGTCACATGAAGGGCATCTGAAACGTCTGCTCCTTGGTGCCATCAGCTGGGATTCTCTCACACAACCAACTCAAATGTCATAGTATTGATGTTTCACATCACTCTTAGATTTAAAATTCAGTGTATGTTTGAATATGGATCAGATTAAAAAGTATGTGTGAGTGTATGTATAGAGGGTATTTGATGTAACTGGGGTACAGTAAAAGGGTTCTGGTTAGCTGGATAAAAGGGAAGCTATCCAAAGTAGTCTCATGGTAGTTTTTTCCATTTCATTAACATTGCCATGAAAAACAAGTACTTTAGTTTAAAAGTGTGACAAAAACAATTATATTTTCCACGAGGTACACTAGGGTATGCTTGGGTCTGAATGACTTAAATTGGTAAGTGTGAGGATCTGTGCAGACATCAAAGACTTCAACAAAGTATTGCAAGAATGACTGCTTAGCTGTTGGGCCTACTTATTTAATCAAGGTTTTAGGAGGAAGCCTGGAAGCTAGCACAATGAATCACTGGTGCTTAAAAGTTTTTAAAAAGTACATTTAAAACATAATTAAACAAAGTTTTTGTACTATGCTTTATCAGATTGCTAATAGGTGTTTGCTAATTAAGCTAGCTAGCATTAGCTGATAACTTAGCACTCTTTTGAGGTCTGTGTGTGTTTGTATAGAGGGTATTTGATGTAACTGGGGTACAGTAAAAGGGTTCTGGTTAGCTGGATAAAAGGGGTTTTATCCTCTAAAAACAGTTTAATCCTACATGAAGCTATCCAAAGTAGTCTCATGGTAGTTTTTTCCATTTCATTAACATTGCCATGAAAAACAAGTACTGCAGTTTAAAAGTGTGACAAAAACAATTATATTTTCCACTAGGTACACTAGGGTCCGCTTGGGTCTCAATGACTTAAATTGGTAAGTGTGAGGATCTGTGCAGACATCAAAGATTTCAACAAAGTATTGCAAGAATGACTGCTTAGCTGTTGGGCCTACTTATTTAATCAAGGTTTTAGGAGGAAGCCTGGAAGCTAGCACAATGAATCACTGGTGCTTAAAAGTTTTTAAAAAGTACATTTAAAACATAATTAAACAAAGATTGTGTACTATGCTTTATCAGATTGCTAATAGGTGTTTGCTAATTAAGCTAGCTAGCATTAGCTGATAACTTAGCACTCTTTTGAGGTCTGTCCCAAAACCTAGGCCACATCTTTCGGAGGACCCGGCCTTTGTGGTTTACGTGGGGCAGGTCCTTCGAAGACTCAGAAGGGCGAAAGTGCGAGGCTGTGAAATGAGACGGTCTAGCTTTCAGATGTGCTTCACCAGCTGTCTCGGTGGAGTGTAATAAACTCAGCCGTCTGCTCCTCGCTCGCTAATATAAAACATGACATTGGAGTAAATTTTCTGCCATCTCACACTTCTGTTTAATCAGTTTTTCTGTTTGAAGATGTTTATCCAGCTGTGTGAAAACTAACTTTAATCGCAGCCAAACATATTTACTCTGCAAACAAATAAAACACTGAAAAAAGCCAAAAAATAACATTTTTAAGTTATCTAAGTCAGCGGTCCCCAACCTTTTTTGCGCCACGGACCGGTTTATGCCCGACAATATTTTCACGGACCGGCCTTTAAGGTGTCGCGGACAAATACAACAAATTAAAACTAGTACCGGTACCGAAAAAAGAAGATTTATTCATAACACACGTGAAAAGACCCAGGAAAACCAAGTTAACGATAAAAACAATAACAAAATAAAGCTGAAAACTGATAAAAACCCTGAAAACCATACATTTCACACCTGAGCCTCAACTCTCGCGGCCTGGTACCAAACGACTCACAGACCGGTACCGGTCCGAGGCCTGGGGTTGGGGACCGCTGATCTAAGTGACTTACATATCATGTTTAACCTGAGTAGCGAAAGACCGCAGTGGGGTTTGAAAACGATGTTCTGGGAGTCCGGTGGTGAGCCTTGAACCCCCGGCTAGTTATGGAGCTGTTGGGTAACAGACGTCTCCGCATACGTCGCAGCACTTTTGCAAATATGTGATGTCTTGATAAACAGAGCAGATATTTGAAGTTTACACAGCTACATTCTCACCTGAAAATATGTTAAAAGTTTATTTTGTGACCCAGAAAAAGTAATAAGAGTAACATTAAAACTAACTAGCTACCGCCATTGTTGGAAACTGGAATTGGCTGGACCGCGCTATGAATTCTGGGATAGGTTGGGCCACGAAGGATACGCCCGACCCATCCTTCAAATTCAGGGAAATGAAGGACGCATTTGTCGGCCGCATCTGGAGAAGCCTTTGAATTGGGACGTAATCGGTCTTCAGATGCGGCCTCCGAAGGATGCGGCCTATGAATTGGGACATACCTATGGTTAATCCAGAAAACCATGAAGGCTATGGTTCATAAGTTCAGCTGTTAAAATCCACATATTACAAACCAACAATGTCACACTGGCTAATTTTATATATGGTGATATTTACTTGTAGATCAAAGTGCATCAGTTGAGGACAAAGGAAATTATGTGTGTTTTATGCTGGTTGGTGGAATAAGTTCAGTGGTTTTGTTTAGCAGCAATGTAGAATTCTTTAAAAGGAGTTACTGCAAGCATGTGTGGTATCATGGCATTCTGACAGGTTTGTTGTCATTCTGATAACAAATCTGATCATTTAAAAATAGCTTACATCACAGGCAGACAAAACTTTTCCAAGAAAAAGCATGCCCATATCTAAAATGTCAATCTAATTTTATAGGTCACTTTTGCAGGTGGCATTAGATAAGTTGGCAGTATGTGAAAAAGAAAGTGTGCTGTGGTTGAAAATACGGAATTATCAAGAGTGTCATCTCGTGGCTTACATAGAGAAAACTTTGTAAAGTTCACAGCAGTACAATGGGAGAACGGCTTTTTATCCTGGGTGTGTTTCAATCACTTTTCATTACAGAGGCTCAGAAGCAGAGGCTTGCTGAAAGCTGTTGACAAGCTATAGGGTTTAACATAAAATCTCTTGCTGTGTTGGTAGAATCAAAGTAACAAGGAAACACATCTCCCTGGGGAAAGCACTTCTCCAGCAATTATCCTCCAACAGCTCCTGTCAGCTCACATATTGTACAAATTTAGAATAATGGATTCATGCTCTGTCACTGTTAATTTGTGCCGAGCCGCTGTACAGTGAATCAAATCAATTATTAGAGTTTATTGTCAGATGTAATTTATAGGCTTGCTTGTATGCGCTAATAATGAATGCAGCAAAAGCGCAGTTTGCACCGCTTTATTGGCTGCAGTGACGTTCATGTGACGTTTTTCCGTCTCTAGTTTAGTCTAATTTTCCCAGCTCATCCTGTTAATGATTCTTTCATTTTCCATCTTGCGAGAGACCCCATATGAAGACGCTGTGATCAAGTCTATGAATACAGTTGAAAAGCAATTCATCATGGTGTTACAGAGCATTTTAGCTATTGATCCAACACATTTGAAGCAGCACAGTGTGACTTCTCTGCTGCATAGGTGGGGGAGTGATTCAAATAAAGACTAATAAATGTTTGACAGATAAAAACTAAAACATTTGCCATTTCTTTCGCTGTGGGGCCTCATCAGTGTCGGTTAATCAGTGAATCGCTGTCAAGATACTTAAACTGTTATTTTTGATTATTCTGAATTCTAGTTTTGGGAGGTTTTAGCTGGAAAATAACACAGAACACGGAGGAGGAAGATGCTACGTATATGCTAATGCTTTCACAGCCACTTTACAGCAAACACAAAGTAATGCAGCAATTCAAAGCGCATGTATTAGTAGCTATATGAGAGATGAAATGAAACCCTGCCGTCTGACAGGAAAGTGCCGTGGAATAACACGGCACTACGAGATCTTTAGGATACAATGGAATCTGATCAGTCGGGAGTTTGTATGCAAGGATAATTTAAAAGGAAAGAAGTAAAAAATAAATATGGCCTCTTCTTCCTGTAGTCTAGTACTACCAGACTACAGGAAGAAGAGGCCATATTTATTTTTTGCATTTAGCTTTTTCACAGAACTTGTCTGGACAACCTCATAATGATGAATTACAATTGAAAAGAGGGAGTGACAAATTCTCTTGGCAATATTGGGTGTTTAATGTGTGAGTTAATCATGTAAAGAGTTTTTCGGATTTCATTTAGATTTGTCTAACTTTGTTGCTTTACGTAAAGTAGTAAATGGTTAATCTTACTATAATGATCGTAGTGCAAGTAAGTCTTTATGTATCTGATCTTCTAAACGGGGCCATTGAATGAATTTAACTTAACTTAACCGTCACCAAAATTTGCATCTCTCGCAGAATTTTGCACTAAATGCATAAAATCTGAAAAAGCATCACATTGGCAGGATTTAAAAACACTGACATGATTATCTAAAATGAGGAAAGAAAGAAATGAGGAAAGAAATGAGGAAAGAAAGAAATGAGGAAAGAAATGAGGAAAGAAAGAAATGAGGAAAGAAATGAGGAAAGAAAGAAATGAGGAAAGAAATGAGGAAAGAAATGAGGAAAGAAGGAAATGAGGAAAGAAGGAAATGAGGAAAGAAATGAAGAAAGAAATGAGGAAAGAAAGAAATGAGGAAAGAAAGAAATGAAGAAAGAAATAAGGAAATAAATGAGGAAAGAAGGAAATGAGGAAAGAAATGAGGAAAGAAAGAAATGAGGAAAGAAATGAGGAAAGAAGGAAATGAGGAAAGAAATGAGGAAAGAAGGAAATGAGGAAAGAAAGAAATGAGGAAAGAAGAAAATGAGGAAAGAAAGAAATGAGGAAAGAAATGAGGAAAGAAAGAAATGAGGAAAGAAATGAGGAAAGAAAGAAATGAGGAAAGAAAGAAATGAGGAAAGAAAGAAATGAGGAAAGAAATGAGGAAAGAAAGAAATGAGGAAAGAAATGAGGAAAGAAGGAAATGAGGAAAGAAAGAAAGAAAGAAAGAAAGAAAGAAAGAAAGAAAGAAAGAAAGAAAGAAAAGAGATTGTGTGCTTAGGTGAAGAAAAGCAAGTTTCAAAATCTTAATCTGCTGAACTCTTGCAGACTTGAGTTTGTTTTGTTATTTAAAAGGATTTGGCATCATGGGTACTGGTTAATAACAGGAAACAACTGAAACGTCACACCTCATATCAAAATATGTCCAAAATTTTATGTAATTGTTTCTGTATTTGAGCAATTCTCCTTTCTTTGTGACAGTCTGCAGGACTTTTAAAGCCACTGTATTTCAATTGGATGCAGATTTGGTGTCAGAAAAGAAAGAAAGTGATGTCTTTGAGAAATGAAAGCTTCTCTTCTCTTTTTCTGAAGAGACTGAGAAAATTGTTCGTCTTACAGAGTAGCTTATGCCACCAGCTTCTCCTGCATCTTACACGTGTGTCCATGAACACATAAAATACAACATACAATTTCTGTTTAAGGTCAAATTATTGTATTTTAAGCATATTGCATTGTTCACAACTTATATAAATTAAATACATTTCATCGCTATTCCCCAAAATGCAGAGACTCTATAGCCTGTGATGAGGACGAATATATTAGAGATACAAGCTAAAACAAAAATACACCGTCCAAGAAGAGACACTCGCTAACACAGGCTCATTAATAGCAAACACAATAATCAGGAAACGAGACAATGAAACAAGAAAGAATACAGTAAACAGGCACTGATCTCAATGTGTGAAAGGTTAACAGAGGACAAGTTCACACATTCCTTTTTCGAGCTTTCACACAGAAACTTTCACCATCCTCTTAAACGCCGACACTGTACGCTGCACAGCAGCTTTATTCTTCCTGCCTCTCCTCTGTTGCTCATTTTTTTCTCTTTCCACTGCTCCAGCTCAGCCTCTCTCTAACATTTCCTAGTGATTATAAATAACTTATAGAAGACATTTCAGAGAGAACAGCTTTGCCGCAGGAGCTGTCCCAGCAAATGGGATATAATAACCCACCTCACCCATTCTCCATCTCTCCCCACCTCCACCTCCCCTGCATGATGCAGGTCCAATCGGTGCAGCGAGAAATATCAGTAATTAGGCAGAGAGCACATCTTCCTGCAATTACAGCCTGATATCTGAGACATTCGTTATGCTTGTTAGTGGGGACTGCTGGCTTCATTAGGAGAGGAGTGAACGATAGTAACCGCAATAAAAATGATTTATGGCCACAGTGCTGTTGACCTTTGTCGCACATCACCCCCCATCTACTTTTTCTTATTCTTCTAGTCTCTGTCATCAAGTGGAATAATAATATAATATATTATAATAGAAGCAATAACAGATCTGTTTTTGGTTGAGGTACACGGCGCAGTGAAATGAGGAAATACCAGGCTTCATTCAGGTGGAGATGGATGTAGAGGAATCTGTGACTGGAGGTGACAACATGTCAACTCTTTTATTTCAGATCTGTACAAATGGGGAAAAAAGCACAGGATGAATCTGACATTTGAAAAAATACAAGAGAAAAGGCCGAGGTATGGCAGATCACATGGGAATTGAATTGAAAACAGATCTTATGGTGTGATGAATCCACATTTGAAATGGAGAGAGGTACAACAAAGCTGTCTGTAACATGCGCTGGAGGCTCTGTTGCGGTTAGGGGCTTCATTTTGGTCAGTGGTGTTAGGGGTCTTATCAACACTGGAAATGAAGTGTGAATGTAGAAAAGTCCAAAGAGTCTGACTGGAAACAGCTTTATTTTTCAGTATGACAATGACCGCAAACACACTGGCAGTGCAGTAAAAGCACGAAACAATGGGACGCTGCGGACCGTCTCCTCAGAGCCTGGATCTCAACATTACTCGTCTTGTCAGAGAATGTAACACAAGACAGCTAACATGTAGAGAAGATCTCTGGGATGTCGTTCAAGAAGACTGGAGAACTATTCCTGCAGACTACTTCAAGAAAACACGAGACAGAGAGTTCACACTGTTTAAAATAAATGTGGCCACACCAACTGTTGACTTTCAAGCTTTCAAACTTTAAGTTTAAGGTCGAATTGTAGGAACTTATACGCTTATGTTTGCATTCAGTAACTGCATTTCCCATTTTCTGAGCTAAAATAAGAAGAAATTAGGTTTTGCTCAAGACTGTTGTCCATTACTGCATGTTAATGTACGTTAAAAATGATAGCTTAGTCATACGTTATTAGCATAGCTTTTAGATTACAAATGGTTCTTATTCAGTAAAAGAAAATACATCAAATCAGTAATAAAATTAATATGCAGCTTTTCAAAATAAAAGTTTCCATTCAAATTGAAATCATTTTCTACGGAGCCCCGCAGGGGACATGGGAGAAAAAAAATTTACGACGGACTTTTGCGAGATCTCGCAAAACTTTTGCGGGATCTCGCAAAACTTTTGCGGGATCTCGCAAAACTTTTGCGGGATCTCGCAAAACAAACCCGGGATCTCGCAAAACAAACTCGGGATCTCGCAAAACAAACTCGGGATCTCGCAAAACAAACTCAGGATCTCGCAAAACTTTTGCGAGATCTCGCAAAACAAACTCAGGATCTCGCAAAACAAACTCGGGATCTCGCAAAACAAACTCGGGATCTTGCAAAACAAACTCGGGATCTCGCAAAACAAACTCGGGATCTCGCAAAACAAACTCGGGATCTCGCAAAACTTTTGCGAGATCTCGCAAAACAAACTCAGGATCTCGCAAAACTTTTGCGAGATCTCGCAAAACAAACTCAGGATCTCGCAAAACAAACTCGGGATCTCGCAAAACAAACTCGGGATCTTGCAAAACAAACTCGGGATCTCGCAAAACAAACTCGGGATCTCGCGAAACAAACTCGGGATCTCGCAAAACTTTTGCGAGATCTCGCAAAACAAACTCAGGATCTCGCAAAACTTTTGCGAGATCTCGCAAAACAAACTCAGGATCTCGCAAAACAAACTCGGGATCTCGCAAAACAAACTCGGGATCTCACAAAACAAACTCGGGATCTCGCAAAACAAACTCGGGATCTCACAAAACTTTTGCAAGATCTCGCAAAACAAACTCGAGATCTCGCAAAACAAACTCGAGATCTCGCAAAAGTTGAATTCCAACAATTGCAGCTACTTAGTTGTAATATTACTCTTTCTGGGTCACAAAATACACTTTTAAGATATTTTGAGGCGTGAATGTAGTTGTGTAAACATCAGATACCTGCCATATGAATGTTTTCTAATAGGCTGAGAAGCCCTGCACAACTTAAGTGGAAGTGCCACATAATGAAAGGCCCCGTCAGTCCTACTGCAGATGTCAGGAAAGGAAGTAAGCAAAACAAAGTATTCCAGGAGCAGAAAACTCATCCAACAGTGGATGATGTGATTCTTCAGAAGTCACATTTTCAAGCACTGATTAAGTCTTTGAAAGTTTTCCATACAAATGCAAATACAGAGAGCACGGATGATAAGTCGTGTTGAAATGAAAGTTGTGCAAAAATTGAGGTGATGACATTTTTGTTTTGTTTGGTGTTCTTTCAAGAAGCAGGCAAATATTCAATACACACCCTTCTTTGATTTTTCTCCTTTTATTTTTTTAAGGTGTTATTACTTCTAAAATAGTCCAAGCTTAAAAAGGTTCAGAAACCAACATAGAGAAGAAAAGACGCAGCTTTTTTTTTCTCGTCGTGTGCTAATTAACTGCAAACCTTTCAGCGAGAAAGAGCTTATATACATGCACTCATCAGGGTCATAAATGTCACGGTAAGTTTGGGCTTTTAATGATTTCTTTGAATTGTTTGAGAGTGGAATGATTGTACAGCAAGTCAAGAACTGTCTGCACGAGATTCATATTATTTTGGATTTCTCTGCTCAGGGTCAAAAGTATACACACGCCTAACAGCATTCAACTCCTGGCATAACTCTGGCTGGATATTTGACCACTCTTCTTGGGAGATCATTTAAATTAATTGGTTTCCTGCCACAGACGTAGCTTTAAGACAGGTTTGAAAAATGTGTTTGTTTGTCAGAAATATATACTGTTGACCCTGTGTGGATTAGACATCATCCAAAATAAATAACTCTTGTTTCTTTTGAAGTTGTTAAAGATGCATAAAGAAAAGCCCAAAATGCCCTTGATGAGTGTATTTAAACTTCTGACCACACAAGCTGTGCAAAATATGTTGGTTAGAATGTTTAAAAGATATTTAATCTTTAAACAAATGTAATAAATTTAAATAAATGCAGGCTGTGTGTGTGTTATATGTTTTTCCATAATTTAGTCGGTCTCTTCAGTTCTCTATGAATGAGATTTTCCACAATGGGTCTCTCATTTGTGGTTCCAGAGCGCGACGACGTCATTGTTTATTTTTAGAAGAGCGGATCTCACTGGTTTTGTTTTTTTGTTTTTCTCAGCTCTCGGTCACTGTGAACCACCTGCCGATTCCTCTGTGTTCCAGCATTTTGTCAAACATTTTGTACTGTGACTGCAACGAGAAGAAAAGACACCGTTTCTAAGGCCAGGATGACAACTCTCCAATATTTTGCAAGTAAACACCGCAGCAATACTCGGCATAGAAACAGCATACATGAACGGCCAAGTCTGTCTCGTTGCTTGTCCTTCCTTATACAGCTCATTGTCTGTGATTATGTGTAGATCAATAACATTAACAAGCCTGTGTCCTCCAAAAGAGGTTTCCAGATGCATATATAGTTTAAATTCAAGGACTGTACTCATTACGTTTGCATGGTTTATAGTTAAGGCCTTCTGAATGCAATCAGCTGGCAAACATGCTTCTTTGTGTTCCTTATTCAACAACTAGAATATATTACTGAATACTCCCACCAATCAATACATCAGAACAGTGTTTGTGGGCATGTGCCAAAAAAGCTGGCATCAGTGTGATGGAGAGAAGTAAATATTTATGAATTCAGAAGCTCCTTGCTGTGAGGCAACAGTGCCATGCTTCTATATAACAGTATGCTATAACTCCATTTACCTTTCAGAATCTCATCAAAATGTAATGAGAATTGTGGGGAATTTTATTTAGACTGCTAAGCTTCTAATAGTAAAACCACACCTGTTGATGGAATCCAGAAACCGGTAGTTAAGTTAAAGTTAACATCAGGTTGTTTCTCTTTGTTGCCAATGTGTTGCTAATTAGGGCTGCCACAATTAGTCGACTATCAGAATCGTCGACGACTGATTTAATAGTCGACGCGTCGTTTGAAGCTTTGTAAGATCCCAAAAGACGCAGGAATAAGTAGTAGGATTTAAGAGTGTAATAACGGACTGAAACAGAAGATGGCAGCACTGCATGTACAAGGATGCCAGCTGCCGTTAAACCCCGAAGAAGAAGAAGAAGCTCTGTCCCAGAATTCATAGCGCAGCCCAGCGCAGTTTCCAACAATGGCGGCAGCTAGTTAGTTTTAATATTACTCTTATTATTCTTTCTGGGTCACAAAAGAAACGTTTAACATATTTTCAGGCGAGAATGTAGCTGTGTAAACCTCAAATATCTGCTCAGTTTATCAAGACACCACATATTTTCAAAAGCGCTCCGACGTTTTCGGAGACGTCTGTTAGCCACTAGCTCGATAGTTAGCCGGGGGCTAGGCTAACTAGAGCCGTGAGAACACCGGACTCCTGACAAATCGTTTTCAAACCCACCGCCGTCTTTCACTACTCAGGTTAAACATGATATATAAGTCACTTAGATAACTTAAAAATGTTATTGTTTGGCTTTTTTTAGTATTTTATTTGTTCCTGAGTAAATTGGTTTGGCTGAGATTAAAGTTATAGTTTTTACACAGCTGAATAAACGTCAAGCAGACAGCTGATTATCAGAAGTGTGAGATGCTCGAGAATTTACTCCGGTGTCCTGTTATATTTTAGATAGCAAGGAGTTTATTAAACTTCACCGAAACAATCTGCAAACTTTATTTAATTTAATAAACTATCATCTTGTCTTTATTTTTAGTTAGCACATACCTTAAACACTTAAAGCTGTAAGCTAATGAGGGTTATATAAGAGCAAATGCTGCTGGTGCAATAAGCTGTACGTTTTACGTTCAATGGATGATGATCTGATTAGTCGACTAATCACAAAAATAATCGGTGACTAGTGACTATCAAAATAATCGTTTGTGGCAGCCCTATTGCTAATGAAAGGTTTCTGGAAAATGACCGTCTGATTTGGTAAGTTTTCATAACACGCACCCAGAAAGCCTCTGACCATGATGTGTTTGAAACAATTCAGTAAATAGTATTAAACAGTCTTTGTTTTTTCAAATAAACTTCCAAATATGGATATTTTAAAGCTCTCCTCCCACTCCCAGGAATACAAATGTATTTATCCATTGTTCATTTGGACTTAAAGTGCTTTAAATCAAACAAAATAAGACTAAACATACCCGACAACTATGAAGAATGAACTCTGTTGTTAAATTCATGGACTTCCAGTTTATATTCTCATGAAAGACATATTTTTCTTCCTTTTTAGTGCTATTTCAGCTCCATAAATTGAGTCTGGAAGGGTTTAAAAGCCGTCCACTGCTAACAATAAAAACACACAATGCCTCTTTCAGCTATATCAGGAGCAGTAATGACCAACAGATTTATGAGCCCTTGTTTTTGTTGGTCTCCCAGTAAATTTTCAGAGCTTTAACCAATGAGGTGACTCGATTCTAGTTTTGCGTTTTGTGTCAAAGATGTACTTTTAGCATATGAGAAACATTTTTCTCGCAGAGTAAATGGATGCGCTTCCTAAATGAAATGAATATTAAAGTAAATATAAGTTCAAAAATTTCTGATATCATTTCTATGTAACTTTTAAAAGCATAACTTGGCAGAAAAGAACAGCATGCATGATGTTACTGATACCACAGTTGGTACAGTCATTTCTGAAATATGGTGGGATGTTAATATTTTGTAGATAGAAGATCTGAGTCACACTTGTGTCCAACTGTGGGCTCATTTCTCATCTTTTCTCAGCTCTTGTTTCTGCTCAGTTTCCATGTAAATATATATTTAGCCTCCGTGTTTGCAGCTACGTCATTAGCAGCTATAGCTCTCAATGTTTTAGACATTAGGGTGTTCAACCGCGTTTCAGTTTCTCTAAATAAAAAGATTCCTAATCAGATCTTTTCAACCAAGATGCGCACACAATGAGCCTGCCACACATATCTTAATCTGAAACTCCCACAAAAACTCCTCTCCGCTCGTTTTCTGTATAATGAAATGCAAATGTCAAAACGTGTTATTTAAGAATATTCATCCCAAAATGATTACAATTGACTATTTCTGCAAGATAAATTGAGAACTTCTCCAGTTATAAGATGGGTTTTACTGAATTGAGGGAGGATTACATGTAGTTGAGGTTTTTCTCCCCACTTTTATTTTCTACTTTATTCGACTGCAGCAAATTCCTTACTTCTGTCTTAGAATATTTTCCGCACAATGGCAGATTTATTTGTTTTAAGAAAAAGATTTAGAGTTCTGTTCCAAAAGAAAACAACTTGACAAATGGGCATTTTATTAGGGTGGAAGTCGTAATTTGGACAGAGGTACATGTTGGCCTTTTGTTTCCCCCTCTCTAGGCCCTAACAAGCTATTTGGAGAAGAAGTCATTAGTGTAGAATTAACAATGTGATACCTCAACAGCTTTCCACTCACAATGTTGTCCCAGTGCCAAACTAAAGGTAGTGTAGCAGGACGTGATACTGATATTTCAGCCAGGTCTACTATAGCTAAAAGAGGATTCACTAGCTGGGACCACATCCTCAGTTAGTATGAGTGATGATGAATGAGGGACCGTGTACTGGTGCTGCGGTCTGAGGGATGCCTCGAGGGGACTGGGAGAGGCTCCCGGGCCGGACAGATCCCCATGTACTAACGAGACGTGAGTGAAAGGAAGAAGAGAAGAAAAGAGGAAAAAGGGGGGGCCATGAAAATGAGAACAGCAGGTATTGGTGTGGCCTGATGCTCGAAGGGGCGTGAATGCAGTGTGGTCCTGCTCCTGAAATTCAGATAATATCTCCACTTATATCTTTGTAGGCACTACTCTCTTCTGGGACTGCTGAGACCCCAGAACAAATCAGAGCAGGCATTAATGATAATAGAGTTGACACTACTCAACGAGTCATCCAAGCCTAGAGACAAGTTGGCAACCAATATGGCAACCACCAGCAGTTGCTGGACATTACAGCGAGTTGCTGTGAAGTTGACTGCCAGAGCCAGAGTCACGCATGCTTAGAGATCTGTCTGGAACCTTCTGGAAACCAAAGGTTGGTGGGAAAAGTGTTTATACACGTGACAGGTTGAAGAGTGGTTGCTAGGCGAAATTGGTTGCAAAGAGGTACATGGTAGTGGACCAAGAACCTCCTTGTGAATGCTTTGGTTGCAGTCATGGAACAGCAACTACTAGTGAAACTGTTAAAAGTGTATTGCAACCTGAAAATGGAGACCGACTAGTCACCAGCAGCAGTAAGATGCAACTTTTACTGTAAAGGTAAACAGTCTCAGTTTCCTGATCGGAGAATAAATCGAGAGCATTTGCAGAGAATTCGTCTTTCATTCAATCTATTGGTGACCGCAGCAATCTGCTGGTGAACAAAGTGGATTTGGGTGCAACACCTAGTGGCAACAGCTAGTGATCCGGCCAACTGCTTGGGGAATACGGACTTTTACTTAGCTAATGGAGATTCCCAGTGGGTCAGTGGATCAGTCTCTAAAGCTGTGCAAGTGGATCTCATGGAGTTGGGTTGCAAATGGTCCCTGCACAAATGCAAGCATGCTAAAAATGACTTAAATAGTTCACCCTGTATACAACTTACCAGTCAGAAGGGTTTGTAGGTTGACAGTAGGTTTGATTTACTCATCAACTTGCATTCAAGTGGGACATGAAGATAAAAATGGATGCCCAAAAAACACAAAAAACCCTCAAACTTTAAGCAAATTGTTTCTTCTGTTTTCAACAATCGATTACAGATAACTGTGTGTCCTGTTTACACCTTAGCAGTCTTACACCACCTCACAACACCCCATTCAAGTGAAGAACCATGGCTGAGCCATTATAGCCACAATATTTTATTTTTAAATTTTACACTCAGCTTCTACTTCTATCCTATTACATGCTCTGTTTGGCATCTTCAATGATGATGTTACACTGGTGCAAAGACGGGACAAAAATCAGTCTAAATGGCCATTTGGTCAACAGCTCTATTTCACCGCTCTCTCAAATTACCAGTGTAGTACTTCAGTGTGTATAACGCCAAGTAATTAACTGAGCTCAGTGACTCAGTTGCTGTTGCTACCCAGTTTAAACAATACAATCGCGTTACCACCGTCAAGTAATTTGAATTATGCAAATCTAAGTTTTTAGCTGTTTTCTTTAACTTGTAGTTTACAGAGTGATGTCTTTAAATAGCCCCACGAGCCTGATAATCCTAAAAACCTTCCTCAGCAGCAAGAGGCAACAGTGCAGCCATACAACACAAACACAAGCGGATGTAGTGCAAACAGATGTAATAGTGGCAGAGGAAAATACACTCTCCTGTTTTCAGAGTATATTAGGCCAAAATCAACAGAATCAGTCATTACCAAAATCATTTTGTCCGTATAATGATTAATGTGCTAGTATGTTTAATCTTTTTAATCAAAGAGATATTTGTAATGCTAGAATATCATTATTGTTATCCATTTGTCAAAAAAGCTGAAAAATAAAGACTTATTTTTAATCAAGCTGACAAATGTGAGCTAATTCCTGCATTCCCAGACAGAAAGTCCAGAAATGTGAATTTAGTTTGTTATTTGCCCAGTAAATATTATTTTGTATTGCAATTAAAATTTGGTTTAAAACTAAAATATAATTTATAGTTAATGAAATTAGGATGAAATGACATGAAGATGTTTCTAACTGTAGCCAAAAATGGTGTATGTTATGTACACGTGTAATAATTAGCTAAGTGGCTGTAAACTATATGAAATATATCCAGAAAGAGTTATGATCTGTGTGAGTCAAAGGCAAGAAGTCCTTCTAAATATCCAGCCTGGTGTTTAATCTTCCATGTATTGACATGGGTGGGCCTGTCCACTGGAAATGAAGCCACCATTTATTTAGCCAGATCTATTAGCAGAATGGGAATCTAGCATTCATAATTAAGTCATCATTAGTGTAATCACCTGTAACTATGAATCAATCTGCAACCTCGCTGCTAAATGTCACTAAATCCTGTACACCGGCCCATTAATGAAATATATGAGTGAAATGCCCTGCAGAGGACACACAGAGCCAGGAGGCAACAACTGGTCAGGCTCATAAAAGAAAATTGATGGAAATTAAGGTTGCTAATAAGTATAAATCCAAACCAACCCATAGGCTTCACAAAACAGATATCTGAGCCAGATAAAAGGATCAGTTCTGCACATTTTTGGAAGGAAAAGCCTGAAATAATTTTCTTTACCTGCAGCCTGTGGACAGAAGTCATGGCTTTGCTCATCCAGACTTATTCAGACATGATAGATTGAAGATGGCTTAATCTATGTTAAAACTCTACGTTATTACATGACAAGAAAACATAGATTAGTGGTGAGGGGCAGCTATGAGTCAACAGCTTATCCGCAAATACCAGAGTTGGTGTCTTGATGGCAGGCAAGTACCGTGCAAAGCAGCACTAACCAGCATGGGTGGAGTTTTTGGAGAACTACTAGTCAAAAATAATAATAATGGATTGGATTTATATAGCGCTTTTCAAGGCACCCAAAGCGCTTTACAATGCCACTATTCATTCACTCTCGCATTCACACACTGGTGGAGGCAGCTACGGTTGTAGCCACAGCTGCCCTGGGGCAGACTGACAGAAGCCAGGCTGCCATATCGCACCATCGGCCCCTCTGGCCAACACCAGTAGGCGGTAGGGTAAAGTGTCTTGCCCAAGGACACAACGACCAGGACAGAGAGCCCAGGGATCGAACCGGCAACCTTCCGGTTACAGATGCGCTTCCCAACCCCCTATGCCACGGTCGCCCCAAAAAAGTGCAACACGAGATATTTACCATGAGAAGCCTGGACCAGACTAAACTTCCAGATGAGTAATTTCGTGCATTTTCATTATGTTTCAAAAACGGACGCTGAACACTCACAATAATTAATTTAAGCAAAGAAATCTGAGGACAAAGCAAAGACAAGATTAACATGCTGGACATCCACTCCGATTGTTGCACTGTGGACAGTGTTTCTATGCTCAAATGTTACCTGGAAAACAAAGTCTCAGAGTAACGGATAAATCGTTTACACAGGAGACATTTTTGTGATACTATTTCTTTGAAAACTATTACGTTTATTTTATTATATACAAATTGGACCCCATATATGGAAGTCATACAAGTAGTAATCTGGCCATCACTGCTCCATGAGAATCAACTGGTATTGATTGCACAGCCACTTGTAGTAACATATGCCCCGTTTGTCTGCACAACACATTTGCAGCTCTTTGATTGTCGCGGTCTTTAACCTTCAGTTTTAAAGGGCAGGTGATCTGGCAGTGGTTTAGTAAGCACACACCTAATTTGGCAATCACCTGTGTACTTGAGGAATAGCTGCATCTATCACGCCACTTGCCGACACAGCTGGATGATGGAAGTGCACGCTGGGTTTTGGTGGCCTCTTGAGAAAACTGGAGGGAAAAAATCCTGGTGACTCAGTTCAATTGGCCCTTGAAAGTTTTTATTTTACTACTTGATTCCACACGACTAGCATTGGCAGTCAAATCAGCCCATATCTGTGGTATCTCCAGTCACATGGCAGAAATCTAACTGAGCACGTGTGAGATGAGATAGAAAAAGAGGTACTCCAGGTAGAGATGCACTAAAAGCCGAGGTGGTCAGAGGAGCGAAAACATCTGAATAAACATGGACTGCCATTGGATGAGAGGCTGTGGCATCAAAACGAGCAGTACAGGATGAAACTCAGAACTGGGCAGTTTGTGAGGAGTCCACGAACCTTCATATTTCATCACATACTGTAATCTGTTTTCATTTTCTGTATTTCCCTTGACTAGCAGTCAAACTTTTATCAAATTCTATATATTTTCCCCTGTGCAGTATATCGACTTTTCAAGGTGTCCACTTTTGTGATGCGTTAAATTTCCTGGCTGTCACTATCAGCTGTAAACTACTGTTGGCTGGAACGGGAGCAAGAGCCTCTGGGGTTATCTCGAGCACGCACATGCACATTTATACACACACGGTTGGCAGGCAAACCAGGAGTGAGTGACTATAGCTGTTATCTTAGACATATCTCCAGACAGCGGTTATCCAAATCTGTGCACTCGCCTTGGCACAGCACACCACCGCGAGCCTTTTAGACACACTAGTGTGGACAGATGCATAGGAGGGAGGGAGGGAGGGAGCAAGCGAGAGAGGGGAGAGTCACTTTCGATGCATTACCAAAGAGAGACGGATGGAATGAAGGCTTAGGGCGAGAAATTGTAACGGGGAGAGGGAGACTATTTGGATGGGCCGCGACGGCGAGAAAGCGAGCCAGGACAAATGAAAGGAAATAGACTGATGTGGGTGATGGAGGAGCAGATAGAGAACAAGCAGAGAGGGCGAGAGAGATGATGACCTGTCTGTATTAAGCTGCTCCGTGTCAGGAAATTGGCCGACTGACCCAACGTACGCTGACAAGCCATGAAACCGTCTGTCACAACAGCCACCCCGAACAAGTCATTTAGTGTAGTGCTGAGTCTCAATACGTATTTATGCAACGAATGCAAAACACAGCTGATGCCACTGAATGAACTGCCTCAATTTGTTTCCACTTTTCCTGAATGATGTGTGTGTGAAGTGCTGTCACTCATTTTCCTGGATCCTCACAAAGAAAAACAAAAATTGAGGAAAAAGGCAAGCTGATCGTTTTCTAAAAAGTCTAAAAAGTATGATCATTAATATTTGATTCGGTTGACAAAGCTGTCTACTGATTTATTCTGTAACAAGTTCATTCTTGAACTTGTTACAAAAGTTACAAAAGTTACAAATCTTGTGAAAGTTCTAGAATCAGTGGCTCTATGTGAACGTGGGATTTCATTCTGGCGTGTTAAACAACAGTTAACCTTTGGTGTTGTGTTTGCATCCTCTGTGACCACATGAGGAAAGGCCAAAACTGGACACTGACAGCAACGATATATATATCGCACTAGTATAATAACAGGCCCCATAGCCCATAGGACCTGCGATTCCTTAAGATTTTCTATACAAATCGAAGTTTTGCCTCAAATATTAGTGTTGTGATAAGGTCACTAAGAAAATGAAATTGCAACTCAGAGGCAGTATGACAGCGTGGCTGATGTATTATGGTAAGTGCCGCAGCTGTGAAATATCACTGCATTAAGCCTGCTCGCTACTGTAAACAGCTGTCACAACATGCCAGTCATTTGTCTCAAGCTACCGAGTAAGCTGACGTGCTGAGAGTGACAAAGATCAAGCGTAATGCTTCACACAACCGAACATATACATGTACATTTCAAACGTACATTTAAAGTAATAACTTTACCTTCAAAAAAGGGCAACAGCAGCAGACTATATACGACCCCTGTGCTGAAAATACTGCGTAAAATGTAAATAAATGAACAGAATGCAATAATTTGCCCACAATTTCATCACAAAGTGAGAAAATACCGTTTTAGCTCGTTTTAAATTTCACTGCAGCAACAACTCAAAAAAATAGAGAAAGTCAACAAAATGCTGGAAAAATCAAGTGTTACTTAAGATAATAGATCAGTAACATGATTGGTATGAAAACTGCATCTTAGAGAGGCAGTTTCTCAGACCTAATGGTGGGCGGAGCTTCACCAAGCTACAAAAAAACTGTCTCATCATCTGCAATACATAATAACGAAACATTGTGAGAATCTGGAGAAAACTGTGTAGAAGGCACAGGCCTGAAAATCAATCAATAATCATCAATAAAGCCAGATACAAACATGAGCCAGAAACAACTCTTTCTTTCCTGAGCCATCGGATTTAAAATGGACCGAGTCAAAGTGGAAAACTGTCCTGTGGTCGAATGAAAATGTGAAATGTCGGCTCGTCTAAAGAACTAAAATAAAAGAACTAGGACTGAAGCAGAGAAGGCTGATCTGTTATCAGCTCTCAGTCCAGAAGATTTCTGTTGCATTATGGAACCGGCACATGAACAAACAAAAAAAACAAAACTATCTGGCTAGGGTTGGAAAAGGATCACATTCCAGTGTCTTTCTGTTGCTATGAAACATCCATCCATCCATTCACCTTTTCAGGGTCGCGGGGGGCGCTGGAGCCTATCCCAGCTGTCATAGGGTGAGAGGCGGGGTACACCCTGGACAGGTCGCCAGTCTGTCGCAGGGCCAACACACAGGGACAGACAACCATTCGCACTCACATTCATTCGCACATTCACACCTAGTGGCAATTTGGATTATCCAATTAACCTATCCCCACAAGCTGCATGTCTTTGGACGGTGGGAGGAAGCCGGAGTACCCGGAGGGAACCCACACAAACACGGGGAGAACATGCAAACTCCACACAGAAAGACCTGATGGTGGAATTGAACTCAGGACCTTCTTGCTGTGCGGCAACAGTGCTAACGATGGTTAGCACAACAGTGCTAACGTTAGCACTGTTGTGCTAACGCTATAAAACAAATAAAATTTAAATTATATTTTATTATAACAAATTATTCTCGTTACGTTTGGTATACAAAGGACCTTTCACAACTTTAAACAAATGTTAGATTTATTGTTTTTTGTGGGGTTTTTATTACCACTGTAGCTTCTGTAACCCAGACGTGATGACATCAGCGCACATTTTCCATGCACTTATTCTTACAATTTCTACAAATTGCTTAACTTTAAAGTGTAACTCTACGTCACAGTAACAGCTTGCACGTACGACCTATGGAGCTGTTAGCTTGGGCAGGGCAGCCTCTGCACAGAGTGGTTTCAGCTCCACGGTGTTGGAATTGTCTGTCCATTTCTGCCATCTTCAAGAGAGCTGAAAATTCTCCCTGTTCCTTAAAAGTCTATCAAGTGGTCTATCTGTCTGCCCTCAAAGCAATACAATTCTTATGTCTGAATGATTTCGAACCCTTCTCAAGCTCACAACTTCAGCCACGACCTTTCTTTTCTAACGTTTTGTCAAACCATAGTCATTTGTTGTCGTCTCTCCATCATTAGTTTGACTCATTTTCATTCCTACTCTCTTCTGCACTTTGCGTCTCTCGCCTTCCTGTTCTCGGTTCTTTTTATGATCTTTTCCACCTCGCCGTCATCGGAGGGCTCGTCCTCTTTCTCGTACATTTCTTTCCCGTCAGTCACCAATCAGTTGTCTCTCTCTTTCTGTCCCTCTCTCCATCACACGCACTCAAATTTGTGCAGAGATGAAAGCCTTGCAGGAGAGAGCTCTATTACAAATCTTGGGAAGTTGGTCAGAAACTTTCCACTTTGTAGGGCGAAGCAGATGGACATCAGCATGGTAATGACTACACACCCTGACAGCTAGGCCCACTAGCACACACGTGAGAACATCTTCAGGCTTAGCCGCACACAGCCTCCTATAGCGGTAATGATGCAGCTGTCATTGTGGTTCAGTATAGAGGGAGAGGAGCTGGCTGACAGACAGTTTCAGAGCCCTGTCGGAGTCGGCTGGGCTCTGTGACACCTGTAGCTTGTGTGACTGTGTGTGAGAGAGAAGAATGACAGAGCAAGGAAGACAAAACACGACAGAGACAGTAAGAGGGGGAAATACGTGACATGTGGCTTCCTGTGCATACTGTATGCTCAGCTTTGAATTAGGTAAATACTTATGTGCTGTGTTACACATACGTGTGCTAACCGACACGGTGTGTGTAATGCTTCCTTACACTCACCTCTTATCAGGCCAGCACTTCCAATTCGCAGAGCATGCACACACACATAGAGATCTTATATACACCATGCACACATAGATGCATGCACAAGGCAGAAAGCAGGAGGTGGTGTACATGCTTGGACTTCAAAAATCCATTTTCAGTTTTCATCTTCTCCTCCTTCCCATCATCTATCTGTCCTGTCGGTGCTGTCACTATGACTCACTGAAAATCCACTCACTGATTTACTCCACTCTCCCAGAGGAACGGAGCATGTGTGCGTGTGCACCTATGTGTACGTTTGAAGATGAGGAATGGATGTGCGAGTAAGGGCGAATGCGAGAAAGAGAAGAAAACCCTGCATATGCAAATACACATTTGTCTGGGAAACACGCACTTTTGCATTCATATAAACTGATTACATGTCTTTGTTTCAGAGTGTGTGTGAGTGTGTGCCTCTTCAAGGCCTTCAGATTAAAAGGGTGAACATCACATGCAAGCAGGGCCATCGGTGACAAGGTGCTGCCACACTGTCATTTCTGGTCCTGTCTGAATGTCTGGGTACAGTGATGAGATGAACTTTAGGCAGTTTAAAGGTTGCATTCTTTAATTTTTCACATCGTATTGGGCCAGGGAGTCAAAGCATGAAGAATGCAGACAGCCAAATGTGCACCTGTATGTGGCACTATGTTAAAGGCAGAGACATGAAAATAGTAGCCCCCCATTTTATTTTATGCTCAGAGACACTCAGTGTTGGGAAGGTTACTTTTAAAATGTATTCCATTACAGATTACAGATTACATGCCCCAAAATGTATTCTGTAACGTATTCCGTTACGTTACTCAATGAGAGTAACGTATTCTGAATACTTTGGATTACTTAATATATTATCATGCTGTTTACAACTACATGAATGTACTATTGCTGTGATTTATTACTGTTACTGAAGGTCCGCGGCTCCGAACCTTAGTAAAGGGACCTCTGGCTAATACGGTGGGTTCTGTGTCGGGCTGGTAGCCGAAAAATAGCTTTACTTTGTTGTCTGGGTCAACTTTGCTTGCGAGAGACAGAGAGAGGCGTTGAAAGGCTGCTCCAACAGAACTTATTGTTTTTGGAGGAAAACACGAACACGGTGTACAGTCGAGTCTTAATAGCTTACTTACAACTGGGCTCGTCAGGCTCTCTTCTTGGCTGCAGTGGTTATTATTATATTTACATGCTTCCAGCTCCCGTTTTTGCTCGATGACAGCTCGTACTTTTCCTTTTTCTCCCTCCCTCACTCACAGACACATAACGTGTATGGCAGTCCATTCTCCCTGCAGCACGGACTACACTGCCCATGATGCTACATTCTTTAGAGCTATACCTGTAGCATTCTGCCTGTTAGCTTAGCACAACAACAACAAAAAGGCCTCTCTCACCCAGGAAACACGCAGAGAGAGCGTCACCCTGTAACCATGGCAACCGTAACGCTGCCGCCTGGAACAACAGAACGTAGCTGTCAAACAAAACCCAAACAGTCCTGACCCGCCACAATATGAAACAGGGAAGTACCGCCGTGTAATCCATTTATTTCAACAAAGTAACTGTATTCTAAATACCACCTTTTTAAACGGTAACTGTAACGGAATACAGTTACTCATATTTTGTATTTTAAATACGTAACGGCGGTACATGTACTCCGTTACTCCCCAACACTGGAGACACTTTCTTTTAGTAAGGCCACCGCAATGTCAGTTTTACTGTTATATAAATTCCGCCAGCAGAGGGCGCTCGGTCCTGTTCGAATCGGTAGCTGACGCTACACTAGAAGAAGTAGTGTCAGTGGAGAAGAGGCAGCGTACGGCCTGCGTGCCAAAGAGAACTGATTGTCATATTTTTCTGTTTTTACAGGTAAGCTGGGTGGTTGATAATGTAAAACAGAGGTTCTAGACGTGACAGACAGCAGTGGCGATTAATGATAAATGTCTTGTGTGTGGCGAATGTTAAGCTAAAGAGCTAATTTCCAAGTTGGTCCAGTTGTTAGCCTGTGCCGATCCAAGTGTTAGACTGTACCTAAAGCTTGTGAGTTCATTGCAGGTGTATTTTTGGTTAAAGTCACAATATATATGTTTTGCGCAATAAGAGAAAATGTGAATTGCTTTATGTTTAGTTCACGAAGAGTGAATGCTATAAAAATATGTTAAGAAAAATGTTTATTTGAAATAAGACAGGTTCATAAATAGATTAAAACAGTAGTAAAAACAAGATAAAACTAATGAGAGTTCACTATGTTATTCATGCGTATAGTAAAATGTATTTCTGTGATTTAAGCAGTTTACAGAAGTGGTGCATATGAATATGAAACTGTATAAGTTACTTGTATAAGGTAATGTCAGCTACACTTAGGGTTGCCAACCGTCCCTTAAAAAACGGAATCGTCCCGTATTTAGAAACAAAAGTACACGTCCCGTATTGAGCTGAAAAGGGACGCACTTTGTCCCGTAGTACAGTGAGAATCAAAAGTAGTCTATAAGTTTTAATGTAATTAACGCTTTGTTTGAAAACATAATTCCCAGCCCCGCTCCTGCTTTGTGACCAATGAGCTGACAGCACACTTATGACAATTCGAGTATGACATTCAGATTACCGCTCATCTCATTGGTTGAGGAAAGGTCGCTTGCGGAGAAAATACCGGAAGACAACAGATGACCACAACAAAAAGCATGGCCAAGATGGAAACAAACGCCGACACTGCGGTGCAAGTCTCAAACGACAGTACACCTGAAGCTGGGCAAACACTGTGCGATTTTCAAACTGCACGATTGGCTCGCATGGGTTATAAGTTCGTAGGTCACGATGCAGGGTCTCACACTATACCGCCCGATGCTCTGATGCGACCCGAGTGCTCACACTGTGCCTCCATAAAATGAAGGTTATAACAGAAAATCTGTCGCTCGCTCTCCCTCTCTGTCTTTCACTCACACAGACACACACCACCATCAACTTTGCTAAATTGCTAATGAAAAACATGATCAGGCAGCTGTGATTGAGCAGCAATGTAAATCCAACTATTTTCACGGTTGTTGTGGTCGTGATAATTTGGTGATGCCACATCGAAAAGGCTCGGATGAGCTTTCCAAAGTTCTACAAGTTGTGCCTCCATCGCTTGTGTCCAGATCACACGCTGCACAGCCGCTCCGTCTTTTTCACCGACGTTTACGTGTTTGCGCGTGAGCAGTGTGAGCGGCTGCGGTGACACCCTCACGAGCGATTGATGAGCTGGTCATGAGGTGTTAATCGCTTCTCGTTACCCCACGTATACTACACGATGCACGTTGAAGGCCAAAATCGGGCCGATCACCAAATTGGTCGCACGACTCAAAAATCGGCTCAAAATGGGCCAAAACTCGCACAGCGTGAGCCCAGCATTAGACCAGCAATGTTTGTTCCTCTCAGAGAAAGAAAAAAGGCTGCAAAAGAACAGGGAAGAATGGGAAAAGGAAAACACCTATACATGAAGCACATGAAGAACATGAGGGGCGTGAAAGCTCGGGGAACCCTTAACCAATTTTTGTCCACCAGGCCACGGCAGAAGCAGATATGGTTTGTAAACACTGGTTTGTTTGTTTTTAAACCCTCTGGTTAAAGTTAAAATGGGCATGTGCAGTGAATATCAGCGCTATGTGGCCAGAAGTGTGATAATATAATTTATTTTGTGTAATAAACAACTGCAATGATAGATGATTACAACAAATAGATGAGTAATACATAAAAGTAATACATAGATGAATAATGATGATGAGTTATGATGCGTAATCATGGGAACAAGTGGGTTTACAAACGGGAGCAAAAGCTGAAATAATGCCTCTACTGAAGCCAATTGCACTAAATGCACTAAATGTGCACTGTTACAAGAATATTTTTCTTTCTATTGTTTTCTATTAATTTATATAATTTTAAGTTAAGCAGGACAGAGTTCTTTTGAAGAAAGATTTACTTTTATTCTCAAAAGTTAAGCATGACAATCTTCCGTTTAAGAAAGACCTGTTTTATTGTGTTAATGTTGTCATTTTGAGCTAAAAATAAATGGCTAAATGATTTTTGTTTCCCATGTGTTGATATCACAAAGAATACGCATCTACTTAAATCAAATTCAAGTCAAATGGTTAAAAAAATAATTTCACACACAAAAAAGGAGCTAAAAAATTCACCACACTGGGAAGAGTGAAAACAACTGGGTCGCCCGGCCCTGGCCACGAGGTGTCCCTTATTTATTTCTCAGGGAGTTGGCAACCCTAGCTACACTAGAAGAAGTAGTGTCAGTGGTGAAGAGGCAGCATACGGCCCGCGCACCGAAAGAACTGATTAATCAGACATGTTTTGTGTTTTTACAGTTTTCTGTAAAAAATAAATATGTTGCACGGGAGATGAGTTGGCCCATCATTTCAGCAGTGTAACATATACATAAAAACACACTAATATTTCAATATCCTTAAGTCTGTAGAAGGACAAGCTATGGAGTAAGGAGCCATTAGCCACTAATCCCAATCAAAATCTCTGCCTGCACATTAAGACATAACCTAACTGTTGATGAGCGTTTTCTTCTGAAATATAGCATCGTAAATGAGTACTGCTCAAAATGTACTTGGCAAAAGCATCCATGCTTTGAACGAACTTTAATTGTGGTTTAAGAAGAAACAGAGTGTTTAATCTGCAGAAAAATAAGCAATAACAATGGCTCTCATTACGCACTCAAATACCTTATTGTGTTGGAAATGTGCTGATTATGTAAAAATATAACATAATGCATAAATACATTTTTGAAATAATTATATTCTGTTTTCTTTTGAGGACCTCTGAGGCATATCATGCAAATGAAGTATGGATCATACATGTAGCTTTGGTTCCTGGGCCACAGTTCCTGCTCCCCAAATACTGATACACATGTACAATATGCAGAAAGCTAACTTCATCATAGCACAGCGCTGTTCTGTTCTTCGAGTCTGCAACAAACATTAGCTTCTGAGCACTTAGCATATGTATATATTTAGTCGTTTGCACCCGCAGTAATGAATTCTCAGTGGACGTGTGAATCAAGCTGCTCCTCTGGGGCTCAGAGATAAGCTTCTGGGTGTATGAGAGATCATCAGCCTCAAAGGTTAACCAGCAGAGTGATAAAAGCTTTGTTATTTGGGTCATTCAGGGACAATACCAAAGTGAAGACTGCCAACGAATTGCAGCAGGTTCAGGAATAGTGCAAGCTTGTGCAGCGGTTTTCACGGATCCCTCAGAGAGAGTCGTGACTTTATGGTTTCTGCGAGATTTTTACATTTAGTCTTGTATAATCATTGCATCAAATGCCGTGTGGGTGGTTTAGTGTGTTGTACAGTACATGGACAAAAAAGGACCGTGTTTCTCCATCTGCCAGTCTGATGGATGAGTATGGGTTTGGCAACTACCAGGAGAACAGTACCTGTCTGATTGCACTGTGCTAACTGTAAAGTTTGGTGGAGGAGCGATAATGCTGTGGTGTTGTTTTTCTGGGATTGGCCTGGGCCTCTTAGTTCCACTTAAGGGAAATCTTAAGACTTTAGCTCATGCCCAGACATTTTGACATTTATATTCTTCCAGCTTTGTGGGAACTGTTTGGGGAACTGTCCCCCTGTGCACAAAGCAATGCCCATAAAGGCATGGTTGTTTGAGTTTGGTGTGAAAGAACTTGACTGGCCCACAGAGAGCTCTGACCTCGGACACTTTTGGGATGAACTAGAGGGGAGAACATCAGTGTCTGACCTCACGAATGCTTTTCTAGTTGAACGGACAGAAATTCCCATAGAAACTCTTCAAAATGTTGTAAAAAGCTTTCTCAGAAGAGCACACGCTCCTATAACTGCAAAGGAGAGACCGACTACATATTAATGTCTCTGGATTTACACCCGGGTTTCATGAAAGCTCCTGTAGGTGTAATGTTTAGAGGGACCAGTATGTTTGCTCATACTGTATAGTGTATTGACAATATGCAGAGCTCTTAATGGAGCGCAGCTTTGGTGCTTTTCCAACTTCCACCAGAGAAACTTCACATAGGCAGTGTTATGGCCCTGGTTTTCTTTGTCTGTGTCTTTAAGTCTTTGCAGGTCCCTGAGTGGATGAGCTGACGGCTGCTGATTGGTCCCCTGGTCATGTGGTCTCATTCAAAATCCCTCACCAGCAGTTGTCCCGGGGCAGCCACTGACAGCAGCAGCAGACCTGACCCTGGCCTCCAAAACCTGTGACATTTGCGACTTTCTGAGTTCTGTATATAGTGTGTACATTAGTTTTCATTGTAAATAGTAGTGATGGTGAGATGAAGCCTCATGATGAACTGAAGCTTTCCACCCAATTGGTCGACTCATGGTTCGAAGCATTGTGATGATTCATTTGCTCTACTGCGCCATCAAGTGGACAATTCAAGTGAAGCGGGCTCTGTGATTATAATGATGTGTAAACCTCTAAACTGAATAAGTAAATTGTTTTCTTGGTTATTTATCCCGAATATTGTCTCAGTATGTGTGATACAAAAGAGAAAGTGGAAACTATCAGGACAGAGTTTTGGTATGATTGTGTAACTGTTAGCCTCAGACAGTCAGTCAATAGTATAATTCAGATCATAGATCAGTACATTTGCATATTTTTATAACTATAAAAAGAAAGCTGACACTTTCGAGACTTTATCTAATGTGTAAGCATCACAGCAGATGCCTTAGATTAGAATCAGTGAGCTGTCGGCTTTCAGCCCCAACGGTGTCCGTGCTGTCTGGTGAGAAAGGCATTGAGATTTTCCTTTCCAGTCACCTTTCTCGCTCTCTATGTATTAACAGACCTCTCTGCATTGAATCATATCTGTTATTAACCTCTGTCTCTCTTCCACAGCATGTCTTTATCCTGTCTTCCTTCTCTCACCCCAACCAATCACAGCAGATGGCCCCGCCCCTCCCTGAGCCTGGTTCTGCTGGAGGTTTCTTCCTGTTAAAAGGGAGTTTTTCCTTCCCACTGTCGCCAAAGTGCTGCTCATAGGGGGTCATATGATTGTTGGGTTTTTCTCTGTATCTATGAAGCGCCTTGAGGCGACTTTTGTTGTGATTTGGCGCTATATAAATAAAATTGAATTGAATTGAATTGAAAGGCGACATCTCACTGATTCTGATGCGTCAGCGCTTTGTGTTTATGTCTTGGTGCAGAATCGGTGTACCTGCTCTCATTTACTGTTTTAGCTGTTTGGTGGTGGTTGAAATGTAGTAATATTTATATTAAAAATCGATTCAGGATTTTAATGAATTGATATCGCGTTATCCAAGCTAGAATCGATTTTAATCGATAATCAAAACCCGCTAGTACCTGTGTAATCATGCTTATGTACATCTGGATAATGACACAAACTAGTATTTGGCGCTTCACTTTTTAATAAACTAAAAGACAGAAATCAGGTTATAGGATCTGTAGTGTTGTTTATTTATATTATGGTGCTTATCATTTGTGATATTTATTACTGTGTGCATACTTCATTAGGAGAGATAAAATAAAATAAAAAATCTCTTCCTTCCTGGTTCCATCGAAGAAGAAATGCTCAAGTAACCATGTAACACGTACGTAACCCAATTCCACAACACAGTGTGATGGGAAATCAGCTGTGTTTTTCTGCCCATTTATTTCGAATCTGGCGCGAACCGGTGAACCAGTCCTTGAATCAGTCACGTGGTACGGACTGCCCGCGAGGCCTCGAACGTCACTGCTACGTAATCAAAGCAAGCCTCGATACGCGCTTCACAGAAACGCCCCCGAGATTACCCGACACACGATTCGACGCTTCGACACACAGGACACATCACTAGTAAATAGCACATTGTAAATAGCAGTGGAACAGAAGGGGTGAGCTGCCTTATTGTTTTCCCTTGTTTTCTCCTGTTTATCTCAGTTAGGGAGTTCGGTGTAGCGCTTGTCTTTTGTTTGGTTTTTGATTTCACATAGGGCTTTAGAGAACACCTCCTCCTGACTTAGCTTGTTTTGTTTGTTATTTTGGCCTTTGTTCACCCCGGAGCTTCATTTTGCAGTGTAGAAAAATAAACCACCGTTCACTAAGAAATCGGTTTTCCCTCTGTGTATGGTTTTGGGGACCAGGGCGGGGCAATCTTTTCAAACTTATGCTGCGTTCCTGTACCCCTAGACTGGGGCGTAACAGGCAGCAACATCATTGCAGGGCTCTAATGTAAATATTGAGGCTGTGCTTAAAAAAACACGGTCAAGAGACAGTTATAGTGTACGAATTGGATACCTTTCAAAAATAATTTATTATCATTATGGTACCAGGACCAGTGTCATTACTTCTGCCTGATTGGTCCCACGAAGAACTAACAAACCTTCAGAGTCAGTCTGTGTTTAGTTCCAGTTATTTATGAAGGAAATGTGTTGTGAGAAAAGCTGCTACTGCATACAGCCACACATGTGGTTTGAATTAATATATGCAAATGGTTTTTGGTCTAGGTGGGAGCGTAAACAACTGAATGATGATATGTGCTTTTTTTTCTGAGTCTGTTGTGAGAATATTTATTAAACAGAATCTCATTTCTTAAAACTAAATGTGTGAATTGTTTTTTCTTAAACCTCCCCTCAGTATCCATGCAGAGTCCCTCTCTCTGTTGCCAGTAAAGGTCACAGCCATCTAACTAAATAACAGTAACACTCACCAAAGGTCACCTGTACATACCTGGATAATTAAAAGGTCTCTGATTTGAACATATTAAAATTTACTTTGTAAAGACGCAAACCAGGGAAGGTTATCGCCACAGCAACTCTGTCGTTTAGATTACATGCATTCTTTAGAAATGCTAGAGCTAGGAGTTCTGACAACTTACTCCCGGGCACATGCACCAGCGAGCTGCCGTCCTTTAACCCCATGGGTTACGCTTTTTGTTCCTGATCTTTTGAAGTGTGAAAATTGACTAAAGCCTAACATCGTCCAAAAGAATCTCCATGCCACTCTTGCTAAATGCTGAATCTTTAGAGAATAAGACACTCTAAAACTCTTCCGATGTAACCTTTCATCTGCATGTGGAAGTTTGACTGAGTGCCCTTGCTGTTTTTCAGCTTCCTTTCTATTCACACTTATTCACAGGTGGGAGCCCACAATAACTGCCTGCCATCTCCCGCCATTGGTCAGAGCTCTTTCAGGGTAATTGCCTTACTTGAAGGTGCAGAAGCGGCGTTTCTAAATGGAAGGTCATTTTAGCGGTACTACAATCGCCAGTTCATACCGATTCCCTAACCCCTGTAATAATGATTGGATTTAAAGCCTCAAGTATTTTTCCCTCAACATCTGTCCATACTGACCCTTGAAATCACATCCAATGTATACTGTACCTGCATATTAAGAAATATATGGAACTTCTGCGCTTTAGTCATTTCACAGCTTTAGACTAAGATTGGAATAAAATGTATCACTCTGTCCCTCGATGAATGGTGAAAAGTATCTTTAATAGCTGCTTGGTCATTCACAAATGTACAAGTGCTCCATTTGAAAGCCGTTTAAAAAAATCCAGCTCAGTTTAGTCAAGACTGTTCCTACATATTCCAAGCACCTATTAGTCTTCCATTACGGTCCTCTAAGAATTTTAGACTCACTCCTACCTACTGATCCAAGCAATGCCTGGAAAATGCAGATACCTGCACGCCTTCCAGAGGTAGGATCACTTTCTGCATTTCCTCAGTACATGTCAGAAGAGCCGTTTTATTTAACTGCATGGAAACTTGTGCATACATAATGCAGAAAACTTTGAAGCTGACACTCCTCTTAAGTCAGCAGAAACTTAAAAAAATATTTGACATATACTTGGTTTTTCAAACATTGTAACAGTGATCTTGCCGATCAAGGTCAGGCACCTCTTTGACCCATCCATCTATCCAAACCTCCTTATTTTATCTCTTTTATGAGCTAATCAAAAGTATTCAGCCCAATTGAACTTTCCCACATTTTGTCACATTACAGCCACAAACATGAATCAATTTTATTGGAATTCCACGTGAAAGACCAACACAAAGTGGTGTACCACTATCGAGAGTGTGCTGGTGCACGCCATCCCTGTGTGGTACGCTGGTTGCACAACAGCTGACAAGAAGAGACTACAGAGGGTCATCAGAACTGCAGAGAAGGTGATCGGCTGTCCACTCCCCTCCCTGGACTTAATTGCCAGCTCAAGATGTCTCTCCATAGCCAGGGCAATTATAAAGAACCACCTCCATCCTAACCACCACCTCTTCAACATCCTGCCCTCTGGAAAAAGGCTCAGATCCATCAGGTGCAAAACCAACAGACTAAAGAACAGCTTCTTCCCGTGGGCTGTCAGAACTCTTAATGCAAACTAAGGGTGTGTAAAGACTTCCCCAACACATCCACCCTGACACTGCTGTTGATCATCTATGTGCAATATCTCTGTCTCTCCATGTTCTGTGCAATATTTTTGGCTCATGTGCAATTATTTTGGTCCCAGTCTGTTTCAATGTTTCCTACACATACACCATGTATATAGTTCCACTCACATATGTATACATATACACTGTTTTATTTTATTCTATTTATTTAATTATTTATTTTCCGCCTTCGTTGTATATTGGTTTCTCTTCTTCTTACTTTAGCACCTTTGTGGTTCAGCTACCCAATTTCGCTGTGCAAGAAACTGCACAATGACAATAAAAAGCTCCAAGTCTAATTACACGTGAGAAGTGGAATGAAAATCATACATGATTCCAAACAGCTTCCAGTTTGGATTCAGGAGACAGACACTATCTCTACTTTTAAGATTAGGCTTCAAACTTTCCTTTTTGCTAAAGCATATAGTTAGGGCTGGACCAGGTGACCCTGAATCCTCCCTTAGTTATGCTGCAATAGACGTAGGCTGCCGGGGGATTCCCATGATGCATTGAGTTTTTCCTTTCCAGTCACCTTTCTCACTCACTATGTGTTAACAGACCTCTCTGCATTGAATCATATCTGTTATTAATCTCTGTCTCTCTTCCACAGCATGTCTTTATCCTGTCTTCCTTCTCTCACCCCAACCGGTCGCAGCAGATGGCCCCGCCCCTCCCTGAGCCTGGTACGTTTATAGTTGTGCCATACTCCTTCCATTTCTTTAATGATGGCTTCAACACTTCTCCGTCGGATCTTCAAGTTTTGGGAAATCTTTTTGTAGCCTAAGCCTGCTTTAAATTTCTCATTAACTTTATCCCTGACCTGTCTGCTGTGTTCTTTGGACTTCATGGTGTTGTTGCTCCCAATATTCTCTTAGACAACCTCTGAGGCCGTCACAGAGCAGCTGTACTTGTACTGACATTAGATTACACACAGGTGCTCTCTATTTAGTCATTAGCACTCATCAGGCAACGTCTATGGGCAACTGACTGCACTCAGACCAAAGGGGGCTGAATAATTACGCACACCCCACTTTGCAGTTATTTATTTGTAACAAATGTTTGGAATCATGTATGATTTTGGTTCCACTTCTCACGTGTTCACCACTTTGTGTTGGTCTTTCACGTGGAATTCCAATAAAACTGATTCGTGTTTGTGGCTGTAATGTGACAAAATGTGGGAAATTTCAAGGGGGCCGAATACTTTTGCAAGCCACTGCAGATATGATACAGCTTTGTGTAGGAGTTTTGAGACACATTCTGGTCGAAGACTTTGTCCAACTCTGGATTATAAGAAGTGTTGGTGACCACTTTTTTGTTTCTTTTTCAGATAAGCAACAATGTGTAAGCAACAAGAATCCTGTAATGGTGAACAGTAGCTTTCCAGTTTGAAATCAGCAACATTTCTCCAACCAAAGTTAACAAGTGCAATATTGAGGAAAGCTTCACTGCAGCGCTTGTGTTACAGCTGCGGCTACAGAGGGTTGTATAAAAAGAGTAACAAAAGACGACATGGAATAAAAGCTGAAGAACAAGACAACCTGACCTCAACCTCTGCTGAAACCAAATCAGCTACTCAACTCACAAAATCCCACACATGCGTTTTAAAGTGTAGCAGAAATGACTGAGGAAGTTCGATCTACACATTTTCAACTCACAATACATTTTCAAGCTTAGTGCTATTGACTTACATAGCAGAGTGTCTCATTTTAAACAGAGCCACAAGCATTCTAGTAGAAACAGGATCACATAAAGCAAGTGGTTTTCATTTTTAAAACCTCCATTTGCTCTCAGTCTGGGCAACAAGGTACATCATGCACCGCAAGCCACAAACAGAAATGATGCCTGCCGTCTCGTGGTATTTCATTTTCTTCCTGATGGCTGTCTCGCATGCCTATAGATACTTTATCTATCAAGTACTATAAGTCAGAGACGAGAGGATGCGGGCAGGCTTTAATGTACATTTCGCTGGTGGGATGTGATGGTAAAGACGGTGGGAATAACAACGCAGGAAGGAAGGTGGAAGACAGTGTAAAGTAGTAGGGCAAAAGAAAAAGCACTGTAGTGTAGAAATGAGATAAGAAGTATTTTAAAGCAAGAAAAGATTTGAAACAGATGTATAACGTGCACGTGAGGAAAGACGGAAATGGAAAAGTGGCGGCAAGGTTAATGGGAATCCCAGGCAGGTCTCCAAAACAAAAAAGAGGGAGGAGGAACGAGTTAATAGGCAGGGGGTGGAGCGTTACGTGGAGTGGAAACGACTGTCTCCCCAAAGCAGGCCAGTGTGTAAGTGTGGCAGACTTAGTTACCCGTGGGCTTCTTTTACTCTCATGCCTCCCCAGAGAAGCAATTAACAAAGAAATTATGGCGGAACAATTCACCCAGAGGCTCTGGGTGTCTCTCATGCCGTTTAAGTGTGCTAATCACTTTTTCCATTGCTGTACAAAGAGAAAGAGAAATGAAAATGAGGGAGAGAGTGAGAGAGATAAGGGGGTGACCAATACGACAGCAACAGAGATAAAGAGCACGATGGAAAGAGCAGGATAGCATGTAGACATTTTGTACATTCCCAAGGCAAATTTAGAGCGATGACACGCAGCCAGATTAGCACTTTATTGTGATCTAAATAGTTAAATAGTGGCTCATATCTGTGGAGGATAGAGGTTTGTTAACAACTGAACTGCTGGTTAGTAGGGGTGGGGGAAAAATCGATACTGTGTAGTATGGTGATATTTTGTTTGCTAATAATGTATCGATACAGGGACAGCAGAAATCGATACTTTGTTACAAAAAAGGTTTTTGTGCTCTGACTTCAGAGCATGTTGATCCTTTTTCTGAGCAAGAATCCTGACATTCCTTCACTGTCCAAATGTGTTTAACTTTTTTATGGCAGCAATAAACATGACAGTTTACTTATTTTAATTTAAGACATGTTTTATTTTAATTAAGTTTAAAACTTTTTTATTTAATGTAAAATTATATTTTGTTTTAATTTACTTTCAAATTCTTCAGTTGCTGAAGGGGCTGCATAGTTTTCATAAACTGCATAGTTCAGAATAGCTATAATTGTACCAGATGGTTGCGTTCAGTTAAGTTGGACTAGACTGTAATACAAACCGTTCAGTTTGTCAACAATAAAACTGAAATGAGAGAAAGACTGAGTGTGAGACTTTGATATTAGAGAAAATGAATATTGATAAAGTTTATGAATATAATCGAATCTGAATCGCAAAATATTTTAAAAAATTGCAATAATATCGTATCGTGGGTTAAGTATTGTGATAATATCGTATCGTGGGATTTATGGTGATTCCCACCTCTACTGGTTAGCATACCTCAGATGACACAAATCGATTAGTTAAATTACAGGCAGGCCTGGGCAACCTCTAAAATTTAGACAGACTTATGGTTACTGCGTTTGGCACTAAAAATCTCAGAAACACTAAAAATCTCAGAAACACACCTTGATATGTTTCTCTGGTAATAATGTGAGGAGTCATTTTTGACTGGGACATGTCCTTCAGTACATGCATTCAATAATCTTCATTCATTCAGTATCAAATGTGTAGGTAAAATAATGGTTTCTATATGTGGGGTCAAAGTAGTGTTTTGTGGGGCCTGTTTCTATGCTAAAAAGTGAGTTGTGCATTCATTACTTCTGCATGACTGCAATTCATTTTGATCAGGTTGTTCTAAAAGTCCCCTGAAAAACCTTGAGATGGTCCAAAACACTGATTGCTAGCAAGGACTGTGAAGAAAAATCATTTTTCTTGTAATTGGCTTCTATTCTTTGGGTCACTATAAAATCAGGAAAGGAATTTAAAACCCTTGTGCTCGCTAAAGACCTTTTGGTGTCATGCTGACCCAATAGTGCAAACCATTAAGTGACTGTTGGAATTTGCTCTCTAATATTATAGGGTTAATATTATAGGCTTTATGTTGCAGTACAAAGCACTTTAAGGTTACTGTTGTTATGAATTTTAACTGTAATTCAGTCTTGACTGCCAGTTTAATGGGAATCAAACTGGCAACCCGGGAATAGGTTGGTGACAAACTGTATCAACATCTACTGTAAGACACGACTGACCACCAAATCACATTTGACCTACTGGGTAGTACTTCTCCAAATGGCCTTTTGGGATTACAGATAATTTCAGTCTAACAAGTAACTGAGCTGTAAAATGCAACGTGTGTGATAATCAAGAAAATAAAGCAGAAAAGATTTTGTTTGTACATACATTCAATTCATTTTATATGAAAAACATGTAAAATTGCTGCCTAAATGAAAATCTTAATCAATTATGTACGATTAAGATTAATGTACTGCTCTCTTTTAACAGCTACAGAAGCTACTAGTTCAAAGAATAGTGAACCGGTTTGGATAAATTCACCCAGTTGGCTCTGTCTTCTTTAACGAGGAATACTTCCGTTAATCTAATACTGCTAATATCTGCGGAGTGATCTCAGGTTCTTCAAACAATCTGGATTAACTTTTACCCCACCTTGAAAAATGCACTGACAAATAAAAGACACACTTGTGCTGTAAATTAAACTGAATGTGCCTCACAACCACAGTACTGGGCAGAGATATTTCTGCAGTGCACAACATTGGCAGAAATACCTCAAACTGCTGCTATCCCACATTACACTTGACTATATAACCCGAGGCAGCAGCCTCCATCTCTCCTACCCACCAAAACCTCCTCTAGACTGAATGTCTGCATTGTAATTAAACCCAATCAAACTGAGCACATCTAACATTTACACTAAACGGGTCTCTATAAATAAAACGGATCTCTTCTAATTTAAGCACTCGGGCATGAAAGGCTTCTCAGCAGCGCCTGAACTCTTTTCCACCTTGCTAGAAGAAAAAAACAAATTAGCCAACTCAGATTAAAGCATGCCTGCTGTGCACGACAGGTAGCTATTTTGAGGTCGGATTTTTGTCTCAGATCTTAACTTGGAGATGGCCCCTCTCAAAGAAGTCATGTACTTTTTACTTGACTTTTGCTGAATGTTGGTTTTGCTCTTTGTTATTTAATGTTTTCACAAAGTTTGAGGAGTAGAAAAATGTTTGGGGGATTTCTTCTTCTTGTCTAATTCAAAAAATATCATCATATTGTGTAATTCTGCATCAACATGTAGCTAAGGGTAAGCTGCTATTATCAGTCCGCAATATAATTTCAACGTTTTAGCCAAGAAGTACGGAGCCCCGCAGGGGACATGGGAGAAAAAAAATTAAGACGGACTTTTGCGAGATTTTGTGAGACCTTGCAAAACAAACTCAGGATCTCGCAAAAGTTTTGCGAGATCTCGCAAAACAAACTCGGGATCTCGCAAAAGTTTTAGCCACATTCTTCGGATGCCGGCTCGAAGTCGACCGGGAGGTCAAGGCACAATGTGCCGGGAAAGCGGTGTTCCTCCCGGCTGTAGTAGGTCTCGACCTCCCGTTAGCTTCGAGCTAACGGGAGGTCGAAGGCCGAAGAATGCGGCTAAAACTTTTGCGAGATCCCTGTCACTACCCAATACGTACCGGAAACCCGATCGGTACCCCGCATGCGCAAATATTACGTCACTTCCTCTCTTTGCCAACATTGCCACATTCAATATATTTGAATGACACGGTTAGCGCCCAGTTAGCTCCTAGCATTTCTCAACAGCTCTGCCTCCTTTTCGACAACCGGGACATTTAAACAATGGATAATCCGTATACAAACAAAGTTTTGCTTTTCTCCTCAACAGAGAGCATTCCCCGATTGAACAACAGCGCCGTAAGAAGAATGGCGCCTAATTACAGACTTAATAATACAGACTTTGTAATATGTCACATGAAGATTCATCAGCCAGATGAAGTGTTTACTGACAATTGACAGCGATAGCGGACATCATCGTCACTATTCCAGTCAATCCTCTCCACACAGACAAGCATAAACACACTCGACTATCACTAAATCAAATTTAACACACGTTTGTAATGACGCTAATTCAGTTTACAATGGGGTTCATTCGCTCAGTCAGCAGGTGGCAGTATCCTCGTACACTGGGGAGTAAACTGCCATTAAACGAACAGAAGAAGAAGAAAACATTTGCACATGCGCGGTACGGATCGGGTAGACCCGATTTGTACGGTCCGACTTTGCACATGCGCAGTAAGGATCGGGGAGTCCTGATCCGTAACTATCTTTTTATTTTTCTCTTTTTGTCTACATTGTATTGAAATGTTTCATTATTGCAAACATTTTAAGATTTACTCATTATTCTTAACATTTTAACAGATACTCTGACCCATAACTATCGTAAAACGCTACGACCGGAAGTAGACACCTTTCGCGCATGCGGGGTACCGATCGGGTTTCCGGTACGGATCGGGTAGTGACAAGGCCGAAGAATGCGGCTAAAACATTTGCGAGATCTCGCAAAACAAACTCGGGATCTCGTAAAACGAACTCAGGATCTTGCAAAACGTTTGCGAGATCTTGCAAAAGTTTTAGCCGCATTCTTCGGATGCCGGCTCGAAGCCGACCGGGAGGTCGAGGCACGATGTGCCGGGAAAGCGGTGTTCCTCCCGGCTGTAGTAGGTTGAGACCTAAAACTTTTGCGAGATCTCGCAAAAGTTCGTCTTAATTCTTTTTTTTCTCCCATGTCCCCTGCGGGGCTCCGTAAAGAAGAGAGTGAATGGAATAAAATCTATTTCTATCTGTTAGTGCTGAGTGCTGGGTGGGCACTTCTTTCTGAATACAGCATGCACAAAGAAACAACATGATAATTATCTGTGTGTAGCTGACTTACTTGCAAGTCCCAGTTTGTGACAGCGCCTATGATAAAATCTCAGGTTTTCATTTGTATGAATGTACTGTGTGTGTTTGTTTCCCCAGTGTACCCCCAGGAGACTTGTGGAGTGTGAAATGACTGAATGCAGCCTGGCAGCCAGCACTCCTGAGACACCCGCGAACATAGAGACACAAACAAGTCTGCAGTTGGAGTGACAAAATCATAATTAGTGTTTTTAAGAGGTAAATGTGAAAAACACTATGTGTCTGAAAGTCCACAAAAACACTCAGTTTACACATACATATATGGTATAGTTGATTAATTGCTAAAACAGTATAAATGAATAAATGAAGAGATTTCTCTCTCTCTCTGTCTTTCTCTCTCAAAAATCTCCCTCTCACCTGGGGGGTGGTGTGTGTGAAATCTTTAAGCTCAAGTCTTCACGTCCTCCACCAGAGACCTGGGAGTTTGAGTCCAGTATGTTAGCTGCTCCTAGGACTGCGCTCTTCTGCAGAGATCACTGATGTTGCGTCTGGAATCTGTTGGAACTGCTCTTCCAGTTTGAAGGTTACAGCTTCTAATTACTATTGGGACCTATTGCCTCTGGGTACACTTTGGACATCTTCTCTTCCACATCTGGATCCAGTTGTTCCTTCCGTCTTTGGTACTTCTGTATTTTTAATGTTCCTTCTTTCTGATGTTGCTGTCTGTTGGGATCCCACATCGATCACAACTGCAGTCTTCTGCTGCTTGTAAACCAGCACTGAGTGTGGTTGATTGGTCAGCAGCTGGATGTCTGTGCAATTTAAAGTCCCAGAGGACCTTAGCCCTGTTGTTCTCAAGCACCTTTGGTGGTGTCTCCCATCTGGACTTGTTGGCGTATAGTCCATATGTGGGGCAGATGTTCGTCTGCACTATTCCATCCGTTTGGTTGTTCATTTCAGTATCCACTGTCACAGAGTACATCCTGATGGATTGTCTCTATACAGTCTGCAACTTGGGTCATGTTGGCTGTGGTACAATGCTGTTTCTATGAATCTGCTCCTTAGGGGCTGTTACGCTCCCATGATCAGACCCTCTGTGTTCTTTAGGACTCGACTTTTCTAGCAACTGTTAGGATTTCTTGATGTCAGCTCTTTCTGTCAATGCTACATCCCATGCACTGGTTTAGTTGATAGTTCCTCCTCCTAGTCATCATCACCATCTGTCTTCAGCTGCCTGAGGCATTTTTTGAGCAGCTCATCTCAGTGGGACATCTTCCTGATGTATTCATGGATGCTGTGTTTCATCCTGCATTGTGGGACTCTGCCGTGCATTAATCCTAACCCAACATCCTTCCATTGCTCATAGAGCTTCAGGGTGCTGGATCTTGGGTTGTATTGTGAGGTGTTTTTGTGTCTTGACACCAGTGACATCCAACTCCTCCTGTGGTCAGCTTATTATTTCAGCTGGGTATTATATTGGATCTTATTCCTACCATTTAGCTGGCTTCTCAGAACATTTCTTGTCTTCTGTAAGTATCTTTATCTTCGCCATATTTGCTGCTTGCCTGCCAGATATCCAGGTACGTGTAGCTGTCTTGCAGATGTGATATTCAGCTTTACCCTTGCCGTCTTGATCATCTTTCCCCTCTTTCAACTGTTTGACCACAGAAGAGTGCAGTTCTAGGAACAGCTAAGAAACAGTGCAAGACCCTAAGTGCCCAGGCCTCTTTTAGAGGACCCAAGCCTGAAGGACAAACAAAGACCACCCGCAGGGCTGAAAAGCAATGACAAAGTGTCTTGAAAATCTGATGGAAGGCTGAGACAAGACGGTTTTTCTGCTCCTCTAGTTTTGTGTAATGTTAATATATCCGCATAGATTATCATGGATGCCGCATGCTCCCCCCAATACTAAAATAGCACTGTATATGGCAGATTACCTTCCACATTTGGTGCTAATCCCTCTCTGACTACAATTGCTGCTTCATAAATACAGACTAATCCAATAAACGCTAACTGAATGACCACAAATTGAATTTGGAATAATTCGAGTAAAACTGTTTTCTTTTGTGCTGCTGGTTAATTTTACAACAAATGCATTGCAGCTACTTTTTTGTATCAAGCAAGATCAAAAACTTTTCTACACTTGGGTCTTTTTTGTGTGCTTATGTTTGTCGTCATGCACATTTAGAAATAGGAAGCCATGTACTTCATCTTACTTTGTATCTGAAATTAGTCATTGCATTTGATTTATTTTGCTTTATAATCCCCAAACTGGAAAACTACTGCGCTCCCTCAAGGGCACAACACCCTGAATACCTTTGAGCTCAGCTCCATTGTAAAGGTACAACACTTTTCAAGCTTTAATTCTAGCCTCGGCTAGGGACTCAACAGTTAAATCACAAGTCTCTAAACCACGGTGTCTTTTGATTGAAACGGGTTGTTTCCAAATGAGAGTGGAGAGCCGTTTTCCCTCCATCCATCTTGTCCATCCATCTTCGTTACAAAAGGCTCTCTTGTCTCTCTGGCGTCCCCCACCCTGACACTACTCCACTCCTGAAACCAGCTAGTATTAAGACTGACTCCTCAATCCCAGACAATCGATGCCGTCACTTACCAACCGAGTCACACCATTGATTACCGCGTCCCTCAATTTACACTGCTGGTGGTGAAAGGTGGAAGGGTGTGTGTTTGTGTGTGTGCTGCTACATGAGGTGGACTCCCTGCTGGGCTGGTGTGCGCACAATAAGACTCTGCTGCCTTCAGGTGTAGATGTTTGCGAGGAAATAGCTTCATTGCTTAAAGTAGATGCAATGAATGTTTTTTCATTTTATCCTTAGATGACTTGGAAAATAACACTGCCAGGAGGGCTCTGCAGTCTGCTTTTTCACAAAGCAGCTGACACCGTGTGAGCAGATGTTGCATCGCGGCGACAGAAAGCATGTTGATCAGTCTCCCGCGCGCTCGTAATTATGAATACACGAGCTTTTATGCTAAGAGTCACACCATTTGAAGATGTGTATTTACTTTATGACATCACTCTGCATTGAATTCCAGAAAATTACACTTCCTGCAGAGTCTCCGGGTCACACACACTTGGACCGTTACCTGCTGCAGCCGAAAGAAAATCAAACGAAATTTTCCTCAAAATAACATTTTCTTATTAGTGCACTTTAAAAAGAGAAAACAGGAAGTTTCAATCTATCTATCTATCTATCTATCTATCTATCTATCTATCTCCTTCACCACATGCTCTCTTATTGTCTGGGCCCTTCATCAGCCGTCTTAATGAGTTCCATTGGAACTCATTTGAGTCTGTGATTAGATTCTTGCTAATAAATTATGTGTGTTCTCAGCAGGTTGCTATCTCTGTGTCGGCTACCACTCAGTGTGTGTCTTCATGTGTAAATGTGTGTGTTGGAATGGGACGAAACAGAATCAAAACCTACTGAATGCTAATTTTCACTGTCTTCTAATCATTTCGTGTAAATTGCACATTTTTGTGTGTGTGTGTGATGTCTGATAGCTACCAGATAACAGATACAGGACATCTTGTGTCCCTCTGATGCATAAAATGTTAATAATCGTAATCTAATAATCATTAAAAATGCAGACCACCTATTAACTACTAACGAACCAATGAAGGCAAACTGCAGTAAAGGCCTAATGGATTCTTTTCTGTTGGGCAGCTCATACTAATTTTAATGGCAAGGTGAAACACGCGAAGGCTAAAGGGCAAATCTTTTTATTACTGTATAAACCCATCAGGTAACCAACAGTTTAACATCAAATAAGTTTTACAGTCTGTCTGAAGTCTGGTTGTGGCTCAGAAACTTCACACTCTTCCCGTCCACTGCACTGATACAGAAAAATGAGGTGTTGCACAAATGTGGGGCAAGCTGCTCGCTGACTGAATCACTGCTCTTTTCATCTGGCTTATTTTGGCGATTTCTGTTCAGTCATATTAGAGATATTAGTTTATGTCTGAATGCGTCCACTTTACTGGACAAAAGTTATTTTTTGCTTGTATTGTTTGCTGTAACTTTCATTTCTCTGTGTACAGAAGTGAGTAGACCTGTTTGCATTTTAATTTTCAGCTCTAATTTTTTTTTTCAGAATACCAGAAGCTTCTCAGTTGTGGACCGATGGTCTTTGCCTATTTTCCAAAGGAACTAAAAAAATATGATTAGGAGATTTCACAAAGATGACAAAACAAAATACCCTCTTTGCAATTGCATTGGATGCTAGCAGATGACAGCAGTCGGCCCTGTGCGTAGTTCACATGGAAGACAGCGATTTGTCATTGACTAAGGGATAGGGATGGGTATCGTTTAGGTTTTATCCGATACCGGTGCCAAACCGGTACTTTTGAAACGGTGCCGGTGCTTAAACGGTGCTCAAACCGGTGCTTAAAGAATGGAAAACACAAAAGTGGTCCAAAAACCTCTCATGTTCAGCTGTTTTTTTGTAAAAAGATAACAGTGTTAGCCTTTTCTGCAGCTATGGGGCATATATGGTATCATTCTTGGCTGGAAGCAGTGCTTAAACAATGGAAAAAAACACAAACTTTGTCCAAAAACCTCTCATGTTTAACTGTTTTCCACTTTTTCTTTGGTCATTTTAGCCTTTTTGGCCAGGGTGAAGGGAGTATCTGCCATCAAACAAGAAGACAGCCGCATGTAGCTATGATGGTGTTTGCTGTTCACCTTACATGCATTAATGTAATAACGTGGTTAGCCTACTCAACGTAAATTACACACGAACAACATTAAGCTACTCACGCAGAGAAGAACGGCTGCTGCTGCCATCATCATCCGTCATCATTTCTGCTACACTGGCAGGGCTAGGGGCCAGGACTCTCCTCTTCGGGTTTTTGGGGGATGTTGCTAATTCCGGGTCCGATAACAGGCAACCCACAAGCAGTAGATGTGCTCGGTGTGAGGTCTCGCAGCAAGCTATCAAATACGGCGCATTTCTCGGCTTTAAAAAAAAACACTATGCGTCGCCAGGTGTTTCATCAGATTTGAGGTGTTACCTCCTTTGACAGTATCACAGTATCACCTTAAAGCACTTGTTGCAGCTGCTGAGTTTGCATCTTTTGCTGTGAAGTACAGCCAGACTTTTGACCGCTTCGCCTTGGACATTTTTAATTTGTAGCTCTGCTCTAAAAGAACGTACGTACCTGGACCCGCCTACTATTCTCGGAAACTTAAAATGATTGGCTAGAATCTAAAGTGTATCATTCCATACCAGTTGGTGGCGGTAATGCACCTTTCAGTTGTTTGCCAACCGCCAATACAAATGTAAGGAAGAAGAAAGTGTATCACAGCTCAGGAAAAAAAGCACCGAAATAAAGCACCGAAATGTGCGCTGCTTTTCGGTCTGGTTACTACCGTTTATGTCAGAACCGGTGCCATCATGGCACCGGATACCGGTACCCATCCCTACTAAGGGACCAGGAGGTCACTGATTCAGGAGGTGAAGACCACTGTTGGTCAAGTTACTTGAAAAAAGTAATCAGTAACTAATTACTGATTACTTCCCCAAAAAGTAATCCCGTTACTTTACTGATTACTTATTTTCAAAAGTAATTAATTACTTAGTTACTTAGTTACTTTTTAAAAACACGATTTACAACCTGAATAGGTGATAAAGTGATAGATCTTTCAGCCCAATTCTACTTTTTCTGCATAATCCATCATACAAAATGTAATCAAATGGAAAAGTCTCTTTTTAAAACTTGTTTTATTAGTTTTAATCTTTTAACTTTATGCATCAAGCAAACATTTAATTATCTGCAACATTCTCTGACTGGAAGAAATTAGTTTAACATTTAAACCTATTTTCTGCACATTCCAGCACATAAAATAAAATATTTTTTTGTGTTTACACTCAGTCTTTCAAATAGATGCAAGTAAAACACAGCAGAAAATAAATAAAGTCAAAGACTAGCGGTCCTGTTGCTCTATTTTCACCTGTAAAGCAGGAGTGGGGTAGGCGGAGGTTTACCCTGGTGCAGGTGTGCAGCGGTCAGTGGAAGAATCCGCGAGTTTCTCTGTGAGTTTCCCATTACGTCGTAGCTACTCGGTGCTTGCTCGGAAGTTTAGGGGTTTTTTTCACTGTAAAAAGAAGTTTTCTTCCCACGCACAACGGACACTAATGTTTTTGTCACTTTTTATGGAATCAAACTCAAAGTAAGGTCAGTACTTCCACGCTTTAAACGCTGCACGCTCATACTCTCTCCGCACTCGATACATTATCCATTGTTGATCTGCACACATGTTGTCACGAACGTCGCACTCGCTTACGTCACTGTCATGAGACATTCTCGCAAAAAAATCATGGTTTTAGTAACGCAGTAACACAGCGTTCCTACGGGAAAGTAACAGTGATCTAATGACCATTTTTGCAATAGTAATCCCTTACTTTACTCGTTACTTGAAAAAAGTAATCGGATTACAGTAACGCGTTACAAGTAATGCGTTACTGTAATCCGCATTACAGTAACGCAATGCGGATTGTAACTCGCGTTACAAGTAATACGAGTAATAGTTACAAAGAGTAATAGTTACAAAGAGTAATAGTTACAAAGAGTAATAGTTAATGCATAATCTTTGTGAAGAAAACTGAAGCGAGCAGTAGGAGTGTAACGACATGAGGCTGCATAGATGTTGTAGAGATGACACTGATATGATTGATATCACCATGAATGCATGTGGATATACCAGAAATACTGGCTGACAAAATAACTTCCAATTTCTAAAAGTTTTGAGGTGGAGGAATGTTCCAGCATGATAACGATCCAAAAGCACACTGCAAAATATCCCACAGGACTTGAGACCTGTGTATGACCTGCCCAAGTTTCAGCAAGATATAAATCCAGTAGGTGAGTCGAGTCACACAAACCCAGGATTAGAAGATTGCTTGAAACATATCTTAAAATGGAATACGTCCAACTATGAAGGAATTCACAAGCAAGCAATCTTACTTCTTCTCCTTCTTCTCTTAAAAAAATGTCATCATGCTGAGGAAGTGCATACGAACGCAGAAATGCAGCACTGGGACCAGGATGCTCAAGGCTGGGACCCGTTTTCACTGAAACATCAAAGAAACATTAAAGACAGACAGACTCACACTCACAGAGAGGGAGTGAGAGAGAGTATCCTACAGAAGCTGCTGAATCCCATCATACCTGACTCAACTTGTGGGTCTTTATTTAGCATACAATACCCCCCAAACCAAAAGACATGACGGCGCTATGTGCTCTGCAGTTCTGGCCGTTTGAAGAAGAGATTTAAAAAGTCCACTACAAAATGGTCAGTGATCAAAGGACGTAAAAGAAAGGTATGGAGCAAATACAGTGTTTCTGTATAAGCCCGGACACAGAAGTGGACAATAGCAGCACTATAAAATGCACTGAGGTGTGGAGATGTAGCTACAGGTCAGTGGAAGAAAGAAATGGCTTACTGGACTCCAAGATACTGCACAGCAGTTTGTCTTCCTTTCAGTCGAGATGCCTCTGAGGTAGAACGAGCACAATGCTGCAAAGGTTTCAGCTCGACACTGATGCTTGCTCATACAGCATTTGTATGGCCCACAAACACTGCTGCTGCCACAGTGGAGTGCCAAGAAGGGAGGATTTTTTTGTGTCTTCAGCAGTAACACTGAATGCTTCTAGACCGAGGCCCGGCGTATCCTGTGGCCCGTCTGCCTTGTGATTTCCTGATGTTGTTCTGTGTTGGTGATAATTCAAAGTATTAAATTAAATGTTAAAGTTGAGTTATACTACACTTTTAAAAAGTCGTTTCTGTTACTTCTAAACCAAAACACATTGATATAAATAGGGTGGACAAAATTTTTAAAATTCACTAAAATGAAGTCAATTTAACAGCCTCCAAAATGACCACGTTAAACCAACATCTCTCTGAGGAAATTTAAAACAAACTGAAAATTACAACAGTCCAAATTTGTGTGACAGGTTGAAGGACTACTGCATATAAAACTGTTCAGTTAATACTAATTCATATCAGTTGATATAAGGACGAAAATAATGTAAATATGGTAAGAAAATGGTTAAGAGTTTATTATTTTTCATGTTATATTAATGGCTTTCATGTTATTTAAGAGAACTGCAATCTATAAATCAGTGATCGGCTAGTAAGCCTTTTCTGGGATCGATTAGTAGTGTCTCTATTCTCCACTAGGGGGCTTTCGTGCATTCTCCTCCTCACTGCAATAAACTACTGCACTCTCGTGATTCTTTTCCCCCTGTTTTCAGGTAAAAGTGTTTAAAAGTTGATATATTTCCAATGTGTACACTGTTAAGATATTTAAGAGGTAACCCTTCATTGTTTTGTAAGCGTTAGAAGCATTATATTACAGTTTTGTGCACATATACATGGCGGTTTTGAGCCTCAGTCTTGTACTGTGTAATGGCCATTAAGATAACTGCAGGAGCTAAAAATGCCGCGATTGTCAGCCATTTTGTCAGGAAACCTGCTCAAGTATGTGTATAGTAAGCACTTTAGTATTTCGGTTTATTATTTAGTGTTTTTCTTCCACCATGTGACATTTAGCAGTACAGAATGTGAAACGTTTCTGTTCATTGACTGCAATAAACTACTGCATGAGAGACGCGAGTCATAATCACTCTCGTGATTCTTTTCCCCCTGTTTTCAGCGGTGTAACATTTGCACTGTTGTAATTGACAAATTAGTTCATTTTACAAACCTTCTTGGAAGCAAATCTATTAAGTTTTATTTTGTTGGCACAACTACAGTTAGATGTTTCTATCTTGCAGTATTTATATTTGACAGTGTGAATGTGCCCAATGACAGAGCTGTGGATGACAAAAGCAGCCTTGAGTCAGAAAGCTGGAGGCAGGGAGAGGAAGACATGTCAGTGGTCACATGACATGATCTGGGGAAGTTTGGTGGGTTCCAAAGTGGCTTGCAGATGCACAACAATTGTTTGCACTATAGGGACTGTATTTGGGCTTGACTTCATGGCCTGCTTGATTTGTAGTAGTTCTTTTCACTATCCCGAGCCCGTCTCTTGGACAGTCTCAGGCTGCTTTGCGCCCATTTGCATTTCTTTATCAGTACTAGGGATGGGTACCGGTATCCGGTGCCATGATGGCACTGGTTCTGTCATAAACGGTAGTAACCAGACCGAAAAGCAGCGCACATTTCGGTGCTTTATTTTCCTGAGCTGTGATACACTTTAGATTCTAGCCAATCATTTTAGGTTTCCGAGGATAGTAGGCGGGTCCAGGTACGTACGTTCTTTTAGAGCAGAGCTACAGATTAAAAACGCCCAAGGCGAAGCGGTCAATGTCTGGCTGTACTTCACAGCAAAAGATGCAAACTCAGCAGCCTGCAACAAGTGCTTTAAGCTGATACTGTGATACTGTCAAAGGAGGTAACACCTCAAATCTGATGAAACACCTGGCGACGTATAGCGTTTTTTTTAAAGCCGAGAAATGCGCCGTATTTGATAGCTTGCTGCGAGACCTCACACCGAGCACATCTACTGCGGGTGTGGTGCCTGTTATTGGACCCGGAGTTAGCAACATCCCCCAAAAACCCAAAGAGGAGAGTCCTGGCCCCTAGCCCTGCCAGTGTAGCAGAAATGATGAGGATGATGATGCAGCAGCAGCCGTTCTTCTCTGCGTGAGAAGCTTCATGTTGTTCGTGTGTAATTTACGTTGAGTAGGCTAACCACGTTATTACATTAATGCATGTAAGGTGAACTAGCAAACATCATCATAGCTACATGCGGCTGTCTTCTTGTTTGATGGCAGATACTCCCTTCACCCTGGACAAAAAGGCTAAAATGACCAAAGAAAAAGTGGAAAACAGTTAAACATGAGAGGTTTTTGGACAAAGTTTGTGTTTTTCCATTGTTTAAGCTGCTTCCAGCCCAGAGTGATACCATATATGCCCCATAGCTGCAGAAAAGGCTAACATTGTTATCTTTTTACAAAAAAACAGCTGAACATGAGAGGTTTTTGGACTAATTTTGTGTTCTCCATTCTTTAAGCACCGGTTTGAGCACCGTTTAAGCACCAGCACCGTTTCAAAAGTACCGGTTTGGCACCGGCATCGGATAAAACCTAAACGATACCCATCCCTAATCAGTACTGAATTAGAAAGAAGGCAGTAGATGCACTCACCTTGAGTCCATATAAAAGATTTGGTGGGTGATCCCGATCACCAGTACTGACAGAATAAAGTTGACCAATAAGCACTGTCTAAGATTCTTTATTTAATAACGACATTGGGCTAGAGCTACAGGGTTAGAGCTGAGCAAAGGGATTTGCTGAAAGTAAAAAGAATAAAAAGAACTTGCACTGTTTATTTGCCCACCTTCTTATCTGCACGCTTCCCAAATTCTAAAGCATCCCTGGTGCTGATACGCATACTGTATTCCTATGCACATATGCACATCACCATTATCAATATTTAATACCTACAGGGAGCGCTCCACAGTTGGTGTGGAAGTTCAGAATGTGTGCCCTGCAGGGCCTGAGACAGCATGAGTAACTATTGAGGAGAGCTTCTTATTTATTTATTCAATAAGATGAGAATTTTATTTAGTTTTGATCAGTTTGCATTAGTTTCTTCCCAGCAAGCGACACAAAAAATGAAAGATAATGCTGGCTCCAATATGAAATGTAAGCCTTTCTCATATCAGTGGTGTCACTGCAACACAATGTGGCCTAATCTCTGGAGCCACCCAGAAGCTCCAGATATAATTTCTGAACCACAATAGCGGTCGTGATACTGACAACAGTACATTGGTAGATGGTATATTATTCTTCAGTGAAACACCTTCTGCAGTATGATTATCTCCTCTGTATTGTGTTTGTTCACAAAACCACTGTAATGAACAAGTGTTTCTTTGTGGAGGGTTTTTTTCATTAGCTTGATTCAACACAATACAGAGACGTTCGAATAAAAACTCTGCTTTTACACCGAAGAGTCCGACTGAGGCCACTTATAATCCCAGTTGGCTATTTATATGTGCCATTGTGTTATTTTTAATCATAAAAGTGTTTCCTACAATGCATCTGTCAATCTGCTTCTCCTACAGCGTTTCAGGAATTGTTGTGGCGAGGATATCGTAAAGACCCCAAAACAAGTTTTTCAAAACTCTGCGCACTAGAAAAAAGAACCTGTATAGGTAACAAACACAAACAGAGCCGTTAAAAAAGTATTTAAGTACAAAATGAAATGACATCACAAGAGATGAGTTCCACGTATTATTGGCAGAATTTACTTAAAGTGTCAGAAAACAGATGATCCCACTAAGGTCTTAAATAATCAGGCCCCATCTTATCTTAATGACCTTGTAGTACCATATCACCCTATTAGAGCACTTCGCTCTCGCTCTGCAGGCCTACTTGTTGTTCCTAGAGTATTTAAAAGTAGAATGGGAGGCAGAGCCTTCAGTTTTCAGGCCCCTCTTCTGTGGAACCAGCTTCCAGTTTGGATTCAGGAGACAGACACTATCTCTACTTTCAAGATTAGGCTTCAAACTTTTTGCTAAAGCATATAGTTAGGGCTGGACCAGGTGACCCTGAATCCTCCCTTAGTTATGCTGCAATAGACGTAGGCTGCCGGGGGATTCCCATGATGCATTGAGTTTTTCCTTTCCAGTCACCTTTCTCACTCACTATGTGTTAACAGACCTCTCTGCATTGAATCATATCTGTTATTAATCTCTGTCTCTCTTCCACAGCATGTCTTTATCCTGTCTTCCTTCTCTCACCCCAACCAATCACAGCAGATGGCCCCGCCCCTCCCTGAGCCTGGTTCTGCTGGAGGTTTCTTCCTGTTAAAAGGGAGTTTTTCCTTCCCACTGTCGCCAAAGTGCTGCTCATAGGGGGTCATATGATTGTTGGGTTTTTCTCTGTATCTATGAAGCGCCTCGAGGCGACTTTTGTTGTGATTTGGCGCTATATAAATAAAATTGAACTGAATTGAAGTATTGCATTATATATAGGGATTTAATCTTAATACATTATAATAATAGTTAATAATGAATAAAAATGCAATTTATTACAATAATAAGTCCAATTTTATTATCAGAGATGTTGTAGTCGCTGTAGGGCATCCCTTGTATCATCACTTGACAACAGAAAACTTTTCTGAGGATTTGAATTAAGAGGTTGAGAGAATTTATTTGGTGCTTTATTTTTCATTGCTTTCATTTTAAAGTTAATAGCTGCCCCCTGTGTTAGTGCGGTAACTAGCTTTGGTGATGTTCTCATCGTAGTTTTATTGCTTGAACCACATGAAAACAGTTTTTATAAAAACCAGTGTGGCCCATTTGTGTATCGTCATATAAAATACAGACCCTGTGATGGCTGCACTTACAGCCACACAGTGGTAATACCCACCATGTTAGTGTAGAGGCTCATAAGTAACATTGCATTCACATGTCTTTCTTTAAATATAGGAATTAATTTACAGGACAATAAATAACTGGTTTTGGTTTAGAATTCATTCACATATCCACATAACACTGCATTCTAAAATAAGTGCGCACATTTTAGTTTACACTGTTATGTATGATTAATCTTTTGTTTTCTGAGTTACCTTAGTTGCAGCTGTTCCAGTCCCTTGATTAAGGAGCCAAGAGGTGGAAAAGGGGCGGAGCTTTAAAGGAAGACTACAAATTGGTTCATGCCATAACTCGGGACCATGGGGGGGAATTGGAGTTCATTATGTTAGGTTTAGTTAGGTTTTGTGTGTTTTACCCCTTCTCCTGTTTTTGTGGGCTGATCAGCCACTATTTAAGTTTCCCCTTTGTCTCTTAAGTTAGGTCAGTTTGTTTGAGTTATCAGTAGTGTTGTCAACTTTGAGTAGAGTTCTGTTATTTTGACCTCTTTTATGGGCCCAAGATTTTGATTCTTTTTACATGATTTAACCAATTATGTTTTTTGGGTTAAATAAAAAATCATTTTTTTGGACTTTAACCTGTGCCTAAGTTTCCTTCACTGCTCGGTCCATCACAGACCTATATAATTATATTGTGTTCAGTATAATATATATATCTGTATATGCAAATGCACCAAACAAAAATGTCACAGAAAACATTTTGATCATTTTTCCCTGCATGCCAGGTATAACCGAATTGGCTCGGTTTGTCTCCAGTATACCTTTTTTTGCTTTATTGTGACCACTACTCGTGCTAGGGCCGTGCTAATTTCTTCTTCTTCTTCTTCTGTTTTACAGTTGGCAACCCATTTAATTAGAGCAGGTAGTTATACTGCCCTCTAGTGGAAGAGAATGTATATGTTCTGTTACTCGCGGCGATCGCTTATAAATCTCTAGCGCTGCACACCTACGTGCCACAGCACAGTGGTTAAGAAACACTGATCTAAGGAGCTTGGAAAGAAAAGCGCTTCATCCAAGAAGCTTCTTCAGTTCTAAGAGCAATTGGTGGAGAGTCCCAGATTTTTAAGCCCTGTTGGGAGCGTCTCTAAGAGGGTTATGAACCCACTACTGACCTTCTGCCTAATCACATGAGCCAAGGTGTAAAAACAGCTGTGGGTCACTGTTAGCCAAGGTTTCGGGTGAACCCATTGTGAGACCTTGCCCCACCCTGTCATGTATCATGTACGTATCTGCACAAATGCATAACTTCCTGTCCTCAGTCTGTCGATCGTGCACGGGAATGTAAGCCTGAATATCATGAAGCAAGTTTCAGTGACAACAAACAACTGATCAATGTATGCGTGAGCATGTGCATTAACACACCAACACACACACACGCACCCACTTACTGACAGTTTCTATGCGAGTTTCAAAATTAGCTGTCACAACTATTAATCATGATGTGCTAATCAGGTCTGTTTGTGTTAGTTTGTGTCTCCCTCTGAGAATCATGCTGTTTCTAACAAATTAATCCCCCCCAACAGAGCTTACGTGTGTACGTGTGTAAATAAACCGAACGGCCTCTGTTTTGCAAGGTGTTGCTCTGCATGCTTTCTCCACTTTCTTCTGAAATTTGAAAATGTGCCAGTATTTTGCTAATGATTACTAATAGAAAGGCAAACAAACAGGGCGCTCTACAGTACTGCCTATTGTTTGCTTCAAATTTCATCACGCATGTTGTTCTTCGTGTCTCAGTGGTGCTGAATAAGAAGAGCTGAGAAACACACTGAAAAATGCACATTGAAAGCATCTGTTATCCTTCCAGCATAACAACGAACACCGATCCTAGATAAGCGTTGGCTGTTTTGTTGTTTAGTTCTGAATTTCATGTACTATGCAGATCTCAGATAGTTGTAAATATCACCTGGTTACCAGACAAAACCATAGTAAACTGAATGCATCTACCAAGGATTGAAGCTGAAGCCACTGTGAATGCACCCAAAAGCGCCGTGCAACGTGCAGCCAACTTTTCTTTAGGTTCTTTAGATCAGCGGTCCCCAACCCCCGGGCCTCGGACCGGTACCGGTCCGTGAGTCGTTTGGTACCGGGCCGCGAGAGTTGAGGCTCAGGTGTGAAATGTATAGTTTTCAGGGTTTTTTATCGGTTTTCAGCGTCGTTAACTCGGTTTTCCTGAGTCTTTTCACATGTGTTATGAATAAATTTTCTTTTTTTCGGTACCGATACTAGTTTTATTTTGTTGTATTTATCCGCGACACATTAAAGGCCGGGCATAAACCGGTCTGTGGCGCAAAAAAGGTTGGAGACCGCTGCTTTAGATCTACCAGGATTCCACTAACCTGTTTAGTGTTGGAATTATAGTTAGGTTCATATCTTCTTATATCTCTTTTATAAGAAAGTTTCACCTTCTTGGTGCACAACCATGAAAATCTTCTAACAGAATACTATCAAGTCAAAAACATAGTTGATTTGGCAGCCAGTTCAATTCAATTTTAGTTATATAGCACCACAACAACAGTTACCTCAAGGCACTTTATAATCCGAGGTTAAGACCCTACAATAATATGGAGAAAACCCCAACAGTCAAACAACCTGCTATGAACAATGGCGGAAGTGGGAAGGAAAAACTCATTTTTAAAGGGAAGAAACATGCAGCAGAGGAAGGTAATATCTGTTTCTGACACCATGATTCTTTCACATATGGCTCTAATTCTATATAACTCTATGGCTACGTCCACATGTACACGGGTATTTTTGAAAACTGAGATTTTCCGTTTTCGTTTTAAAAAATAATCCCGTCCACACGTAAAGGCAGAAATGAAGAAAAACGCTGCTAGGAACATGCCAAAGCAGCAGGTGGCGCTATATTCCTAACCGTGTAGAAATGTTGGCCAATCAGAAGTCTAGAAGCCTCGGTGGGGAAAAGTAAACAAAGCTGGGACATAGAAGCAGAACGGAGTGGTATGTGTGGAGGGACAGTAACTGTGTGTGTATATGTAAGCATTTAAACACTGCAGAGACAATTAACAGTAACAGTGTTGTAGAAATTCATTTCACCGAAACAATAACGTGGCGCACAGTGTGACGTCAAATAAATGCGCACACCTTTGACGCTGCGTTTTCTGCGTTTTTCTCGTCCACACCTAAATGCAAAAATGGAGTTTTCAAAAATCTCCACCCTGGCCGGAGTTTTTAAAAATCTCCGATTTCAGTGACCAAAAACGCCGTTTACGTGTGGACAAAAGGTGCAAACGCATAGAAAAATCTGCGTTTTCAAAAATACACAGGTACGTGTGGACGTAGCCTAAATGTTCTTCGTTATAGACTCAGTCTCTACATTTTGGAGGTAGTGCTACTACTAAGGTACTCAGCTGAAAATGTAATTTTGTTGTTCACTCACAAAAACACGACATGGATTCAAATCTTTCAAAGAGTCTATTACAAGAAAGCGCACAGTAGAGTCAGACGTATAACTGTTAACATGTATTTCAGAGTACACCTTGTTTAAAAGATTTACATATCAATACATCAGAAAATGTGCAAAAATAAGTTGCACAGAATGAAAGACGGACGGTCTGCTATAAAAAAATCAACAATGGGACAACCATGATCTTCTTCTCACTCAGTGGGTCCCAAACTTTTTTAGCTAGGACTGTAAGTCAGTCAGACAGCGCTTACAAAGTAAAAAAATGAGAACATTCAGATGTTTGTCTGACACCTGTGCACTCCATGTTTGTTATTCATGGCAGGATTTTATTCAGCACTCCCTCTCTATCTCTTTGTCCTTGTACTACGACTAGCGGTGGATCTGAAGCCACATAGTTTGTGGTGTTTTGCACGATATTACTGCATTTACTCCCCATTTGTAGAATCTCAGATCTGTGCAAGGACGCAGACAGCTACTGGTAGTTCTGTGCTGCTCTGTTATGAACCTGCTGTTGGTTTGTTGTTGCATGCTTCATAGGCTCCATGCAAATAAAAATCTCACCATTTAAAGTTTTTGTTGTCCCAATCATCCACTGACGCAAACAGACCACTTGCAGTAAGGATTGTCTTCTCAAAGAGAACAGCCGAGGCACTTTCTGACACGGATAGTGGCACTGGATGAAAAGCCAGGGGAACATCAAAATTATTCTCTGGTGAAAACATGGCCCAAGAGACAGGCTGCAAGCCCGGCATAAACTCTGAACTTGTGATGACTGGCGCCATTGAGCATAAAGTACTTTTATTTTGGCGTCAGAGAAGAAGCCTGACCAAAAGGTTCAGATTGCTTATTTATCCTTGTTAATAGAGACTCGATCAGGCGCACAAGGTCGGAGCAGAAGTGGATTTTTGACATCTGTTCTTATTATGTGTGGGAGGTTCCAGAGGTCATGGACGTAAACTGCAGTTTAACGGTTCAATGCCGAGCCTGCCGTTATGAGACACATTGTTGAGAATTGAGTTATAATTAGGTAAGACTGACAGTGTCTTTGAGGTAATTAAGCAGAAAAGGCTGATGAAATTCCCTTAGGTAGGCGGGGAGGGAGCAGTGGCAGGAAGGAAGTGCTTTCGAGTCTGGAATTAAAAATGATTATTGGGACCTGATGTGTGAGAACAAAAGATTGAAAGAGGTCACACAGACAGAGTGAGACAAAGCACGCCATTAGGCCTCCAGGATCCTCCCTGTCTTATTTGTCATGCCTATTTGCTCCCATGTTAGTGCTGCTTATGCAACCTCAGAGAAGTGCCACCTTCTTCAGCTCGGATGCTTTATGATGCTATAACAGTTAGCCATGACAATATGCATCCAATTAACAGGGTTTATGCTATTAGTCAGCCAATCCATTCATCTAATGTGATTCACATCATTGCCAGATGACTTCATAAGGAAGATGATCTGACTGCAGATACACACCGACAAAGACAAGAGGGAGGGGTGTGTGAAGGAGATGATGAAAGCTCATTTAATCAGAGAGCCAATTCCATATGATGAGGGAACCAATGTTTCCTCCTCTCAATGATAATGATTTGAAAGGACAAAGCCATTTAGACTGATAATGCAGAATGTGAAAGCCGGTTTTAATAGATGAAATATATGATATTGTCAGTTCATGTAAGGATGGACTGTAAAGACTGCCGCAGCGGAGTCTCAAAGCAGTAAAAGCCAGGACACGATCATTTATTTCAGCTTTTGAGGAGCTTTTAGGATTGACAAGCTAAGTAAGCCAGGAGCAGCCTGAGGATTAGGAGCTGGAATTTTGATTAAAAGAATGAACTCTATGATACCTTGTCTGCACTTCAGATAGGATTTTAAAGGAAAGTAGAAAGAGACTGCTCGCTCTGTCAGCAGCCCTTGGATGAATAAAACAAAGTGATATTGTGTGCATCTAGACAATCTTTAGCAATGGGGGCACAAGCTACATGCAAGGGTGGGATTAAAGGGCGCAGAAGGTGATGGTGGTAACCAGCGTTGATTGTAACGTGTTGCAACACATCGCTGTAATCACATGACCATTTTTTTAGTAATGTGACACATTAAGGGTACATCAGTGCTGACATTACAGTTACAATTATGCCGCTTCTTGCATTACAGATGTTCATCAGCTCATCTGCCTGACGGGCAGATGGAAAGAAGCGATGCACTACGATCAGCTGATTTCAGTTCATGTGAAACAGGAGGAAAATAGTAGAGCGGTCCACAGCCTTTGAGGGGTAAATGAGGACATTACTTTTATTTTTAACGCATGAAAGGACAAGAGTGTAATGGTGAAATGCAAACTGCATCTTGGACAGAAACATTTGCATTATGCTGCCAACGCAACTTAGGCTCTTTTCGAGCTTCTGCACTAGGGCTGCCACGATTGGTCGACTATCAAAATCGTCTACGACTGATTTAATAGTCGACGTGTCGTTTGACGCTTTGTAAGATCACAAAAGACGCAGGAATAAGTAGTAGGATTTAAGAGTGTAATAACGGACTGAAACAGAAGATGGCAGCACTGCATGTACAAGGATGCCAGCTGCCGTTAAACCCCGAAGAAGAAGAAGTAGCTCTGTCCCAGAATTCATAGCGCAGCCCAGCTCAGTTTCCAACAATGGCGGCAGCTAGTTAGTTTTAATATTACTGTTATTATTCTTTCTGGGTCACAAAATAAACGTTTAATATATTTTCAGGCGAGAATGTAGCTGTGTAAACCTCAAATATCTGCTCAGTTTATCAAGACACCACATATTTTCAAAAGCGCTCCGACGTTTTCGGAGACGTCTGTTAGCCACTAGCTCGATAGCTAGCCGGGGGCTAGGCTAACTAGAGCCGTGAGAACACCAGACTCCCGGCGAATCATTTTCAAACCCACCGCTGTCTTTCGCTACTCAGGTTAAACATGATATATAAGTCACTTAGATAACTTAAAAATGTTATTGTTTGGCTTTTTTTAAGTATTTTATTTGTTCCTGAGTAAATCGGTTTGGCTGAGATTAAAGTTATAGTTTTTACACAGCTGAATAAACGTCAAGCAGACAGCTGATTATCAGAAGTGTGAGATGCTCGAGAATTTACTCCGGTGTCCTGTTATATTTTAGATAGCAAGGAGTTTATTAAACTTCACCGAAACAATCTGCAAATTTCATTAAAATTTAATAAACTATCATCTTGTCTTTATTTTTAGTTAGCACATACCTTAAACACTTAAAGCTGTAAGCTAATGATAGTTATATAAGAGCAGATGCCGCTGGTGCAATAAGCTGTACGTCCAATGGATGATGATCTGATTAGTCGACTATCAAAATAATCGTTTGTGGCAGCCCTATTCTGCACAGACAGGACAGCTAAGGGAAAGATTATCTTTACAGGGAATACAAGCAGTGATGAGTAGTCAGGCTTGCAGCACAGTCGTCTCCATTTCCACCATGTTTCTACAGTAGAATCACCATGGCGACTGCTTTGAAGTCTCTTTGGGATTGTTTTTAGCTTTATGTTGTAGCTTTGTGTTCATACATGAAATCTAAAAGAAACATCATATGTATGTCCTCATAAGGATAGGGAACTCTATGTTAAGTTGTTAACTGATAATTTTGTGACAACTTTTAGGACTTTTAGGACTACGTCAGTCTTTTTACGTCGCCGTGGAGAACCTTTGTCCCTCTGCTTCAGTTCTTTGAGTTTCATCACTGGTTTGTGCACAGCTTTCTTAAGGTGTCACAATGTGTTTTTCCTGTCTTCCTCCCCTCACCCACAGCCAGTCGTGTTAGATGCCCCCCCCTCCCTGAACCTGATTCGGCCGGAGGTAAAAATGGAGTTCTTCCTTCCCACTGTCATCAAGTGCTACTGGCGGTGCTGTGATTGCTGGGGTTTATTTGTATTACTGTAGGGTCTTTGCCTTACAGTATAAAGTGACTCGAGGTTACTGTTGTGATTCGGAGCAAAACTGAAATGAAACAAACTGAAGGTCCCACCACAGCATTTCAATCAGTGGCTTATCTCAGTGCTGAGCACACAAGCTTCATCAGAACTGTGGGATATGAAACAAGACTGATTTTTGGAATACAAAAGCATACAAAACAAAACAGTGAAACATAGAGACACTGGACTTTGGCACATGCCATCATCCACGAGAGCTGCACATGCAAGAGCACTGCCAAGCAGAAACTAAATGTGCTTGTAGCAGATGGTAACCTTGGCTCCTTAAACAACAGGATCACAATGGACAGAAGACACAGAGATTAGTGGAAAGGAAGAATTTAGACATTGAACTTATTATAACTCTTTTTTATGACTCTTTTGCATCTATTTTGTCAAACCTCTGCTTTCACCTCTGATAGTCACCAGTTTAGTGTTTATAGAACAGCACTCAGCTTCAGCAGCTGCATCCCTGTCGCATCTATCAGCTTATTTTGGGCTAGGTGGGAATTAACTGGAATACTAGTCAGCAAAAAACAGGCATCTTAAGGTCTAAAGGTCATTTC